>NW_020955369.1:686336-749994 GCF_003031625.1 Empidonax traillii | reverse complement strand
TTGTACAGGTAGATATGTTGTTAATTCATATTATCAGGCAGCAGAAAAAAGTGCTTTTTAGAAAGGTTAAGGTGAGCCTGAAAAGATTGATGAAAATCGCATTCTGTATGTCTGGAAGGTCAGTTTGGAAAGAGTAACAAGATAACTCTGTCTTGTAATGTTAGGGCTATAATAAAGCACTGTCTGTATCTAAAAATCCACTTTATAACCCCTGCAGACCAGCACAAAAGTTTCCACTAGTGATTCTGAGCTTAAGGCTCAGTTGTCCTTGCCTCTTCTTTCATCAGTGCATTCTGCAGCTGGACTGTAAAATAGACCCTCTTGCCAGAACTGAAACAGGTCACTGAGATCAGAGCAGCTCTCTGCTGCTGTGGGTCATCCTGTGGCTCAACTGGAGCAGCAGTGTTGATGTGGAGTGGCATTTTTGTTTGAAAATGAAATGGTTTTAATCTTTTTTTCTTTAAAAGATATGCTGTGAAATTCTAATTAAAAATCATTAAAATAATTTGGTATGGTTAGGAAGTAGGCTGACATCAGTTGCCCCCATCTCTCTCTGACTCTAGATTTCTCTTCCTTATGTACACATAGTTTTTATGCACATCTTCAGATTTAGCTTCCTTTACTCCCCTAATTTACTGTTAGACAGCTGAGCTTCTGTCATATAAATTATTCTCTTCAGAAACAACCAAATGAGAGATGGAGTGCCTGGGTTTCTACATTCTATTATTATTCATTTGAATGCTCCTTCTGTTAAAAAAACCCTGAAACTAATACTCACAATTTATGCATGAGAATTATTTCAATTACGTTAATGGTGAATATTTCAAGTAAGACTAGTAAAGAAACTCCTTAATGTAGCTCGTGCCAATAGGCTCTACAAAACGTTTACAGACATTATAGAGAAGAAAAGATAAACACTTGGAAATTTGAAACTGATTGTAGTTCAGTCCAGCATTGCTCTGTCCATGGGACTTTGATAGATCTTCTTTGACAAGACCACATTCTGTCATGTGGTTTAGAAATCTGTTGAATCACAATAATGAAGAGATGCCCAGCTGGGACTAAACATCTGCATGTGGTGAATGCTTCAAGTTGATCAATGTCCAGTATTTTACCAGAAACTTTATCGGCATAATAAAACATGCACTTAAAAAAGAAAAACAAAACAAAACAAAACAAAACAAAACCAACCAACCAAACAAAAAAACACAAAAACACACACAAAAAGAAAAACAGACCAAACCAAATGAAAAGAAACTTTTTAACCTTTTCAACATAGTTTGTTTGCTTTAACAAAACTAATTACTTATAACAGGTGGAGCTAGACATTGAAGAGAACAAGGAATGGCAAAAAGCCACAGGTTACTTTGAAATTAGGCTGTGCGTACTTATGGAAATGACCTTTTAGAACTGATAAAAGGCAGTGCTAAATGCTTTTAAAACTACAATTGAACAAAGCACATCTTGTGTACCAGTAAATAAATGTCCATCAAAAAGGCAGTGTGAAATATATGAGACTCAAACTGATGTTTTATATGGGCTGGTATCCTGAAACAAAGACCAGTCCGAAGTTAATTTGCTGTACAAAGGTGGAAATTTTTTTTTAACTATTCTCTATTACCCACTTCCCACAGAATTTTGAATGAACATTCTACAGTGCTAGAGTTCAGAATAATTACCCATAATTATTAATAAATAAGAGCTGTCATTAAGGTCCTGGACTCCACAGTATTTTTGAAAAAAATATATTTGGGATTTTTTTTTTAATAGTTTTTGAGTGATGGATCTCTGCAAACAGTTATTTTCTTAATTCATTTCAGGTATCAGAATTTTTAGGACTAATGTTTGACACAAAGCTGTAATTTCAAAAGTTAAAGTCCCAAGTACATAAATACCATGGGTTTTTTTGTTTACGTGGTTTGTGCTTCCCAGATAGAGCGTTTTCTTTAAAACATATGAATGTACTCACCCATCATCACTTGGAGATTTCTTCCTTCTTTTCCTTTCACCTCCAGACTAAAACATGGTAAAACACGGCAATTAAATTAGACATCTCCACACTACAACTTTAGTTGTGAATGCCAAAATACGAGTAAAATTTTTTAAAAGAATCTCTAGTACCATCTCTTCTTGTATTGAACAGTTTAAGCTAACTTGTTTGTAAAACATTTTATTCACTACTTTGCTACATAAAAAGAAATATTGAATTGAATTAACTTTGACATTCAAATAACAGGTCACAAGGTTTTCTGAATGCAATAACACTGAGAGGTCTGAGAAAGTATGTACTGCATTTGTATGAGAACACTATGAAATAGTTTCTACTAATACTTCTATTACAGCAAACTGGGAAGAAAAAGGAATATATTAATTCTATAAGGAAAGAATCAATGCTCTGGGAAATTATGATTTATCGAAGTTAGGAAAAAAAAGGTCTTTGTCAAACCAAAAAATTATATTCAGTGCACCAGCCTAGTGCATAAAATACAGTAAAAGCTTCCAATTCTGATGTATCTGTGCTTTTGTCAAGCTACAGTTAGCTCAGCAAATATTTGAGGACCATTTCACCGGAAGGATAAAGGCAGATGCTTTGTGAAAAAGAGTGTGTCAGCATATTTCTCATATTAAGAAAAAAACTAAGAGGAAAGAACAGATGGAGTAGAAGACTTACAATGGTTATAATGCACAAAATGTAATTTATATTTAAACAATTAAACATTTTGAATGGACTTCTTTAATTAACTTCCAGTGCAAAGCAGTAAGTACTGTAGGTGGAGTTATCAGGAGTTTCCTGTGATTTATGAGCTAAGCATGAAAAGTAATATTCTTAGGATGGCGTTGCAATAGCTACACATGCATCTGAGGATAACACTGGATACAATTTGAAAGAGCAAGCAAAAGTGATCTATTAATTCTTGGGGACAGCTGGTTGTTCTTATTGCATAATTTAATTAAACTACATCCAAATATAATGGAAATCTTGCTAATTGGCTCTAGGAACTTGCTGAGCTAGTCTTATACCCTATTGTTAATGTTTGGGGTTTTTTTCCTTTGTGTGCTTTTCTGACCCTGGGATCTATAGAGCAGATTTCTTTGTGGATTTCTTCATCAGAATTTCTTGCTTATGTGCAAAGGGCCAAGTCCTGAATTTTGGAAGTACAGATAATTTACCTCCACAAGTATTATCCTTGACACTTAAACACAGCTTTTGCAATCATATACATCCACAGTTACAAAACTTAAAGACTAAGCATATGTCTTTAGTAAAATAGTGTGCCAGATGTTTTATATTCCTAGTCCATGGCTTTCTTCCTGCGCTACTTTGAGGCAGTCATCTTTTCTGTCTTCTTAAGTATCTCTGCCCGTAGTGTCTGGATGGGCCAGCTATGAACTTTCCTGACGCAACAACTGTTTCATCTAAACATCTGTGAGACTCCCTGAACTACACATTTCTGAATATCAGCCTTTCTGTTGTTCCACCTAATCCTTTTCCCCCTCATTGTTTAACTCATGTGTTTCATATTGAGACAGCATCCTTCTGACACCTCAGTGCTCCAAATGCCACCAAAGCCAGCTCCTTAGAAGCTCAGTCCCTGACCAGTCTACAGGCTGTGTTGCTCATCCTCCTCTCCAAATGGCCTCATGGACACCCAAGTGTGAGAGGCAAGGCTGGACTCCGATGTGAAAAAGTGTTGAATCATGCCTGTGAGGGTGGTGCAGTGAAAACAGACTTTTTTTGGATAAGGAAGAAAAATTATATTTTCCCCCAGTCAGCTGGGGAAAATTGCAAGTACAAAGTCAGCTACAGCCTAAGCTTGAACCTTGTCCAGATAATTCACTCTGACATGACAGACACTATATCCTTCTTAGAGCTATTGGAAAGAACTGAGAGAAGTTTCAGGTCTGAAAGAGGAAAAAGGCATTTGGGGAAAAGGAGAAAGAATGCAGAAAAAAAACAGTGAAAATTTTTATTGGGGTCTTTTGTGCCCAATGGGATGTAGTTAATGCTGCTAATTACTGTCCTGTAGATCTCTTTCCTTCCTTTCCCCTCTATCCTAGGCTGGAAACCTATGGCATCTAGGCTATATATATATATTCATGCATACATGTAGAAATGTGAAATCGCTATAACCAAGCTGCAAGGGTGGTATGCAAGATCATATACAGCAAACAATGTGAAACACAAGCAATGAATATATATCTCCCTTTAACAATAAAATACATGTACACACGTATATAGTTTAGGATATCCAGAGATCTGAACAGTGGCCTCTTCCACATTCCCATACCTGAAGCAGCTCCTTGTTTTCATTGTGGTCTTGTATATAACACAGAGAAATCTCTCCCCATGCTGTCTATCACACACAATTCTATGCACATTAAATTAATACTCTGAAATTTGTTCTACCAAGCTGTCAAGGTTATATTCCCACAGTGATCAGCAGTGAGCTTTAATGATCAATAAACTTTTATTGATTTCTGTTTATGACCTTGGGGAGAGTGGTATCATTCCATCCTTAGACTTTCAAGACATCGGTTTTCTTCTCATGCCTGCACTTTTGGTGGTCCCAGTTCAAATTGCCTGTTCTCATTGAATAGTCTTCAAGCTGCAATTACCTGGCAACAAACATTTTATTCAAATAGCCCAGGAACACCCACACTTGTGGGATCCTGGAGCATTTCACTGGAAAAGAATATTGATCCATGAGAGGATGCATATATAGGTATTTGCTTGTATTAAAATCTTTTAGTTATGACATCATCATTGGTACACTATAAAAATTGCTTTAGAGCAATCAGTCTCTTTTTCCACATAATCTGTTCACATTACTGTCATAATATGAGTCCAGCCAACCAAGCTGTACAGTCCTGAACCTGCCTCATCTCATTTCACCACTAGCCCCCTGATAAGCTAGTGTACTTTGAAATGCTCTAGGCTTGTGATATCAAGTATCTTTTTTTAAATTTCTTTTTAAATTATAAGTCACAAATAATCTTGCTGGAATATACAAATGCGTTCCATAAATATTAAAACATTTCAAAGTAATACAACCATTTGCATTATCCATGATACAATAATTGCATACCATTGTACATAACACAATTCTTGAGACTCTCAGCCTCTGATTGCTCAAAATCCAACTCAGCATCTATATTTACCTTTCCATATATATATTCTGCAATTCTGATGATAATCCTGATTTTACATTTGCTATGCAGACTATAACTCCTATTTGTATGGATTTGTTCGTTTGTTAAAGGTGTCTGTGAGTTCTCCAGCATTGCTTTGCAGGACTCAGTGGGAAATGAATGTCATAGCTCCTCTTGTTCAGCCATGGACTGACAGCAAGAGCTTGTGCTGGAAGCCTTTCCTCCCACTGGATCAACGTGTTCTGCTTTAAACTTCACGGGGAGAGCAAGAAGAGGGATCATAAAGGGTAATTGGTTTCTCCCTTAAATGTATATTCAATTACACAGACGACTGTTACCAACACAGAAACCTCAGTGTTTGATTTGTCATTTCTAAGCTACAGAATCCCCTGCCAGCATGCTCTTTCTTTTATTGTGTCATGGAACATCCTACAGCTTTTTGCATAGTTGTCTTGTCCACTGATTACAGGTTTGATTTATGAAGGGAAGGGTTCCTTTCTTCTTCTATTTTTCTTTCCCCCCCCCCACCTCGTTTCTTTTCTTTTCTTTTTTTTTTTTTAAATAAATGACATTAAATAACCAGAGTGTCCTACAGTTAGCACATATGGTTTTCAATTACTTTCAGGCTTAATTTTTTCTCCTTTTTACCTGTGGAACTTTCTAATTACTGATTCCTCAAAATGTAATTTTTGCACAGCACCGTTGCATCTATTCTCAGATGTTCTCAAATATCCAGAAATACTTCTTCTCTATTTTGTAGCCCTTGCACTTGCTCTCAATAAAATCCTATATTATTTTAAAGTTTTTGTATCCTAATTTAAAGACATTCTGCAATGGACAAAGCCCAGTATATCTCTCACAACTTTTGAATCCATATGCTCATAACCATTCTAAAGGGCACTAATTATATGGTTATTTAGTTTATGGTACAATTGAAAGTATTTTGGTCTTATTAAGTCTTTAAGCAACTGAGATTGGTGGCTGAAGAAAAGTTATTTTAATTTTATTTGATATGACCAGTTTTTCTGAACAGTTATGCCTACAGAAATCTGAATTTTCTGTGTGGTGATTTTAGAAGCTTCTAAAAATTATATTATAATGAAACCTGTTGCCTTCAAATAGCAAAGTCAGTAGAAAAGACTTGTGGTCATTATCCTCTTCTTACAGGGCATGAGCAGTGGAGTGAGTGCTGATGAAGTGTCTAGGGATGAGACACAGTGAATTTTTCAGATAAATACACAATGTTTCCAAAGTTTAATGTTTTGCCAGTTTACACAGCTTGAAGGCATAAAGTCTGTCCATCTCACAAGTCACTTAGGAGTACTTTCCACTTCAGTGAAAACTGTTACGGGTGTGAGAAAGCATAACTACCAAAAAAACCCAAACAAACCCCTAAACAAGCACAACAACAGTCTAGTTCTGTTAAGCTGTTTGGAGCTAAATCATTGTAACTGTGATATTAAATTCTGGAGACAGACTTGGATTTGCTAGAAGACCATTCCTGAAATCAGTCCTTATTTCTTGTTATACACATTTGGTAAGTTCTTATCTGGTATTCTGAATATTTCAGGGATACAAAATCAGTCTTATCAATGTTGTAAAGGACAGAACACCATCCTGCAGCACACTCAAATGCTGTACAGTCCATTGGTGAAATTGCAATAAAACTAAACATCAAAATAAAACTTATATAAAAGTTAATAAGCTTAACGTGCAAGATGCTTTCAAGCATTTAGACAAATTGCATAACCAGAAGTCATGATCACTATAAAGCTTCATTACAGAATTGAGGAGGATATAAGTTTTTCTAAGCAGGTTTCTTAGCTACTGGCAGCATCTCTAAATTTTGCTTAGTCAGAAGTTGAAGTGTCTGACTGTTACTCCAAACCCCTGCCTGATAATTTGTTTTATTTTGCCAAAGATTTGACAGTGAGCCATGCTCTGGACCTTGATTTCTCCTGCTCACAATTCAACCTGTTATTTGATCATAATGACAACAGAATAAACCAAAAAAAAAAACCCAAACAAAGTTAACTTCTACTCTAATGCAAAATTGTGGAGGTTTTTCCTACAAGAATCTGTGAGACTGAATTTGTAATCGTAAATTCTGCAGACTCCCTAGTGTCAGAAGAATTAATATAAGAAAACAAGTTATCATACTATGCTCTGAATACTCAAAATAATGTTATGGCTTAAAAAAAACAAACTATATATGTAAACTCATAGGTTAGTTTTGGTCCAGTGACTGTTTTTAGTCTAATTGTGAAACTATGACCCAATTGACAATAATATTAATTCTTATGAGAAAAATTGATACAGGAAAAAAACAACTCTTAAAATCATTACACACTTAAGCCTGCCAACATCTACTCTTTTTCTCTGATATTCTGCCTGTTCTTCAAGTGTCCCTCTGTTTCCTGAGGTTCTCAGGAAGACCAGAGGAAACTCAGATGTAGCCAACCCGTGATACAGCCAGCAGAAAAAGAGACAACATAAGGAGCAGTCCTGCTGCTCTGAGGAGATGAGGCAGGATGAGAGAGGGAAAGTCCTTCAGCCCCAGAGACACGAATGGTCTAAGGGTCACTGCAGAGCCTGACGGGCCAGTTGTTCTGATCTAGATCAGGAGCAAAATAAGTCTGTTCTGAGACTCTCTTTTTTGTTGTTATTGTTGTGTTTTGGTTTTTTTGTTTTAATTTGTAATTCAAGTATAAATTGAAGTCAAAATTTGTGATAAGGACTTGGTGTTTAAGACTGATTTGTAACTGGTCCTAAGAGAGCATGAAATCTTCATTCAGCAAAGCATAATGACATAAAAGGAATGCAAATGCAAGTTTATTTTGGCTGTTCTGATAAACTGAAATCACATCAAATAGGCTTACTCTATCTTTGCAACAGTCTCAGAGAAAATATGCTGGGAAAATTTATGGAAAACCAAATGCTATTATTTTAAATCTAGTTTTAGCTAATCTTAAATGTTTCTAAAGGTATTTACATATGGCAATTTTATCTGAGTTAAAGTTACCTTCTATCTCATATTTCCATTAATGCAGCAGAATAAAAATTAACTCTTTTTTTTCTGACATTGAGACAATATTTCAAAACAGAGCATTATTTATTCAGTGCTCAAAGGCTCAAAGTATTTAGGAATATGAATTTAAAAAGGTGAAGTCTAGGTGCAGGGTGTTGGCTACACCTCTGGAAATTCTTGATGCTAGCTAGCTAGCTTCATCTATCTGATAGAGAAAAGAAAAAATCAGTCAGAGAAAAAGCTGCAGAAGCCCTTGCTGCCCTTTTGTCTTCCTCCCTCTGTGTATTGGTTCCTGTTCGACAGTTTTGTGCAGACACAAACTGGGCAGGCTCTTCCTGCTCCTTCAAATCTCTTCTCTAGCCAGAGGTGGGAAAATTTTTAGATCTCTTTTGATTCCATTTCAACATGAATGAAACCAGACAAATAAGGTTTCTCCTCACTGAAGATGGAGGCATTATTGTTTTTGCAGGTTTGAGTAGCTGCGTTATGAAAGATTGACTTGCGATTTCCGTAGATTGTCTCAATTGTAGTCTCAGTTCTAGTGTTATCTGAATAAAATAGCTAAATCACTGTACCTAACTCCAAGAGATTCTTACCATATACATCAAATACAATACAGGTATTTCAGAATTTACCATAATAGATTAAATTTGTTGTTTACTGTTTCTTGTCAATACTAAAATAATGCTGAGAAATAATTTTAGGTTGATATTTTTTTTGTCTCCAGCAAGAAAACTGCAGCATACTGCACATGCACAGAGATATGTTTGACTACACTTACATTTAAAACTTTAAAACTTCTCTAGAGGCTTTTGGGGTGTAAACAAACAACTGTATCAAGCCTTTGAAAGAGAAGCCTTTTCTATTGCATTTGATCTCTGTCCCACCATTGCTCTAAAATCTAGCATTTTGTTGAATATAGATCCACTTGTAACTGTTTGGCGATTATTAAGTGAATAGGATTTTTGATAAATGGATGGTTTAGTCCCTCTGCGACCTAATTTATCACTGAAATTGGAAGATTCAGAGTTTCCAGATATTTAGACAGGAATGCATTTACCATTTACCTCAGTTTCTCTGATGAGAAGTATATTTATTATTTGACTTACAGACAGCAAAAAGGTTGAATCAGAACCAACCAGGCACACAATCTTTAGAAATTTTATAGGTTAACTCAAAATAATGAACTCTCTGAAGCAGAACTTCTTCCTTTGGAAAACTGACAACCATATAGAATCTCAAACTTCCAGAAAGCCCATTTTTATCTGACATTCTATAGTTTTCTTACATCTCTGCCACAAAATACAAAGTATCAGACCTTTGTCTGTGAAGCCACGTGGAATTGTTACTACCCTCAATATCATAGCAACAATGGTTTATAAAGATCAAAGGAGCTGAAAGTCTTTCAGGTAACCCCATCTATGTTAGGTAAAGAAAATCAGTCTCTTTGTTTGCTTGCTTAGACACGGGCAGAAATTGGATGAGAACTGCTAAATGTGAAGTCAAGGTGTCAGTTTTTATGGCTGTTGCATCTAGGATTTTTCTCATTAGAGGTCAGGGTAATTCTATTCTGCACTGAAATTCACTTCTAAACCTTTAAACCCCTGTATGGTCTTGGCACATGTAATAGGCCAAGGGAACAGTTGTTCTCTATTGGCAAGGTTGTAAAGAGGAAGGTATAGGGTTTATAGGTGATTACCCAAATTACACTATTACCTTATAATATCCCAGTCTTTTAAATTGGTGCTGTGAAGCAATCCAGTGAATTTTTTACATATGGATACAGTGACCTCGGGTTCTCAGTGTTGAATGTCTCTTGTCTCTATATGAAATATTCGTCTCCTATTCTCAGGTGTGCATCCTATTTGGATAAAATCTAGTAGATCTCATACACTGGAAATTAGCTCAGAGAAAAAAAAAATTGAAAAGAAAAAAAAAAAAGGAAAGACACTTGAAAAGGGGATTAAATGTCTCTAAGTACCAAAGTGGAAGTTCAAACTAGAAGCATAATGTTTAGAAGTTTTTAATTGCCTTGCCTAGGTCAGTAATTGTCCAATATTTTTATGATTAAAATGACTTGCTGTATACATAAGGAATTCATTTGTTAAATGGTTTTACTTGTCTTTTTAATGGAGCACTATAAAGAAATTTAGAATTCATATGGGTAGTTTGAAGACAACATGCCCAAACAATGTAGTTTACTGTTTGGGATTGTAGCACATGAGGTTTGTATTGTTCCAAGAAAGGAAATTGTAAAGTAGGTGTAGTTCCACAGCATTAAACAAATAACCTCAGAGAGGGATACACTTTAACCAGCATTAAAATAACTGAAATGATTTTCATTGGAGAAGCCTGCTGACCACAGAAGATGGACACAAACTGAACACCTTATTTTAGGCAGCTAAAATGAAATGAGAGCAATATGACCTGGAAAAGGGAGGTAAGATACCAGGGAGGAATGGGTGAGGGTAAAGGGCTCTTTCTCCCCCTACATTCTGCCAGGATTTGGAGGTCTGGGAATTTATGTGCCCTGTTCATCAGGATTCCAGAAAAACTAATGTAAAAAGAAGAAAATAATGCTTTAATAATCAGGAAAAAATGAATATAGTAATTTTGAAAAAAAAATAGTACTTGTTTCCTTATAAAGATGGAATGATAGATCTGGAATTATTGGGCTTTTTCTCCAACATTTTGTCAAATTGGCACATACCTTTTAAACATGCTGATTTTAACAAAACTGTTTTCAAATGAAAAATCTTCTCACCTTTTATGTACATCTAAGTTATGATTTCAACTTATCTTTCAATATTTCCTAAACAAACTCTACTGGATTTCCTTTTTTAGATTTTACCTGAGTTTTCTGCAATTTGCTATCTAATTAACAAGTATGGAGTACACCATTAATTCAAGTGCAACGTTGTTTCTTCCCCCACTTCCCTCCCTTAAATTCTGGAATTTATTTTTTAAAAGATTGGGTAAAGCAAATTATATATTTCACTATCAAATATATATTTCACTATCAGTCCTTATTACACTAGACAGCATTATCAAAGATCTTATTTATGCAAGTTTGAGACTAAATTAAATCCAAGAATTCTGTCCAGGAAAACACAATCCCTTCCTTTCAACCTGTTTTTCATGTCTTTTCTGTAATTTTCAGCATCCTTGCAGTGAAAGTCATTTTTCTCTCTGTCTGTAATCAGTCTCACAAGAGGATCCACCCAACAGTGTCTCACCAGTCTTGCCTCCTGCTACAGAGGCAATAAATTTCCTTCCACCACACGAAATTCTCCTTTCCTGGCACTGAGCTGTATCAGCCCCTATCATGTTGCACTGTGGGGACAGACACCTCCTAAATTATTTTTTCTTACACTGCAGATATCAGCTTAGGTTGTTAGTTTGCAATGCTCATTTACATCAGCTTTACTTCTCCTGCCTCTGTTTTCTTCCATCTTGTTGTGAGTCTCATCTTTCTCCGACCACTTTGTTTCTGTTGTTCTTCATAAACTCATGCACGTGCATTTGCATAACTTTCTTGTGTCTGTAGTCTTCATACCAGAGACACTTTACACAGTGTTTTTTCAAGGTCTCATGTACTGATTTCCAGACAGACAATACTCATTAATCAATACTGTGGATGTCCAACAAGGAACTTTCTGGACTTGGGTTTCCATAGACATTGATCATGACGATGATATTATTATATTCAGAACTAGATTTGTCATAGAAGATCTTCAAAATAATCTTTTGCAGCCAACCCAAGTATCTGTTACTTTCTTTTTTCTTATATTTTCTTATTATTATCAGCTACATGTTGGAATTAATTAAATTTCCTTTTCGATAAATCTACATCTAAGATTCTCTCTATGATTATTTTATATGGATAGTGAAATTTAATATGAGAATCTCTGTGTTCTTTGCTAATAGTTTTTGTGTCTTGCAAACAACGATAAAAGTATTTTGCAAATAAAGTTCACCTTTAAAATAACTGTCGTAGCAAAAGTGATACTGTTAGGTTAACTGCAGTGAAGAGTTAAATTCATTTGAATTCGGAAAAAAAAATTGTCAGATTGAAATAAAAAGAATTTGGAAAATATTTTTGTGGATCCAAGATTTTACCCTTCAAATTTCACATGGAGTGACCTTAAGAGGAATTGCTGGGACTATAGTGATACTATGACATCTTAAGACAAAAACCTACTCAAGTTGTTGTAAGTTTACAAGCTGTATAAGAAGAAAATCCAAAATGTCACTGGAATTAGTTTCTTGGGATAGAAAATTCTTACATATCCCTCAGTTTGGTGCAGTAGAGGTGGGGCCTAGTTTTGTGGTTCATACATACAGCAAGGTCAAGAAAAAAACAGAAAGAAAACAAACCAGAAACTAAGGAAATTTAAATTAGATTAAGTGCTCAATGAGCTATACCTCTCTATTCACTAACAGTATATTATTTAGCAGAATATTGCCACACTGGACAGAAACAAGAAAAGGAAAAAAAAATTAACATGATTGCAAATAACAGCAAAGTAGACCTTCAAAAAATTTAGTAGTAATAGTAAAACCACCACCACTAATAATAATAATAATCATATCCATTTAAAAAATTATCTTAATTTTTACAATGATGTGTCTCCTGGCTGCTTCTAGTAAATATTTACTTTAGTAAAAATCCCACTTACAGCTTGTTATCAAGCCTTTGTCTAGGAAAGCCTCAATGAAACGTCAGACGATTTGGAGTCATAAGCTACCCATCAGCCTATCTGATTAGTTGTGTTTCTTGCTTTTCTCCCTTTTGTCTGCTGTTGCACAAATTTACTATCAGTTCTGGCTAAAAATTTCTGGCTTTCTGTATAGCTGTGTTTTCTTTGTGAATGCAAGTAATACAGTTTCCTACCAAAAAAAAAAAAAAACAAACAAAACCAAAAACAAAAACAACAACAACAAAACAACCAAAACCTCCACAAAGTTTTATCTCAGCTAAAATATACATTCTGTGCAATTGTATAATATTCCCCAATTCATTATCACTCTCTGAAGTTATAAGTACTTTCAAATACAGTGCAATAGAAGTTGTAAACTGAGTACGTATAATGATTGTTTTCATTCAGATTTTTTTCGCCTGCAGCAGATGTGAATAGAATACACAGAAAAACAAGGTCAAATCAGCTGGAAAAGAGGAACCAAGAGAAATCTGTAGAGAACCCATTTACCTGTAGTATTGCAATGACACATCAAAGAGAACTTGACACAAAAGGAAGAACAGTCTCAAGTGAAATTTGTGAAAATATTTTGGGTTTGAGGCAATATGTCATTTTTACCTCTGTTTTCATCCTTGCAGCATTAAATGTTAACGAAAACTACATCTTTGTTTAATGTGGTGATTGTTGCCATGACTCCTCATCTCTTAGAACTTTATTTTCGTTGCTTAGTTTATTGTCCTCCTTTTGGAATCCCTTTGTTTCACCTATATAATGGCCTTGTTTCCCACTGTGCAGTGTCTCAAAACAGTTTCAATTTTCTCAGTCCCTTTCTCTTTACCTTTGGGAGTTTAAATGTGCACGTATTCATTTCTAAGAGCTGTGGCTTCCTAGATTTGTATCCAGTTTTCACAAAAGAGGTGTGATGGCTGTATTGAAAAGTGCTGTTTATGATGATGTTTGTGTTCATTTGGAAGTGGTTTCAGATGATTGCACTCCATCTTAAACATGTTTTGCCTATCCCTTATTACAATCTGTAGTGAAGGCCTTCCTAGAGAAGCAGTGCTTGGCTACCACCTATTTCAAAGCTCAGTAACCTTGCAAAATGGGAATGAAATTTTGAGTCTTTCACAGATGGTGTAATAATGCCTAAGAGTGTATATCTACTTCCATGAGCTAAAGTTGCTGGAAAAGAAGAGCTTGGCTTTCAAGTAGAGATTGTAATGCATATAGTGATACATTTACATAACCGCATAGGAACAGAGAGATCTGTTCTCACCAAGCAAAACACACACTGAGTTATTATCTGTACACCTCCTTCCCTGCAGAATACAACTTCAATGGTCGTTAAGAACAATAGAATAAAAAAATGTCATTGAAATTTTCTCACAGATGTTCTTCTTCTAAAAACTGCTCTGTAGGACTCCTTTCCAACTTCTAATTTTTCTATCTGAAATTAACTGGAGGTTCAAAGGCTCCATTGTAACTGTCATAATGTTTATGTGTATTAGTGATCTTTATAATGCAGAAGTAATATTTTCATGCAGAGAGGAAACTACAAAAGTTGCTCAGTTTTTATGACAAATGCTTGAAGAAATAATAGTTTTACATCTCAGCATTATGACTTGAGTGAAGATACACTGGTTTGTGAATTCCCACCCCTTCCCTGGATTAGACCGTGCTGCCACTAGCAGGTGTCAGCATCCTCCTGACAGATTTGAATTTAGTCACAAGTAACTTTTTGAACTTCAGTTGCATCCACCCTTGAAAGCAGCAGGGATGTGAAGTAAGTTACTTATGGAGAAAGTTGTGGTTTCGCACTATAAGTTACTCCCTTTAAAATGCCAGTCTCGGTGCCTTGGCTTTACTTTGTCTTTGAATATATTAAAGTGGTTCATTTGGACTGCTCCAACCTTTTATGGCTGAATACACCCTGTTCTCTGTGATCAGCCAGCCAACATGTTAATGGAATGTAATTTGAGTTGCACATAATTATCTGGATGGGAGACTACCATGCTTGTGTACCCTAACGCATAGCTGGATTATGTAGCTTTATTATTCAAAGCAAATGGGAACATGAGTTACATGCTGTGTAACTGAAATGAGTAGAACCCATAGGTTCAGTCTGATGCTTAATAAAGTGGCCTGCCATAGTCAATTCACTTGTAAAATAGGGTTTATAATGGAAACATTTAAAGTGGGAACAGCAACTTACCCCCATCTACCAGTAGCTATGAAAATGTTGTCATATGGTACCATGTTGAAACAGAAAAAACGTTCAGCAGTATATGTTGTTGTACAGAGTCTTTCGTATGCCTAATGCAATAACTCTTTAATTGGTAATTCATTGTTTTTACCGTATTTATTGATGGGAAAAATCTGAGAATGCACCCTAGGTTTTTTGCTGATCTGTCTACTTTGTACATATTGTCACAGAGTTAATACGTTTTGTACATAATCAATCTTTAAAGGAGCCTTTTGAAATAAATAGTTGCAAAATGAAAGCAGAGCCAGACAGTATTTTCTTTCCTTTAATAATTTTGTTAGACGACATATTGATAAATGTCCATCTTTATCTGGTGTATACAGACACCCATAGGCTAAATTAAAAGTGGTGCTGCAGGAAGAAGTGTGAGTAGAAAAGTGGGCATGGAAGGAAGGCCCTGTTTGGTTTTGATTTCTGCAAACATACTTTTCGTTTTATTTACACCTGCCTGTATTTTCAGAGTCATGACCTAACCATACGCATCCTAAATAAATGTAACTAGCAATAGGAAGTGACCACCAGTATTGGAATATTCACTTCTGGAATTCCCTGTGCTGTACTAGACTAGACACTTGACTGACTTTCTGGGCCAGTGACTCAGTCAGTGTTGAAAGTCCCATGAAATCTGGAGCGAGAATTCACCCCCTTTGGCGCTGCACGGAGAGGGGCATTTTTGTTGGGGAAGTTCATTTTAGACCTCAGTATTGCCTTCAGACACTGACAAAGCTTCTCTTCAAGCTGGTTAAGGCCTTCAAAATGCCTTTGTGAGGGTCTTGAGGATGTAATGAGCAGTATGTGTTCCTGTGAGATCCCACCTGGACTGCTGTGTTGGAATCAGGAGCTCCCAGCCCAGGAAGGACAGGAACTTGCTAGACTGGTCCAGAGGAGGGATCGCAAAAATGATCAGAGGGTTGGAGCACCTCTACTGCGAGGAAAGGCTGAAAGAGTTGTTGTTGTTAAGCTTGGAGAGGAGATTCTCCAGGGAGAATTTTTTGTGGCCTTGCACAGTGCAAAGGGGTCTTATAAGAAAGATGGAGAGAGGCTTTAACAGGTCCTGTAGTCACAGGGTAATGGTTTTAAAGAGTACAAATTTAAATTAAATTAGATATAAGAAAGAAAATATTCTGAGGGTGGTGAGACACCAGAACAAGTTGCTCAGATATCTTGTGGATGTCCCACCATTGGAGGTGCTCAAAGCCAGGTTGTATGGAGCTTTGAGCAACCTGGTCTAGTAAAAGGTGTTCCTACCCATGGCAGGAGGTTGGAATGACATGATCTTTAGGGTCCCTTCCAAACCGAACTGTTCTGTGATTCTATGAAGAGCCAGAACTTAATTTATATGTCACCAGAAGTGCCAAAATCATCAGAAATTGACACCAAACAACAATCAGCTGTTTGTTTCATGCCCGTTGTTTATCTTTTTAAATGTTAATAGTTATCATAACCCTCAGTATAACAGCTGGGTTCCACCTTCTGTTGGGGAGGATGCTGGTGGTGGTGCTAAAATGTGTAGGATCCAATGAAATGTTTTCATAACTTTCACTGAAATTGTTAAGATCTGTCTGCTAAAGACAGAATCTTAAAAAGAAAATTAATGAGTTGGAAAAAAAAACCCACCAAACAACAGTTTTATGAGACTGACCATATTTAAGAACTTTCAAGAGAGATGGCAGTGTAAGAAGGAAATGGCTTCTAGTTGGTTAACATAAATCTAGCACTATGTTTATGCCATAATTATAGCTAATTTATATTTTAGTCAATAAGTAAACCATTCTTCTTCTACTTGTTCCAAGAGATGAAGAAAAAATTGCTCCTCCTCTTATATGGTTTACAAGCATCTGCACTGTAAACAATGACTTTCCATACACAGGATTAAACACTGAGAATGGTATTGGAACTGCAAATCCTTTTATTATTTATGAAAGATGTCAACTGAAAAAGTGTGTTACAAATGAATATAATGACATTTTTGGAGCACTGATTATTATGGTTAATGTTGAAAACCTACTATATGGATTCATCATATAGTAGCTGACTCTTATCACAAATAGAGTATTGAATCGAAGTTAAATTTATATTAGTCCTTTCCAGGCAGGAGATGTGGCATAATTGCATCACAGAATATATATGCTAACCTGGAAGGAGGCAAATTAAATTTATGTTTTATTTTGTGAGGAGATGAAATATCTATTTGTTTACTTTATCAAAGTGTTGTTGGAAATCACATTTTTATACATTGTTACAAGTTTTCTTTCTGTTTGGTGTTTAACAGGTATAGATAATCCCTTTGACAAATACAGAAGGAGAAGGTACTTTGGAGCAAAGCATGTTTTCCAGTCAGCAATATTCATATTTTTACACAGAGAAGTCACAGGTGGGTTTATATGCCATTTATTATAATTATATTGGTAAATAAACAGTTTCTACAGTTACTCACATGTTTCTTCTCAAACATATAAAAAATCTGTCTGAGCACATGCACGTGATTGTGCCTGAAATAGGGTAAAGGGAGGGAAATATATCACATGACACTTTAGCTGAGGTGTAGCTAAAGTCATTTGTCCACAGTTAATGGACCTATCACTGATATTATTAATATAAACTCTGATGATTTTGCTTTAGAATATGCCCCCATGTTACTACTGGAATTCTGAGTAAAGGCAGGCAAAATCTAATGATGCAAAATAGGTTTTGCAATGACTTAAAGGTGCTAAAATATGAAATACATTTAGTTACAGAAGACATGCTGAATCTTTAGTTTTGGATGAAGTCTCGCCTCTGTTTAATTTTCTGCATTTAGTAATTTACTTTGTTCAGATTAGCAATTAATTTCACCCTTATTTTCTGGGCTAGTAGAAGGATTCTTCTAACTCTGCAATAATATTGACTTAGGAAGAAACATGTCATTAGTTGATTTTACAGCGTCATTTACTGCTGCTTTCTTGGTTCTCCTCATTGACCCAGTATATTATACGACTTTTTTTTTCTGACATCAAGCATACAAACCACTATTTCTGTTTCTAAGGTGCCAAATATTACCCACAATTTTTTGTCAAAGCTTTACTAACTTGAAATTCCCCTATTGCTGGAATACTCACTTGAAAATACATCATGTTTTATAACTACTTTAGTAGAAACAATTGTGAAAATACAAGTCCAGCCTTTGGAGAAGTCTAATTAATTTCAGCAGTATGGTTTAAATCCATCAAAAACTTTTTAAACAGAAAGACTCCTTGAGCAGGACAAGATAAGGTTAGACTGAGATCTTGTGGAAATGAATAGAACATAAAGTTACCAACTTGCAAATGCCACAGAATAGAATTGTGGAGTGTGAAGAGAAGGGAGTAATGATGTAGGAATTCTGGAAAAAAAAAATGTTTGGGACAGAATATTGCAAATGTCAGTGCCAAACCCACTTCTGCTGATTGCAATTACATGGAGTCAAGATTACTACAATTGAATACAATTTCTAACATCTGAAAAGTTTCTGTGAAAGTTAAAATGTTAGGAAGTTGGAGAGTTTGGGCTTTTTTTTTTTTCAGTCAAGAAACTGAGAGACGGTATACTGGAAACAAATGTTTAAAAATTAATTTGGAGATGGGGGTGGAGCTTAAAAACATTGTTATATATTCTGTCTAAAGGACTGTATATCTTGGTGACTGGAAAAAGCAGTTTCTTGACTTATCAAACAATTATAATTTGCAGCTTACACCTAAATAGCAGCAAAGTGCTTTTAGTCAATATCTAACTATGGTAGCTGCTATGATAATCTTGGAAAAAGCGCTACAGAAATAATTTCATGAGGTGAGTCAGTTTAAATTGTACCAGATAATATTCATCTTTAAATGATTTGTAGATGCAAACAGCAACTGCTGTTTGCATATTAATAAACAGAAACCACATTTGCTGTTGTGATTAATATATGTTTAAATTTGTCCCCCTAGATGAGATTGTCCATTCTCATAGTCATGATGTTCCATTTAGGGCCTGGATTTTTTTTTTTTTTTTTCTTTTTGGCAATTTAATGTAATGGTTAAGATATTCCTAAAGGCTCTACCAAGCTTTGTTCCTCATCACAGTCATAGAGATTTATTTTTTGAATGAGTAGAGCAGATTATGGCTGGACTGTTTTTTCCTGTAGCTTCCAACAAGGTATCCATTCCCCTTCGGGCTGGAGGTGCTGAGGTAATTATAGCTAGAAGAGAGGATGCTTTAGGCCAGCTATAACATAGCTTGATACACAGGATGACCACACACTTCATGGGGACACAAAGAGCAAAACTATTCACAGGACTTCAAGATCCAAGTACATCCTTGGTCTCTTCAGTAACATAGTGGCATTAACTGTTTCACTGGTAACAGGTTTACAGTTTGAATTCCTTTCCTAATTTCTGTGGAGCCATCATTTACATAGAATTAGCTTGTGTTTTTGCAATGTATCTTTTCCTAATGTTAGTATCCACTAGAACACACATACTGTTCATCAGCACCTTTTCCCCATCCCCCAAAATCTGTGTGCAGCACTAAATTTCTCTGTATTAAATATTACCGATTGTTTTATCTACAGGTCACTATTGCAAGTTCCACCTTCACACATGGTCTTCATTTTATCACCTTGATACCACAGTACTGTCAGAAAACACTGTACTTTTAGCAGGAGTTGATACTTAGTGTGTTTGTTATCACAAAAGCTCTGTTCTTTGGTTACTTTTTTTTCACCTTTCTTCTCCACCTCCTTGTCAGTGATGGTAAACTGCATGGAACTCTTTATGTCACACTTGGAGCACATGTGGGACCTCTGCATAATTCTTCCAGTGGTTAACATTGAAAAGAGATGCCATTTAATTGATTTTTTGAGTACCATAGTTTCACCCTTGTGAGATGCAAAGCAGTGCCTCATCTGTCAGCATTTGCTGATGAAGCTGTTCCTTTCCTCTGTGATACCACAGTCCCGGGGGTTCTTTGCAATGAAAAAGTATTTACCTACTTGTTTTTTTATGGAAAAAAAATAAATTTCATAAACATGCAGGTGAATATGAAGGAAAAGAATCACTTGAAAGCCCACAGATATAGACTCAACTTATTTAGGCTGATCCACCTTGAGGTTGTAGATGACAACACAGTTGTATCACGGTTGAAAAGCATCGTCTACTACCATTAGTTCAACTGAATCCCAGCCCAAGTATTCTTTCTATCTGTGAAAAAAATAATGGTTTTTTTAAGTTCTCTTGGGTCTGTAAAGCATTTTCAGTAACAAAAATAATGTTCAGTCTTAACTACACATTTAAATATAGGAACTTCCTATTGATTGGAATTGTTTTCAGCTGGAAAACCTGACATAAAACACTATGCTGAGAAATAGCGATACGAATAAAATGCCATAGAATGCATTTCTTTTAATTAGGAAAAATAGTTATCTCAAAATCAGTTACCCAGGATTACTTCATCTTCCCTGTTACATTGCATTAACATTCATTTTTATTAATTTTACAGCTGGCTTTCTGAAAGCACAGCACTTACCTATTAAAGGGTTTGCAATGTTCAAGTTATTCCCTTCCCTAGTTATTGATCTTTTAAAATTTCCAAGGTTCCTGCTACATAAGACAATTATAGAACTGTGCCATATGCTTTATGCATATGCCAAGCATTTTGGAGGAGCTCTCAGTGTCGTGTTCTGCAGATCCGTGCAGAAAGTGCTACTCTGAGATTTGTGCAAATTGTTACAGCTGGAAAAAAAGGTCTTTTAATTATAAAACAATAATGGAGCTGTGTCGGACTTCTTCAGGGAAACCTGACACAGATGTTTGTGTAATGGAACCCGGTTATTAATTGATGGAATTAGCCCTGCCCTGCAAGCTGCTCCCGGCATGTGGACCCCATTGACTTCAGCAGGGCTCTGCAAGGGCACTGTGCCTTCCAGCCAGATGGACCACTTTGCAGGGTCAGAGATTAACTGTACCATTTGAGGTAGATAAACACTGACACAAACAGCTATGTCAGCCTTCCAACCTTCAATGCAGCTGTCATATTGTCGAGATTTTTAACTACTTATTTTGTATTGTTATCATATATAAACAGCTTGATGTGCCTATAATGTGGTGGGGTATTATTCTGGATGTTAAGAGCCAGATTCTCAAACAGTTTGAGTTCCAGTGAGGAGAAATTAAATGTAACTAGCTATCAAATTCTCACTGCAAGATAGAATGGATTGAGGATTATGACCTATATCTCTCTTTTAAGCAGTAAGAAACAGTTTCACAGCGGTTGTATGGTCAATTTAGTGTCTGTTAAGGTTTTTTCTCTAAAAGCAGATTACATCTTCTGTGAACTATGAAGAAAGGCACAGTAGACAGTCTGAAAATCTCTGAACTGTCAGAAATACTCACTGTAGAATCAAGGACCTCTTGTTTATATTGAAAGTCAGGCTAGCATTTGCATGGTGAGATCCTCTGACCCCAATATGAGAAAAAGCATGTGGAGAAGCTTTAGGTTTGAGTTCCAAATGAAAGAACAGCACAGTATTGCACCTATATGTCCATGTCCATACTGCAGTAATCCTTCACTGGTAAGAATCTGACAACATGCAAAACATGCTTTGCAGATTGACAATGTTATTCTGAAGTATTCAGGGAACAGTAATCAGAAAAAAATCAGCTCTCTTAAAACAGGCACATTTTCCTTTACAGCATCACATAAAAGAAACTTGGGGCGGGGAGACTGAAACCCCCACCAACTACAAGACAACAACAACAAACAAAACAAAAAAAAAACCCAAACAAACAAACCAGAAAAAACCACGATAAACTAAAAGCAACAACACCAATCAAACATTAAAACAAAACAAAACAAAACAAAACAAAAACAAAGAAACAACACACAAAAAAGCCCTGAGAGTTACTTGGAAATCTCTCAATTGCCTTGCTATTTTCTTCTCAGTTATTCAGAGGATGTATTTGAGACCCTTGATTTTTAAAAACCAGAACCTCACAGCTGAATCTCATATTCAGTTCTCATACCTTTCTCTCCCCACTTTAAAGCTTAACTAGTTTTCCTCTGTGTTTAAAAAAGTGCTCAGACTAATACTTTGACATATGATTTGGGTTTTTTTAATTTATTTTACAAAGTGTGGGAAATGTGCCATGTATAAGTGACCATTAAAACACACAGGACTCTGAAATACATTCCCAAATGTAAACTTTGCTCCTTCACCAACTTATAAAGCAGAGGTTCTGTGCTTGCTATGAAGTATTTGCTTTCTGTCCATTGCAGCTGATACTACATTGTAACAGGATTTTTTAATTACAGAATGGATTTAAAAAAAAAAATGAAGTTCATTATGATCTTATTTGTATGTGAATTACTCTTGACTTTATACTACCATATAGATTCTGCAAGGTAGAACCTAAAATAGTAGAAAAAATTGACATCACAAAAATCTCTCAGAAAGATAAGGTGAAACAATTAAAGGCAACCATAAAGGAAGTACATTAGATCTTTCTGTACAGGCTATTATTCAGGCATTAAATGCTCATCGATCTATTTCAGTCAAAATTACGTTTCTAATTATGACTTTTGGTTTTAAAAAACTTAAATTACCTTCATCTATTTCTTACAACCTTGATACCACTGAACTTCACATTTGTAAGAATAACCAATAAGCACTCTCCTTCTTTACAACCATAGAAACATAGAGTAATTTGGGTTAGGAGGGTTCTACAAAGATCATGCAGTCCAACACCCCCTGCCTGGTGCCTTGGTCTCTGATTCTTGCCCACAAGCTTTCAACCTGCTCACAGTTATTCCTCAGAGGCATCAGTTCACAATTCTTCATGTAGAGGGCAACCCTTACAACCCTCATTTCTTGTTGTCCTTCTGAACAGCCTGTAGTCATTGATAGCCACACTCCAACCATGAGATATGTCCCACCAAGTAGATTGTAGCTTCCTAGTAGCACAGTGGCTGATGTAAAGGCATTTCAGCTGGGCATTGTCACCTTCTTAGAGGAAGAGACCTGAATTCCTTTGAGGTAATTCTCTTGTGTTCCTCCAGTGGCTCCTACTACCTTGGGAGCCTCCAGCTATTCACCATAAGACTTCCAGTGTGCTGCAGTGCACCCAGCACATCCCAGAGAAACAGGATGAGGGGCCTCACCTGCACTCTGTCCCTCTAACCTTGGTGTGTCATCTCACAGCTTGCCATGGACAAGCCTCATATTATCTCCCTCCCACTTCAAGTTTGGTTTAAAAGTCCATCTAACCTGTGAACAAAGACTCTTTGAGAAAGGTGAATCCAATTAGACATCAGCAGGCCTGGTTGCCATGTAGGCCATTTCATTATCAAAAATAGACCCCAAAACTGCAGCAGTGAAACCAGCCACAGAGTCATGTATTAATAGACTGAATCCACCTGTGTCTTCCAGTGTTGCTGTCCACAACTGGAAGGACAGAGGAAAAAAATCACCTGCGCTGTATACTCCCTTACTAACAATCCCAAGGACCTGAAGCCTCTTTTGATTGTCCTTGGATCACACATTGCAGCTTCATTGCAACCCACATGCAAGATCAGTGCTGGGTGATATTCCAAGCCTGTGTCAGGCAAGGGAATTACCTGGTGATGTCCTTAACCCGGCCCCACAGAGGCAACAAACCTCCTAACAGGAGGGTCTGCCTGGAATATTGGATGCTCTGTTACCCTCAGAAGGGGGTCACATACAGCTATGAACTGCTTTTTTTTTCTTTGTGGAGGTGGTTGTGGCACAAGGAGTGGCCGTTTCTGACTTTGGCAATGCCTCTGGTGAAGATGGACTGTCATCAGTATCATCCATTGACTGGCCTTGCACATCCTCATACCTGCTGTATGGATGCAGCTGGGAAGGTGAGGTGGGCAAGGAGAGGGTTTCTCTGCTGCCCTGAGCATGGACTCACCTCCATTCACTCCATTCCTGTAAGCTACTGTCTTCTGCCTGGTGGGAGGATGATAAGGATCTCCTTGATATTCTTTTTCTGGTGCCTGTCCCTGTTTCTGTCTCAGGGAGGGTAGATGATGTTTCCACCAGCCTAACTCTCAGGCTTTCCATTGCTCTTTAACCTTTTTAATTCCTCTTGTAGATCTGCCACCAGAGCAAATCCTTACTCTATTCTTACATTTTCTTTGCAAAACATAAATGCTTTTGGGCAAGAAATCAGCCCACCCACTGGAGTAACATATATTTCATTCAGTACTGCAAGATTTTATTACACTTGCCTATAGCAACTTGATCTGTGTTAAATTTTCCAGCTTTATTAGTTCTACTTCCATCCACTTACTTATTGGTTATATTGGCAGGTTTCATGAGAAATCTTGATTTGCATGTCTGATGATTCTTTTTAACCAAACAAAATAATGGAAAAGAAGGAAATCATACACTCTCAAACAGTCAATGCAATTAAATCTTTTTTTTTTTTTAGGGTAATATTTGAAGCCAATGGTTGTAAATTGCTTTCCAATGAGATATTAATGATTCCAATGCAGAACTCAGAGGTTTCTATTAGTTTATGCACAATGATTTTTTTTGAATTAAGAAATCTAGAAAGCAAATGGCAGCAATTCTTAACCCATAAAATTACTGCTCTTTCTCCATATGATTAACTTCCATTAGCTTACTTTTTGGGCAGACTTTAGGGATTCTATGATGTGACAAGAGTTTTTATGTGAATTTCCACACATATTGCATCCAACTTTATTCAGTGGAAGTAATAGTGATATGTTGGACAAGACACTAATATCACACAGTGCCCAGGGGTGTTCATAATTATGATACACACTAAGGTTGCCTCAGCATTTTGCTGTGATTTTTTGCAGGTTTTTGTACTGAGTCTAGCTGGGATAATGATAATTTTTTTTCACAGCATCCTGTATCATGCTGGGATCTAGACTTGTGACTAAAACAGTGTTGGTAACACACTGATGTTTTGACTATTGCTGAGCATTCATTGCACAGCCTCTGAACTAGCAGCTGTGTGGGTGTTTATCTGCTGGTCAAGGTCAACCTGGAACAATTGCCTTTGTTAATAGAGAATCACTGAATAATTGCAGTTGGAAGGAATCTCAAGAGGTTATCTCCCCCAACCTCCTACCCCAAAAAGGGCCAGGTCTCTGATCAGACCAGGTCATTCAGGGTTTTATCCAGATGGGGTTTTAACCTTCCAAAAAAGGACACTGTGCAACCTCTCTGGCAACTTTCTTCTCTTGACTGCGTTCAAAGGGAAAAGGGTTTTTTCTGTTTCCAGATATAATATCTTTTTCTCAGTTCATGCCCATTGTCTCAGATCCACGTGACACATTGCTCAGTGAAGAATCTAGCTCTGTCTATTCAGTGACCACCCCACAGGCAGCTGTCTCTCATCCAGGCTGAACAAATCCATCTTCCCCAGCCTCTTATTGTAGGGCATGTTCCTCAGCCCCTGACCAGCTTGGTGGTCCTCGGCTGAACTTGCTCCAGCTTGGCAGTGTCTCTCCTGTACTGGGGAGCCCTGAACAGGACACAGTAATTCATACATGGTCTGTTCAAAGAAGAAAAATCATTCATAAACCAAAGTAGAGTATACATCTTTTTCCTCTCCAGGCCACTGATGAAGGAGTGAAGTAGTCCAGCCCCAATGCATATCACAAGAAACTCCACCTGTAACTGACCTTGAGCCAGAGGAAGAACCACTAAACAGGCTGAATAAAGGACCCAACTTATTTCTCACCAGTCTAGTAAATCACCTGTCTAGACCACAACGTGCCAGGCTGCAAACAACAAGGATGCTGGAAAAGACTACATCAAAAGCCTTTTCAAATAAAGACAGGCAACAGTCACTACTCTCCCCTCACCCACAGGTATTATTATTTCATCTTAGAAAGCAAACAGATAAGTCAAACATCCTCTACCCAAGATGCTCTCTTGGCTTTCCTTGTTGCCAGCTCTCATGTCTATATTATTCCACTGAAAGTGAATATCAGGAATTCTCTTTATTGCCTTTATAATGCCTTCTAACAAACAGCAGGTTGACTACAGTGGGCTAAGGCCAGGCATAGCTTAAGCTTGTGAAAATATGTTACTCAGGCAAATATTTCCCACATTTGAAGCAAGAGTTATACAGCTCCAGTTGCAACACCAGATTATTAATAATTGTGAATCACATGTGATACACAGGGGGGAGTTTTGGCTCTGTCTTTGCATTATGTATTGTATTATTTTTCAAATAATAGGCCCTGGGAAATCAGTACTTTACTGAGATTTTCTGCAGCTTTAACCTTTTAAGTGATGGAGTTGCTATGTAATTACTAAAAAGCAAAAAGACCTGCTTTAAATTCTTTTTGAAGCCATTTTTTCCTCTGAAGAAAAACTCAAATAATAAATTGGTTTTTTCTTCTTCAAAGTTAAACAATATATTATGAGATTTTTCTAGTATTATTCATTTCCTCTAAGACATTATATGCAAATTGTGTCAGAAGTTTTGCATTATTTTCTTTTTCAGCTTGAAAAATAACATGCTAAAATCTCTTCTGATACACCTATTTCCATTTATCCAACATTTGTCCTTGAGTAACCAATGAAGGAAATTATGAGGGCTTTTCATTGTAGTAAAAAGACTCATTGTAAGTGCTCCTCACCTTGTGTCTTGAGCTTGAAACTCACTGAAAAGGTTTCATCATGCCATTGTGATTCCTTGGCAATTTTAATTGCAGAAAAGACAATGTACAGTGTATGTCCCTATCTTTAAAAAGCCTAAGAAGCAGCCTAAGCCACTGGCTGTGTCTGAATCAGTTCATTTTATGCCATCACTTGATGCATCAAACTCTTCACTTCGACAATGCTTCATCTATTTGTTTTATCTCATATAGCATTCAAGGGATTTTTTTTTCCACAGGGAACACTCTACAGTCACAAAAGACCTTGAGGGTAGATGATTTTGTAGAATTCCTCTACTCTCAGCAACTCTTTTATTAGTTGACTTTAGCAGAAAATACCTTTAGGCTGTGGCAATATTTGGGTTTCAACCCCCATTATATTTATTGAAACTTACGTCTTGTTCCTACCCCTGAAGTCGTCAGCTATTACAGATTGTTTCAGTTTCAGACAGAGTTGGATGATGAGTCATCAGCTGAGCTATCAGAAATCTATTTCCCAAGGCATTTGTACATTTTGGACTTTCCTTTTACTCCTTCAGTATGTTACTCACAACAAGCCCATTGGAGACTGTTGATTTAGGCCACGTCTTTAGAGTTTGCTTCAGGTTCTTTCACTCGCTTTCCCTGCACTGCAAAGCAACAGGCAGGTGTATTTAGCTGTACAACCCTGCTAGTAGAATACTGAGCTCAGTGTGTCACCCTGAGATGTTCCATGGCCTCAGAAACACAGCTAAATCATGCCTACCTGAATCATGTGCAGATGTAGCAGGTACAAGTGTGACTTCCATTATATAAAACTCAAATTTGATACATTCTTCTGCTTGGTTCCTGTTCTCATTACAAACTGCAGCTTTAACATCTAAACCTCCAGCCAAAGTCAAAACAGTTAATTTTTTTTTTTTTTTTTTTTTTTTTTTTTTTTTTTTTTTTTTTTGAGATTCAGGTGCCTTTTCTCATGAGAACATAAGAAGAATTTCAGGAACCCAAACTAAAATGATGCTACAAATCTGTTCTTGTGTGAGCAAGGTAACTGAGAATCCAAGCCAATTTTTATATACTAAAAATAATAAACCAGATGCATTTACATGTCACCCTTACTCAAGTCAGGAATTTTTTTTCACCAAAACATGGTCTGCAACACTATTTCAGACTTCTCTACCCAACATTGACCATGACAAGGATATCATGCGGGACAGTGTCACGTGCATTTCACAAGTACAGGTAGAAAATGTCAATTGTTCTTCCTTTATTCACCAACACTGTACCCCTTTAACACTGTAGCCCTGTTACAACCAAGTAAGTCTTTAAATAAAAGCAGAAACCATTTATAAAGTTCTGTAATGTTTATTTTTTCCTCCTGGTAGAAAATGGTTCAGATATGTTCTTATATATCTAAAAATAATAATAATAATTTTTAAAAATCAACAAAGAGCAGTGCTTTGCTGTAGTCTATTTTAGAATGGACCACACTAATTGGCATTTCAAATTTAAACAGTACAATAAATGAAAACAGTATAGTAATGTGCTTTGTTCATTTGCTAGAAACTGATGCTATTCTAAGATATTCAAGTGACAAGCTGCTACAGTAGCTTATCTTTCTTGTGTTAGAAAAGAGAAAATCTTCAGAACAGAAATGAACCACTGATTTACCGGTGTTGCTGTAGCATAAAAATGGAATATAACATATATCAGGACCACAGACAGAATGAATGAAGGAAAGCAATGAAAATAAATGAAGAGGCTGAGTGGGATTTGTTCTTGGAGCATATAGGTGGGATACATAGTCTTCAGGAAGAGCATGAAAAGATTTGAACAATCATTCCATGTCAGAGAACAGAGAAAGAGGTGGAGATAGGTAAGATTTCCCTATAAACACATTTGTATCCACAAAGCTGTATCCACACAATTGAAAGAGCAAAACAAGGTAAAGTAAAATAGAAACCAGAACTCTGAGCCTAAGAAATAAGTTCCACAAAGTGAATTAGGCTATCAATAAGTCTTTTCTTTTCTTGGTTAAATTGTATTTTTTAAAAGATATTGCTAAAATATTTTAAGTTTAGCTTATGCAAACTTGGCTTACTTTTGTCTTTCATTTTTCTAACAAGTTTATCCCCAGTATTCAAAAGCTATTTATTTCAGCCATACTAAAACCCTCTTTCACAGTAATGTAATAAACACCAAAATTTTTCACTCTGTCTTATCAGGCACTTTCTTATCAGTAAAGGCAGGCAACAAAATTTAATTTATGTAATTCAGCTTCTACACGGTTTGCTTTGTTTCACAAGCTGAGGTATGAGTTGGTATTCCTGCAGTTTTCTTACTTTAAAACCAACACTAAATTATACACATGGTTATAGGAAATTTATCATATAAGCAATTAACACATGACTCACAGAAGTCCTTGGACACTGGCTTCTTTCCATTCCAAATGTTAAAAGCATAGAAGTAAGAGCTGATGATATGCAATCACCAGGCCAACTGAAAAGTAAGATTTACTACTAGTGAGAACATGATATTGAAGGAAGAAGAAGAATGAAAATTGGTGGTGAATTCTTTAGGAAAGAAAGTACACGTTTATATTTCTCTTGTCTAAGTGATGAATAGAAATAAATTACAAAATTAAACAGAATAAAAGGTATATATTATGGAAATTACCTTCCAAATAGACTAGACCTGGCCTCTCCATAAAATGAAAACAAATAAACAAAACAAAACAAAAAAAATTCCAAACAAACAAAAGAAAAAAGATTGTTCACTGAATTTTAGGAAACGTAGATTTTTTTCCCAATTCTTTTCCTAAAATTAAGAAATTCTTTGTACAGGGAGAACATAAAGATACCCGCTTCTACAACAGAAAACTTGGTGGGTTTTTTTTCCAATTACTTGGAAAGATAAAAATAACAGTGGACTGTGTTAGCAAATTGGCATACACTAAAGCATAGTATTATGGATAAGAAATGTGTGTCTTTAAAATTTAGGATAGGAACTCATTCCAACACTTGCTCTTTAACAGCCAACTAAAAATTTGAGGAAAATCTGTTGCTCTCCTTACTTCAAAAGTTATTTTTTTTATTTTTTTGCTAGTATTTATAAAAACCTTTACAGATATCAGATTGAAAAAACCACTGTGAGTGATGATACTTAAATACTGAGATGCCAAACATTGGAAATTAGAAGTAAATTCCCAAACTTGCTTAGGGAAGACAAAATTGGAAACAGATTTTATTATAATCATTTGCTGAGTGTAAGGGGAAGAGATGATATCTTCTTATCCTTGCTCTTAAAGGTCGCCATTGAGAGGATTTCTTAATTGCATCAAATAATATCCAATTTCTGCACTCAAAACTGTCTAAATCTGAATAAAAACATCCTTTCAAGTGCCCTATTGAAGCAATGGAGATTCATCCTACTCTCCACCCCATGACCTTTAAGTAGCTTAAAGCCTTCAGGCATCTTTTATACAAGGTAGTCGAGAGAAATCAACCTTCTGTTTGTAGGTTAAAGTTTGTGAAACAGAAATGCGCAAAAGGACTAGCAGTGTACATTATTCCATGTGCTCCATACCTTTCTGAGAGGAAATATTTGTAGCAACAGTGGCATGAAAGTGGGAAGGCTGACTTTTTAATGGTTCAGCATGCATTCAGACAGGAAAATGCCTTATATATAGTCTAATGATAGCAGAACACTTCCGATAAATCTTCTGAGGAGATGAAAATAATTCTCACTGAAGCTCTGGAAATTGTGCCTCTTCATCACCACTGAGGTGTTGCCTTCTGGAAGGGCTGAGTAATTAAGAAAGTGCTTGCCAGTTCAGCATGGTGTGGCAGCAGCTGTCTGTTCACTCAGGTGAGAGAATTGAATTCTGGAGAGCTCTTGATTCACTTCCTATGGCTTTTTTTTTAAAGGAAAGGTCTACGCTTGGTTTTCCATCACTACCCAACAAAAAGCTTCACACCACAGAGTTCTGTTCATCTTTTCCTTCTCTGCTACAGCCATAGGTTGTTGGAATATTACAGTCACAAATAACAGGAGCTTAAAGGTTAAAGCCACTGGTTATCTTCTGATAGCTTGGAGACAAAATGGGAGCTCTAGCCCCTCTTTCCTGCCTTATTTTAATAAACAGAATAATTTTTTTACTGCCCAATATCTAAGCAAGCAAAAGAAAGAACACAGAAAGTAAGAGCGGTGAGGCATAAGTGAGTATGAAAGAGAATATATACAGTTGCTAGCAGCAAGACATTTCAGTTTCAACTTTGTAGGAGACTTCTAGCATGCAGAAAACATGACTCTAAAAGCTAGTTTCAGACTGGGGAGGGAATTTTATTGAAATTTGAACCCTTGCAGACATTCATAAACTTAGATATTAGAATTGGAAAAAACATGTTACAACGAAATTGCCTATAGGAGTTTGAAGTACCTGGTTTATCTTTTTTTCTGTGCCTTTTGATTTTTTTGCTTTGCTTTCTCACACTCTCTTATTCAGTCTTTTATCATTTTCTGTCCTTTCTCTTTTACTTCTATTTATCCTTGTAAAGCATATTCTCATTCACTTTGGTTTCAACCCTCAATTCCTTCATCATATACAAAACCTGAAGCTGACCCTGCAGCAAATTTAGTTTATGTTTTTTAAAGTACATCTTCATACTTCATTTCCTAAAAAAAAAAATTAAATAAAATTCCATTTTGATTGAAAATTATTTCCACTGAAAGAACTTAGTGCCATCACTAAAGGTGATAATGAAAGAATATAAAAATAAAAAAGGTAAAAATTCTGCTTCCCAGCTGTATTCTGGCAGTATCCCCATATTTTTACATTACCTTGTGGTACTGGCAGTCTAAAGTACCACGTACTCTTCTTGTTCCGGTGTAAATTCTACATTTTCATACCACACTTTTATATTGCACTTTTACCTCCAAACCACTCTTTCATGTTGTTGGTGAACCAACCTTTAAATATTTTTTTCCTTTTATATACAAAATATTTCCCTGTTTGTGAGCATATACAGTACATATACAATACCACTGTAGAATCTATTCAAATTTTCGTGATATGCACGGGGTGTTCCCTGTCCAAAATAATTTCCAGTCATCACAAAGAAAGTATCTGAAGAGCAATTTTGGGGTTTGTTTATTTTTACATTTGAATCGGCCATCACCTATTTTCTGTCTTGTTCAGTTAAAACACTTCTGGTGTTTTAATAAAGAACCATTTTTGTCACCACTGAACAGTGATGTTTCTGTTCTCATCTCTGTTTAGTGGTGACACAGAGTTTGAATTTTTATATGGAAAAAATGAGCTAAAGGATTGAAGTTCTCATAAAGTTTATCCTTGCAAATATTAGGGCTTACCCTCTTGCTCTTACATTGTTGACTGCTGTGTTTGCCTGTTATCCTCTGCTGTTTCTTATGGTTGGTGGTAAGTGGAATCGGCCTTTTCATAATAATTTGCTAAATAGTGTTGATATTAATGCTGACCATGATCACTTAGTGAAAGGGTGGGTAATTAAACTTTAAAACTAATTCCCAAAACATCATTCTCATCATTAGAAGTTGCCCGAGAAAACATATTTTTTTTTTATCTCTTATTGCTTTTACATTGCTTGCCCAAAGAAGCATATAATGACTGCATGCAATGTCTTATAAAAAACTAGCAATTTTCTTCTTCCATCTGCTTCCTTCCTTGTATATCTCCTTTTTTTATTTCTGCCTTTTCCCTCCACTGTGTTCATATTTCCCCTCCCATCATCTATCCCTTCTCTTTTCTATTCTGAAAAGAAAAACAGAAAGGACAGGACAGAGAGGAATGAAGTTGTCAGAAGCAAATGGATTTTGTGAAATAGCTGTTTTACAGTTCAGCAATGTTAAACAGAGACTGACTGTGTTGTACAGGAAAATTTAAGAACATCATTAATCCAAAATAGCTGCTTTTGACTAAAGGGTATTGTACAATAATGTTCAAAACCTGAAATCCATTTGGTCTCATTCTTTTTCTTTCTACTTTCATCCCTCCAGTACAATCATATTTCTCAGTTATGACAACTTTTTCATTGAAAACTTTCTTTGTGGTTCAGAAACATCCAGCTAAGGGTCAAGAAAATGTTTGAAAACATCCTGAAAGACTCACTTCAAAAACCATCTTGAAACAAAAGGATGGAAACTACTGAAGTAAAGAAAGGTAAAGAACATTTTTAGAAAGGCTTGCCCTGTGTGAGTGAGTTTGGCACTGCACAATTCTGTAAGCGCCTAAAGTGGAAAAAACCTAATTTTTTGTCATGACTGCCTGCAGAAAGATGATAACTTAACCATTGTCTATGAAGTCCTTTTTGGTCCGGAAGAACTTTGGCTGTTTGTGCATTTCAGATGGCTAATGATAATGAACTGCAATAACAACTATTTAAAAATATTTACGATATTAATGTGAAAAAAAAACCCAAACCAAACCAGGAGAAATACGAAAAACAACAACAAAAAAAACCCCAACACTGAAAATGCTGCTCAGCAGTTTGCTTGAGAAACCAGAAATACACATACAGGTTAAAGTCTGACAAATAGCAATGCTTGCAGCTGAACAGTTGTCAAGGTGGGAATTAACACTCTAGTAACAACGTTTTTCACATCCTGGCACTGATGAGATTTAGCATCCCTGCATTATTGCCCTTTCACCCTCTACCCGCTGTTATAAGGAGCAGAAGCCCCTCCAAACAGGATTAACAGGAATTTTGATCTTATTGAACAAAAGGTTGCTTTTTAAAGGCACACCTTAAACCAAATCTCCCTCTCTCCCTTGCCCTCAGGCACTTGGAGATCAAGTTAAATATATATATCCATGCAGGCACCACAGTCAGAAAGCCAGTCATGGACCAAACAATATACATCAATCAAGTCAACCTCTCTCGGGAAAGAAAAGAAAGAAGAGAAATGAAACAAAGAAACACACAGCCCCCAAATTACAGCATTTTCTTTTCCTTTGTCCAATACTGCAGTACAGGTACAAGAACTGAAATCTTCTGCCAAATTCACACCAGAAGCTTTTTTTTTTTCACCTCAGAGAAGCACAGAACTAGAGCAGTGCTGCAGCATCAATCTCTGTTTACAGGTACAGACTGGAACGCTTCACCACCCATGACTGAGCACTCCCCATCTCAGGATACCTGACGTTCCCCAGGTTAAGGTACTCCAGTACTCCACTAAGCCAGGGGAGGAGCACAGGTGAAGTCTTTGATCTGAATCAGAGAAGAAACTGGATCTAAGACTGGCACAACCGAGGTTTCTGTGCAGAAGTGAGGCGTAAATAACTAGACTGGGCTATTTCTTCCTTATCTGGGGTTGAGGTTTCAACAAGCTCCCTGGTCAAGCTCTGCAAGGAGAACAGGCAGGAAACAGGAACTCACTGAAGTGAGCACTCCATGTGGCCCAAAGTTTTCTCAAGAAGTTTGGATTGCTGAAAAAGAAAACATTATTATCATCAACAAAAATCTGTAGAAAATGGGTATTAATTTTGTCATCTTACACTACTTCTAGGCAGAAAAACTTTAAAAATACTCATAAAGAAGGTAAAATTTTTGAGCAATTTTGGTGATTTAGTTATGATTTTACTTACAAATGTTTAGTATTGACGTTTATTTCAGTTGTATTCTAAAACTAGCAAAAGTTACAACCTTTTGTTTGAAATTTAACTTGGTGTTTTGGATTTGTTTTTTCCTTTCTTCTACTAACTTTGGATCCAGTTAGTGTTTGGAAAGGAGTAAAAGTATGTTTCTGATCTGAGCCAAGCTTGACTTTTAAGGGGGTTTCCTTTCTAAACAATAATTTTAAAAACGTTATTATTTAGTTAGCTAAGATTAAATCCTTATTTATGGCTATTAATAATATTGCAGCAAATTACCTGAAGAAATATGCATTAAAAAAACAAAACAAAAACAACAGTCTGTTCTCTACCTGTTTATACAGTAAAGTTATTAATAGAAGAACATAATTTTTTTTTTCCTAAACTAGTGGCTTTGGGATCATTCAGCTATTTAGTTTCAAAAGGATTTAAGATGCTTTACAAGTTCATGGAAGGCTGATAAAACAGTGTGGAAAGGATTCCTCTAATCACTTTTGATGAAAGCTTCTTTTCACAGCTATTAACTCTTCATGAAGAACTGTGCAGTAAATGGGAGCTCGTTCTCCTACACAGCCATTACCGGGAGCTTTGTTTATAACTACCACTGAATTAAGTAAATAAAATTCCTGGTCCAAAATCCCTATTAAACTAGCAGAAAAATATTTGCTCCTCAATCAGCATGTTCATTGGGTTGTCCTTTTTGTACTTTCACCCTGTAAATACCAGTTTGGAATCAATTCCTTTGATTCTGTTTTGACCGATTGCAGGAGCAGGGAAACACACACTTAGTGCCACTTAGCTCTAGGCAACGATGTCACAACCTATGTGGGAGCCAATTATAGCTAATTACAATTTGACTAACCTTCTGTGCCATTAAAATTCTTGAAGAGCTTCTACAGCTCCTGCTCTATGCTAATTCTTTTTCTAAGAATGTATCTGCTTTGGAAAAGTTTGTTATTTTGTTTTGGTTGGTAGTTTGGTTGTTTTTATTTTTTCCTTTCTTTTTACTTGGGATATCCAATTAATTAGAATAAAATAGAGATTTAGAAAGTGAAGGAAAATCCAAAACAGATCCAGTTCTAACAGTCTACTTGTGACCCTATAGCAGGAGCCAAGTATGTTCACCAGTTTGAAGATATTGATATTTGTATTTAACATTTAGTTCAGTAGTTGATTTTCTTTAAGGGAGAATCAAACCCACAGAAACTGTGAGAAGGTTCTGGAGTAATATTGACTTGGAGCAACTCTGATCATTTGTGAGATACTAAACACAGCACAGCTGTTGTACCCAGACAACTAATGGGAAAGAATTTTTTTCCAGAGTGAAAAAAAAAGAAAAAAGGGATAACACATCCTAGGAAAGTACTAGGAACAGAGATGTTACAAAAACAGATAGGTGAAGGTTCTACAAATTTCAGTTAGCAGCAGCTGGGAAATGCTTGAGTATATGGTGGAAAGGAACTTGGGACAGTTTAATTAAAAAGGAGAACCCAGAAAAACTATACAGAAGAAAAGAAGAGAGTGAAGGATGAGGAAAGGAAGAGTAGGATGGATAGAGAGAAGGATGAAGTAAGGAGAGAAGATAAGAAAGGGAAAAGGAAGAAAGCAAGGAAATGAGGTAACATTTTAAAAAAGGCATTAATGAGCTCAGAAGGATTGGTGAGCAGACTAGAAAAATGGAATTTAGAGAATTATATCAGCAGAAATGCCAATTATTCTATTTAAAAAAAAAATAAGAAATTATGTCATCATGATAAAGGCCATAATAAGACAAAACATGATGAGAATTGTTTTAATCTTAATTATGAGTATTTTAATTCCCTTGAAAATTAGAGAAACACACATAAAATTAGAATAGTAGGTTTATGATATTAGCACAAACCTATAGGGACAAAAATCAGTTTACTCAAAGCCCAAAGAAAGATGAAAGGGGAAAAGATATATGAAACATTTTGTGTAGGATAAATCTTACCTAATATTAGCTACCAAAGATGAAAAAATCTAATCAGAGCCAGATGACAATGGCTAAGGAGAAACAACTCCAAAAATTAACTCCGCTCACATTTCTTATGATGAGACAATTATCCTTTTCTCCTAATGGCAGATGGAGCCCAGATGACCAAAACCTATAGATTAACCAGATTTATATTTGGTATATCTATGAATACCATAAATTAGGTGTTATTAAAAGCATTGTCTGTAATTACTTAACTAATAAAAGAAAGGCTTTTAAAAGGAAGACAAAAGACTTCATCTCCTGCTCAGTGATGAAGGCTGTTGATCCCAAGGAGACAGAACTGATTAAAACCTTTTTTGCTTCGAGGCTCATTGTCATCAGACACTTAAAACAATACATTCCAATGACAAAGATTTTTCTTTCAATAGAAATAGGGTGTATTAAAGAGTAAGTAAGACAGATGTTTTCAAGTTGGCTGGGTGTGATGAAATTCACTATATCATAGTCTCAGAATTGGCTGGAGAAATCCCAGAACCATTTGCCCTTGTCTTTGAGAGCTTATAGAAAAAATAGAAAGGTAAAGATAGTGCCCACTGTCAAAGTGAGAGGGGGAGAAGAGGGAAAAAAGGAAAAAAACACGGAAATTATTGTCCTGTCAGCTTTCATTCTATCACCAGAAAGATGCTGGTGCAAACCAAGTGCTTTATAACCAACCAAAAGGAAACAAGGAGATCAACATAATCCAGTATGGTTTTATCATGAGCTGGGCTCATGAAGATAATTTAATTGCTTTTACAACAGGGAAACTGGTCTTGGAGTTGCAGAGAATTTGTAAATAATTTGGCATGGCTAAAACTTCTAACACTGTCTCAGGTAAAGTGCTACTGAAACACGGTCAAGACAGAATGTCTGCTGAATGCCTAGCTGATTAGCAAATGATAATTAAAGTGTGATTCTTTATTCCTTATGAAATAAAAATCTGTTTAGGTGCAGTTCTATACCGACTCTGGTTTTAATCATTATTTTTATTTTTTTAAATTTTTATAAAAAGTGAACACAAGGCACAAAATTTATGATTGATATCAGTCTGGGAGTATTTACAAGCATGACAGAGGCCAGGTTTAGAATTTGACATGATCATAGTCAAATGAAGAAACAATTTGGAGAGCAAAAATGCACTTCAATAAGGACAAATGACTAGCTCTGCACTCAGCAGAAATAATCAACTGCCATAAATACAAGATGAGAAACAAGTGATTAGACCTCATCACTGCTGAAAAGAACCCAGGCATTTAAAGGATCACAAACTGAACATGAATCAACAGTCACATACTAATTACCATAAAGAGAAACACGTTCTGGAATATGTAAACAGGATTGATGTCCGTGAGGCTTGTGACATGTTGTTTGATCCTGCTCAGCACCACCTTGAACTATGCCAAGCAGAATTTGCCACAATTCAAGAAGGATGTAACCCAGAGGGACAGGATTCCATGAGGAATAATAGAAGTTATTAGACTTGTGAAGAACTGACTTAGGAAGACAAGTTAAAGAGGGACAGAGTGAACATGCACTTACAGTTAAACATATAATAGAAGTCTCATAAAAATACAGTGACAAGAAAATCTGTCCTTGGTAAACCTTTGAGTAGATCAGCCTGTGTTGGCATCACATTTAGAAATATTTTGATTGCATTATCAGTGCAAGTCTTCTACAGCATGGAAGCACAATAATGAGTTTTGAGGAAAATTACAGGACTTTTCCGGCTGAAAGCTGAAAAAGTAACTGTGAGAACAGCAGAATTATAGTTGATCTTGCGGAACTCCTTCTGATACAGTTGGTAAAATTTTTCATAGATAATTGTCCTTTTTAATTCAAGAGTTATAGAGTTAAGATATTTTTAAGGGTTTTATGAAAAAGAATGAAGGAAAACTGATGTATGCTATACAATGATATGCATACATGGCATTTTTAAATTCTCTTTTCAGAGTCTACATTAAAGAATTTTAAAAGTGACTATCTTATACTTCAAATACATACCCTTAAGTATTGTAGTGTCTTGTCTTTGTGTCTTGGATTCCTTGGTTGCAATTGGTGAATAATAAACCAGAATAATAATATTTGAAATAGCAGTCATGAATTTCAGAGGTACATAGTGACAATACCTCATCATATTTGGCCTCATATTGTTTAATAAACCTCCACTTTTGATGTCACCTTTCCACATGCAGATTTTTTTAATCAGCTGTAAGATTCTGTTAACTGCTCTGCCTGTAAAATAAAATATATCCACTGTTATCAAAGATGTTTTATGGAAGCCTGGGATATACTTCCTTCATTAGGGAAAAAAAGGTCTATGTTATTATTGGCAAGGATTCTTTCAATGTATAAATTTAATAAAGAGTCAAAAGATATTTAATATAAATGAAAAAAATGTATATAGCAAAATCATCCATGACTGGAACTGGTCTGATGTCAGCAATAACTGTCAGCAATAATACACAACAATTCTCAAGACTTAATAAGCATCTTTCATTGTTGAACTGCAACAGTTGGTCGAAAGGTGTGCAAAATCATCATTGTTCTTTTATAAATGGCAAAAGTGTGACAAGGATGGCCTGAAGAGGCAGAAATCAGCAGCAAGGCAAATATATAATTCCTTGAAACATCCTTTAAAATTGTATGTTTAAAATAAATGTTTTATATAAACATTTCGCTTGCATTTGGCTCACTTCATAATCTTGCAAGCTCACGTTCAGTTACTGAGCAAGTGCTAATTGTAATCTGGAAATGTGCTATAAATATGCAACAGTCCTCTCTCTGAAGGACTGGGGATAAACAGTATGTTGTTGTTTCTTCTGCAAATGAATGTGATGTCTTCTTATTATTTGATTTAGGAATGTGTGGGTAAATTTTTAGTTGTTTATTTCTACAAAAATCTATTTGAGAACTCTATTTTAGTTTCTCTATGATAGTTTCCATTTCAGCTTCAAAATGGCAAGGACAAATCATTTGAATGTTTAGCAAGTGAAAAAAAAAAATGTGTCAGTAAACCAAACGCAAAAATTCTGTTCTCTCTGTGCCTGAGGGGTAGAAAGTTTAACTAGTGATGTGATCAATTCAGCTCCAACTTCCTGGGAGAACCCTGACCCATCAAATCAGACTGGATGGGTCAGTGCTGAAGAGGCATCCCTTGTCTGTGCCTCGTGAAGCTGTTAAAGAAAGAAAACAACTACCTCGACAGGGCTCCTTCCAAATGAAATCTCTGCAGATTGTACAGTGGTGAGATGAGCACGTTTCCCCCCTGCTTCACAGAATCTGAAATGATTGCAGTTAAAGTAATGTCTGTGGTGGCTTTTTTTTTTTTTAGAGAATATTTGAAAATCAAAACCTGTACCCACCGGGTGACTTATAAAAGGAAAAATCCATTTCAGGGAAGGGGCAAACTGCTGCGTGTTCCCCACAGGCTAATCCTTGAAATGGGCTTTTGAAATTCTTTTGCATTTGAAATGCGTTAGTCATTCACCAGTTTGTTTAGTCTGAGTTTCACATTCAGAGAAGTGGATAAGTGCCATTTGAATAAAGTGCTCCGAAAAAGTGCCCTTAAAGAGCCTCTAAGGATGTAAAATCTTTCAAATCAGATTTGGGGCATGAGTCCCTGTTTGCAGAATATTATAGTTCATGCAGTGAAATGTATCGAGCCAATTCTCAGCGCAAAGCTGGCTCCTCTTTTCCTAGAGTGATTGCAACAGCCCAGATGTTTATGTATCCAATAATTTAGCATGTGTGTTGTGACACGTGTTGACACGTTGCAATAACAAAATGCAGTTGAGTTTCCTCCCCACAGAACATATTTGAAAGAGAACCTATTTACTTGTACTTTGCACGTGGAGTTAAGAGATGGGATGAAAATTTACCCTTAATGTCTACAACTGCTTGAATTAAATCTGGGTTGGAACATGGAATTAATCTCCTACCACCACCAGTGAAAAGGAAATGGAAAGAATAATGAGCAAACCTCCAATGTGAATCATGAGAAGGGCATTCAGAGTATGGCCAAGGAACACTAAAGTGTTCATTACTAAAAATATACACTACAGATACCTCAAAGGGATTTTTAATACAAACTGTTTAGCTGAGTTTGAATTCTGAGCAGAGCAAACTTTTTGACTTTGTCTTCTACTTTGGCTGCCATTTGCAATAAACACAATGCATGATTGCAGAAAGATCTTGGAAACAGATTTTCTTACTTCTCAAATGTCTCAGAAGTTATATTTTACTGAAGTATTTTAGACACTTTATCATGTCTCTACATTCATCAATTAGTAAGATAAAATTGTACTGATAAAATTATGTGACTGCTTAAAATTAAGGCTTAAAAGATATCATGATCATACAACATATTGGTTTTAATATTTCTGGTTATTTAAACATAATAATTCATACAACAATGGTCCCTGAGGTGTGAATAGGGCAAGTTTTGAGAGGTAAAATTATGTTTTTCCAGCAACAGAAGTGATATAATTTGTGTTCTATCACCAGTAATTTGATTTGCTGTTCATTATAATAACAGTAATAATAACAAATTCAATTGCTATTAATGGAAATGTCTTATGCACTTTCATAGAGGTTTTATTGTAATTCAGTATTAATCAGTGTATCATTAAAATAAAGTGTTATCATCTAATTTGTATTTATTCAAGCATAAAGGGAAAAAAAGTCTATTATGATGTACTGTACCATTATACAATCAGTTGTTTTAATGAAACAATCTTGCTATATATTTATGTATTTTTCTTACATTATAGTGGAGCAACAGTGCACCACAATGTTCTAATTCACATCATATAGACCCAATGTTGTTGCAATAGCGAGGTTAATTTTTTTCAGTGCTTTCTTAGTAAATCACCTCTTCAAAATCTTCAAGGTTAAAGCATGTTGAAATATCTTTCAGGGCTGTATTGCATCCCTTCCATAATAAAAGAGTATTTTTATTTTAACAAGTTATCTTTATTAACACAGTTGACTAAAATATAGGTTGATATAGCAACTTACTCATCTACAGTTCCATAGAAAGGAAAAAAGTCCTTTAAAACTGCACCAAAAAAAACAAAACAAAACAAAACAAAACAAAAAAACCAAAACAACAAAAAAAAAACCAAACAAACCCATGAAGTTCTCTGACTTTTGTCATTTTTGTAAAGCAATCATTGGGTCTGTGTGGTGAACCATTTAGGGGGAAAAAGTCACAAAGTAGTGTCAAAGGTATAAAGTTCTTTCATTCACTGAAGATTGAATGGAAACTCAACTGTTATATTCCCATATTTCTTCTTTATGAGACTGGTGAGGCACTGGCACAGGTTGCCCAGAGAAGCTGGGGCTGCCCCATCCCTGAAAGTGTTCAAGTCCAGGTTGGATGCGGCTCTGAGCAACCTGGGATAGTGGAAGGTGTCCCAGTCCACAGCAGGAGAGTTGGAACAAGATGATCTTCAATGTCCCTTCAAATACAAACCATTTGATAATTCTATGAAATTACCTCTAAAATACTATAAGACTCAGGATTATGTAGGCTTCTGACTTATTTTGGATTTTCAAGGAGTCTGACTGACTTCTGCAGCAGATCCAGAACTTGAGGTCAAGCTGTTCCAGTCAGTGTAAGGTGTGGGTGGAGTTGGGCTCTCTGAAATAAACCAGAGAGAAACCAAAACAGAAATAAGCAGAGGTCTAGAACTAGCAAAAGAAAATAGCAAAGAAAGATATGTACCTAAAAAGACAATAAGAACACATTTATGCGTTGTGACTTTAGACTCTGTTACATTTTCCCAGTCACAGTTGCAGCAAAGCTTTTACTTCATAACAATTTTTTATGCTAATTTAAGATGCAAAAGCAGTTCTTGACAAAGAGGTTGGTCTCACGTCTCCTTCTAAATGATTGTGATCCCATCTACAAGCCAATAAAACTTTAATACTTGCCTGAAAACTTATTCACTTTGAAAATGATTGATGAAAAGTTGCTTCAGATCAGCCAGAAACCAGGATTCTTGCATGGATAGTGAAAATCCTGTGCCTGGAACCCTTCAAGCCATAAATCCATTTCAGCAATATCTCCTATTATATTTGCCAGATTTTTATAAAGGAGAAAGCATTCTCAGGAGAGTCATTCAGTAAAAGTGAGCATAAAAGATGGCGTCTTAAATTTAGGTTGCAGGGGACCTCTGAAGGTTATTTTCTCCTACCTTCTCCTCAAAGCAGGATCAACTACAAACTGAGAGCAGGTGGCTCTAGGTCAACTCGTCCAGCTGAATCCAGACTATTCAATGACAGAGACCTCACAGTATTCCTTGGTACCTGTGCCTCAGTGAAAAAAACCTGTCATACCTACCTGGAATTTCCCATGTTTAGCTTGTGCCTCTCACCTTCTGTGAACTTCTTTGTACCTCTGAGATTACAGAATCACAAAATCACTTAGATTGATGAAGATCTCTGAGATCACCAAGTCCAACCTTTGTCTGATCATCACCTTTTCAATTAGACAATGGCACTAAGGGCCATGTCCAGTCGTTTCTTGAAAACCTGCAGGAATGGTGACTCCACTACCTCCCTGCAATGTCTGTTCCAATGTTTAATAACATTTTCTGTGAAGAAATTCCTCCTGATGTTCAACCTGAACCTCCTCTGTTGCAGCTTTAGGCCATGTCCTCTTGTCCTGATGCTGATTGTCTGGGAGAAGAGGCCGAGTCCCACCTGGCTACAACCTCCTTTCAGGTAGTTGCAAAGAGTGATAAGGTCTCTCCTGAACCTTCTTTTCTTCAGGTTAAACTACCCCAACTCTCTCAGTCACTCCTCATTTAAAGATTTACTCTTTAAATGGTGTTTCATTTTTCTGAATGTTTCTGGCTTCATCTTCACCGTAACAACCCACAACCCACCAGGCAGATAAGGCAGCAGTGAGGTCCGTCTCAGCCATCTCTTCTATGGTCTGAACAAGTTCAGCTGTCCCAAAGTTCCTTTGAACCCAATGCTATGGGAGATGGCATCAAATTCCTTGCTGAAGTCAGGCAAAACAACACCCAGTACTCTTTTTTATATAACAACTAGTTTCATCACAAGCGATTATCATGTTAGTCAAGCATGATTTGTCTTTGACAAATCTGGGGTGACTTGTCACTTCTTTTCAAAGCTGGCAGGGGAAGACCTCACAATTTTGTTGGCAAGCTCCCTCTGCACCCTTCAATGCCTCCCACCCAACGCCCTGTGCCAGGCTTGCCTGTCAATCTCCTATTCCCTGTCCCTAATCAATCTCCTTGTAGCATGGGAGGTGCCCCAGGCTCCCTCCCTAAGCACAGGGACCAGGGAGCCTGAGAGCAAACCCTGACTGTAAAGAGAAAGGAAAAAAGACAATTTAAAATGTTTGGTTTCCTCATTCTTTAGTACACCCGCACACTTCAATTAAAGATGAACTGTTATTGAATCATTGAATCATTGAAAGGTTTAGGATGGAAAGGACCTTGAACATTCAGTTCCAACTCCTCTACCGTGGACAGGGACACTTTCAACTAGACCAGGTTGCTCAAAGCCTCATCCAAGCTGTCCTTGAACACTTCCAGGAATGGGGCAGCCACAGCTTCTCTGGGTGATGTGGGGAAGTTGTTCCAGTTCCTCACCACCCTCACAGGAAAGAATTTCTTCCTAATATTTAATCTAAACCTATTCTCTTTCAATTTAAACCCATTCTCTCTTGTCCTGTCACTACATGTCCTTGTAAATGGTCTTGCCAAATTTTTCCTGTAAATTCCCTTCAGCTAAGGAAGGCCACAATTAGGTGACCCTGAAGCCTTCTCTCCTCCAGGCTGAACAATTCCAGTTCTCTCAGTCTTTCCTCATGGGAGAGGTGCCTGTACCCAGCTAAGATGTGTTTTTCACAATCCTATAGCTGCATGCCCTGGTAATATGGCTTTTTTTTTTTTCCTGGATATCTTCTTCTGCCTTTTACCTTTTCTGTACTTTTTTGCTTATGAGCACAGTCAGGAGGTTCACAGTGAATCAAGAGAGGTTTTCAACAGGCCTATTGTGTTTCCTGCCCATCAAAACTGACCATTTCTGTGCCCTGTGGAGTTTTTCCATAAAGGAAGATGCTATGCCTATGCACACACCTGAAAAAAGGGCCCTGGTACAGACCTACTGTGAGATTTCCAGGCGCTAATGTACAGTAAATGTGTCAGGTCTGTATAAACAACCAGCATTTTGTTTTCAGCTTGGAGCCATGAGAAGAAAGGGGAAGTTACAGCTTCTCTGCCCCTTTCTAAGACACTGATATCAGAGTTATTTTCAGATGCGAATTAGGGGCAATTACAGGCTAAACTTCTCACTTTGAGGCAAATTCTGTTTGTTCATACCAAGAAGCCCCATATGTTTAAGTACTTTCTTCACAGTGAGTAATCAGATGCTGTTACTAATAAGCAGTCATCTTCAGATCAGTGACTGGCATTGGAAAAAGTGTTTTAAAGCTATTATTTTTCTCATGGTGCAGCACTGAGTTATATAACTATCATCTTTAGTTCTACTGCCTCGTTATTGATTTGAAGTGTGAATTTCAAACATATATATATGTATGCATATATACAATGATATATCTCAGCTGGTGTGCTACTTCATTCCAGTCACTAGCACCAAAGGGAGTTTCTGAATTAATGCAGACCATTAGTAAATCAAAAAAGCAATTCAATACAGCACAGCAGGGAGAAGATGCAATATCCACAGCACAGGAAAAATATTTTGAGAAGGGCAGTTGTTTGTTAAGAACTGGGGAATTCAGAAAGACAATTTAACAGAATGGTCTAATAAAGATCAGAGTTGTGCTGAACAATAATAAACCTCAGAATTAAACAAAAAAAAAAAAATCCAGTAAATATCTCTGAAAACCTATAAAGTAAAACGACGTGTTCTCCCAAACCAGGCAATTGATTATAACCTTGGTCAAGAATGGATCTCAGAATTATATGCTCCTCTGCGCCCTAAACCTCAAGGTACCTAAGCACTGGAGCACACAACTTTTAGTCAGCTAACTTTGAAGTAATGGCCAGTTTCTTCGCGAACGAAGAACCGGGGAAGGTCTTTCCACCTCCCAGCCTGCGCATTGGATTTTTTAGGTGAGACACAGTGTGCGCGGAACTGAGCCCACCCTTTAATCCTGAGGTTCATCTGCCGGGGCCAAGCACACTTGGACGGTGGCAGCGAGGTCCTCAGGACGTAGATGGATTGCCTTATGGGCTAACGAGCTCCATCTGCCCGGGGAGGGGCCCCGACCGGGAATCGAACCCGGGTCTCTGCAGTGACAGTGCAGTGTGTTTTCCTCTACACCACCGGGGGCTCCCATAACTTTGAAGTACATGCTCTCAGAGCCTCTAAGGGCCACAGTGGCCCTTAGCCATTGTTATGGGGCATATAGAAAACTCTCTTGTCCTGACATTGTATGCAACAGTTTCATCATGCTGAGTAGGTAGACAGTGAAAGGCAGAACAAATAGTAAAGTAGTTATCCATCATTTTAAAAACTGTATTGGAACTGGAACTTTTATATTTCAATCAGAACTGCAAAGAGGATTCACTGTGTCCTTGGGATACACCATCTGGAATTTTTTTTTTTTTTTTTTTTTTTTTTTAGGATTGACATGAGCAGAATATTGAGATATTTTGAATGTACATGTACCATGTACAAGAGATTACCCAAACTTCCCACTCCTCACAGAAACAGCTGCCATTAATAAGCCACTCTCTGGATTTTGCAGCATTGCAGGATCTTCTCTCTTCTTATTTCCCTTAGCTCGTCTTGAAAGCTGGCTGGATGTCAGTGAATGGTTTAGCCTTCTCACAACTTTGTTTGCAGCCTCTTGAGAAGGCAGAGAGCTTCAATATGTACAAAGTAAAACTTCTGCTTCATATTCATAATCATTTTCATAAACAATATTTTAGTAATAAAAACAGAACATATCTGGAAAACATTGTTAGGTGCCATGAAGGGTAGAAGAAATCAGCAGGGTTTCGAATTATTGAAAGGTTGAATAAAGAGTTAAAAGAGATCCTAGAGACCTGTGCATGGTCCTGAGTAGAGCTAGACATCTTCTTTGGAAAATGATGGCTACTTCACAAGCAGGTTTTCAAGGCTTGACCAGGACTCCTGCTGGCTTTTGTACTTTACAACCAGTAATGGCAGATGAATGAGGGAATGGAATCTAAAAATGTACTTTTCAAGAGGGTAACTCTTGACATCCAGTTCCATGGCATGACATTCTTTCTCTCAGTGGAGTCCTAAAGATACTGAAGATAAGCAGGTACATGTTTTATCTCTTAAAGTCCCTCGTGTTTCTAGGACAAACTATTCACCATTATTGTCTTTGAGTTATGCTAGAGGAATATTAGTGGAGATCCTGACCTGTCAAAAATCTACTGCCTCATATAGGGCTATAAGAGATTCTGACCCACTGAGGCAAAGTATGCAGATTATGATTCCAGACAACTTGCCCATGTATATCACTATCAGAGATTCTGGTTTTGTGTCATTAAAGTGATTGCTGTATCCTGATTGGAACCAGTGTAAAGCACTCGAGTTGAGATCTTGCATGATGCCATGTGTTCCTCGAGCTTAATATTTATTGTTCTTTTCCAGACAATAAGAATTTTGTTTAAAAAAAAATACAGAAAAATCAGAAAATCTGAGAACTGACAGATATCTCAGGAAGAACAGTTACAAATAGCAGAGTTATATATCAGGTAAGTTGTAGCTTGGTTTTGCTGGTCTTGCTGAATTCCAGCTGGCTGGAAGTGCTGATGATACCTACAATTACCAAAGCAGTACCACCATTCCAAAGCAACGAGGTGCTAAATGCCACTCTGTTCAAGTCTGATGGCTGGTGTTGCTTGGGTTTTTTGCTGCTCTAACAGTTCCTCCAGTTTTCTCATTCTCCTCATTTTTAAGACAAAATATTCTATACTGTTTTAAATATAAATTATTCTACCCCAAGCAGCCAACATATACCATCAGACAAAAAGAAAAATCATCACCCCTGGGACTTCACTTCCTGTCATTTTTACTTTCTTTCAGTCATCATTATCAACTCATGGGGGGAAGAGTTGGAAGGCAAATAAACTAACAGGTTTCTGCTATTTCTGTCCATTTCTACCCCAAAGCATTTTCCACCTGACTGACTGGTTCATTTCAGCTGGAAATAAATTTTTGCTGCTCTGCTGGAAATCTTAAAAAATTTGTAAATATGTTTCTGTTTTGTATTCCTCTCATTGCCTCAGTTCAAGGAATGCAAACACCAAACGAGGAGACTTTGTTCCCAAATTATTTAGTCTAGGGATCTGTCTAATTTGTTATTTATAAAAATAAGGGACAGTTCATGTCATTCCTCCCATCCCTATCCCTGTCCCATTCCTCCCTCACCTTCAGCTGCCTCATTTCCTTGCTATTAATCAACACTTTGCCTATTGAAGAATTATGTTTAAGTTTTCCTAAGTTGAGACTGAATAGTGTAACCTTTTGATTTCATGTAAGAGAAACTCCTGGCCAGAACAGGGGAAAGGTCTCCACAAATCTTTAACTGACCTTCAGTAACAACCATGATGATGAATGTGGACATCTTACTTAACAACTGCTGCAAAATGCACAAGATGTCTGCTTGTCTCATACTCTTTAATTTCAGCAGGCTGGGGTGTAAATTCTTGCCTCCAAGACAGTCCCAAGAGTCTTTTCATCAGCTCTAGAGCCCAAAGTAATCGTGGTGTAATAGAAGGGTTAACTTTGTTCATAAAATCTTATGTAGGGAGTCAAAAAACTTTTTGTTGTAATTAGACAAGATAAGTTTCACAGACAGCTTGCTAATCAAGCAAGTGTCAATAAACAACTGAGAAGAACTGCACCCTTTCATTTCTGACGAATGCCAGATGACCACTTGACGCCACCGACCTCAAGCCACAAGCAAATTTACATCCGAAAAGCCAGTACCAGACACCACTTAACATGTACTTAACAGCCACGGACATGTATAAAGAGAGACACTGAATTCATTTCACTGTGTGTCTCGGCGGGGCACTTGCCCCCCAGGCCACCCAGCGCTGTGTTTTCTTTATCATCGCTTGCTTAATAAATTTATTAATGTTTAATTGGAATTGAGTTGCCTAAATTCTCTTACTAATTTATGACACTGGGAAGGTTGGTCTCCCACTTTGAATTAGGTTCCCTGAAACAAAATCTATACTGAACAGAAAAAAATAAATGCAGGGAAACTAGGTGGTTAATTTGAAAGTCTGTATGAAGTATTCAGAGTCAAGAAATAAGAATCTTCCCTCCTTTCCTTGCAGTCATTTCACTACCTTTCCATGGAGAAATTCTTTTCTGTCAGGAAGGCAATTATCAGACAGTACATTGGGAAAGAAGCCCATTTTTCATCTTTTTCAGTACTCTGGGCAAGTCATCTCCCTCTATATCTTCCCTATCTTTGTCAGTTGGGGATTTTTGCACTGGAAGTGTATATGTAATCTGAAGGAATCTCAGTCCCTAATTCCAGTAGAGTGCACTTAAAAATTGGGTGTCTATTTAGACTGGGACCAGTGAAGGATATGAACTATTCTGTTATCTGCTTATCCACCAGTGCAGTAACTCTCCAGTTTTGGTTCAAAAACAATGAACTCCAAAGTTATTCTTTTGAATTGACATCTGCATGAAATGTCTTATTATGATAATTATGTGCACAACGTTTTCAGAAATTATCTGAGACAAAAAAGATATTTTCCTTCACCAAAGAACTCTCTAGACCTTCCAGGACAGCTGACACATCTTATAAATGTATTTCAATAGCTTATCCCTAAAACAGCTAATTCCTACATCCCTTAGTTTAACAGAATGCAAACAATGGCCTTTCAGTATGTATCACAAAGAAAACTCAAAGAACCATTCAAAGAATCACCTATTGCTTGTCAGGCCACTTTTTTGAGTGCCAAATTATTTACTACCAATTGTGTGTGTTCTACCAGATATAATGTTTAAATGTTTAAACAGGATTTTAAGTAGAACTGGTTTCTAACTCCTGATATATACAGTTCTTCACTTCACAGTAACAAGGTCTCTCTTAGGCAAAACCTACTAGCAAGAGTTGCAGATCAATGCCAAGATTTCTACTGCTGTTTAATAATATTTTAGAGGCTTAAAAGTCAAGCAAAGTATGAAGCCATCCTTACCAGAAATAAAAATAACTCTGTGCCATTTCACCCTCTCAGAGGATGTTAGATTTAACAGTATGCCACTGTAGAAATATAGCACAAAAGTTAAATAGGGAGTTGTTTTAGTTGTGTGGTTTGTTGTTAATGTTTTGTTTAGGTTTTTTTGTTTTGGTTTGGTGTTGTTTTTTTGTTTTTTTTTTTGGGTGGGGTGGGTTGCATAGGACTTCACAATGGTTTACCACAGAATTAATAATTTCAAGGACTGTATTAAAGGCATTTTAAAGACTTGACTATCTTGAGAACACCTTAGGTCCATCTTCACATCTCCAGTTAAAAATTTTGTGATAAATGAAGTGCACGAAATGAAATAGACTCTGTAGTTACATTCTGTGAGTCACTGGCTGCTTGATTTTCATAGTATTTCTCACTTTTCCCTAAGGAAACATAGATATGTTAGAAAGGTGAGCAGGAGTTGTTTGTTTAAGGATGAAGTTTTATTTCCTGTGAAACAAGAAAAGCAGTAGGCAGTCACTCATTCCTCTTACATTCATGCAAGTACCATATAGATGCTGTGAAAGAGAGACCACGTGGATCCTCTGTTAAAAATTACACTATTAAAAAAATTACACTCATAAAAACAATGATAAAGGACTCTTTGAATCCATATATCCTAAGGTTTCTACAATCAGGATGAGTAACCATCTCAATTTCTCCAGAGCAATTGTAACAAGGAAAAGAAAGTCTTAACCAAAACCATCTTTCATAAACAGATTAATCTCAAAATTGAGAGAAACCTTAATTTTCATTCCAGACCATCTCCTCTAATGCTTTCAAATTGTAACTCATTTAGTCTTTCTTTTTTTTTCACAATGTTTTAAAAACAGACTCAGCCCCAAAACTCACAGTATTACTAATATCCTTTTTCAGCTAGAAATCATTCTCAACATTCACTTTCCTTTAATTTTAAGACAAGAGAAGATTTTTGACCAGGGTCATATTTACACAGTGGAAATAAAATAACTAGATGTAAATTGGGTAAGGGTGCTTGAGCCAAATGGTGCTGTACTTAAAAGGAATAATGCCATTCCTGCAGAAACAGAAGTCAGTCTAGGAAATTTGCCAAAATATAATGGACATTTGCTATCACTGAAATATTAAATTTTCATTGTACAATGGGGAAAATAGACAAAGTTTTGCATAGATTTAGACTTATAGTTGCATTTTTCCATTGAAATAATACTGATTTTTTTTTTTTTTGCTTTGACAGAGTTCCTGTAAATTTGTATCTTTTTTTTCTTCCTGATTGTATTCTCTGCACAGCCTTAACTTCTTGGTAACCGCTATTTAAAGTAAATGGATTATCCATGGGATAAGTTACTGATTATTATGAATAAGAAGAGAAAAATACAGTCCTTTGAAGGCCCTGTCATTTTAATGACTTCATTCCAGTCTTATTATCATTTAAAATCTAGAAATAAAAGAAATATAAAGCAGAAGACATAAATAGGGTGACAAGCGCATGACAATTAATAAAAGATCCTGAACATTATATTAGTCTTTATTGTATTTCTAAATAACACTATCAATCAGAAATTATTTTATGCAAGAGTAATATAGAATCAAAATATGATAATAGATTTGACAGGTATGTTTTTCATACTCTGCTTCCTCTTTGTCATGCACAGTGTGTTTTTTTAATCATTATTGGCAGATTCTATTATATATCTATGTATTTGGCCCATGAACAACAGCAAAGGATTAACTTTGGCATTCAGTCCAGTCTTTAAACATGTAACATGGATTCTGTTTGTTTAGAAATGCAACAAAAAACTGACCTTAAATTCATGGATATTTTGTTGTTTTGTTTTGGGTTTTTTTTAAACCATAAGCATATTTTTCTGACAACAAATATGACAATTTCTTATAGATTAGAACTGCAGACCAGTGGTTGATCACAGTACATTTGCATCAGGATGCGACAGGGGAGTTCTTCTGTAGAAGGGTATCAAAAATTGAGATGCTTGATAAAGGACTAAGATGACTTCACCCTTTCCCTCCATGTGTGCAGTAAGGTAAGAAACAGATAACCAACAGAGAAGCAAGCTGAAAAGAAGCTGTAAGTCCAATTGGTCCAAGGAGGACTCAGCTCTAATCAGTAAACTAATCAACAAATTGAAACATGGTGTAAAGAGACAGAATGAAACCTCCTTTAGCAGTGTTATTTATGTAAGCTAAAACAGCTAAACAGATAAAACTGTGAAACTTTCAAACAGGACTTAAATGATGAATTAATCAATAACCACAACTAGTACTCAAAGCAAACACAGGCATTGTGACACATTTTAGAAGGATTCATTTTAGCCTAATTGCTGACTTTGAGAGATAGTGGCTGAACTGTAATCTCAAAAGAGAAAAATATCAGGCACACATGTAGTTGAGAATGGCATCTTCCATGCAAGGTTAAACACGAAAGTTTGATGCACTGCTGTTAGGAGAATTTTCAGTCATCAAGCAAATCTAAAAGTAAACATGTAGGACCATTGTTGAAGTTTTTATAACCAATGAGACTCGGAAAATTTTCTACAACTGAAAGTTATTTCGAGAATGGTCTGTCCTCAGCAGGGAATGAGTGTTGGGATTGTATGCAATTAATGGTCAAGGGATAGGACAGAGGGAAAGCTGCATTGTGCCAGAAGCTTGCTCAGGTGTCAGGAAAAACAAAGAAACACGAGGTGGTGAAGGCACAGAGTGGATTTCCAAATGCCTGAAACATCTTAATCAGGTTTACACAGGAAGTTAGGCTCTACAGTGCTTATCTGAGCTGAACAGGGTTGCTGAACTTTCCCTCTTGATCCTTTAGTTAAACTGTGAGGATTTGAAAAGCACAATCAAGTTTCCCTAGTGCAGAATATGAATGAAGGCAAAGCCACATCAGGGAAAAGACATAGAATTTTTCTTTCCTATTTAAACATTATACTCCTTTTGTGGAAAACACTCTGGGCTAAGTATGCTGACACAATACTTGCTTTAGGTCAAAAACTGTCTCCATATTGTTTTAGGAACTAACTCTTTTAAACCATTCCCTCCCCAGATTCCATTCACAGCAGATGACTGAGGAGGTAAAGCAGAGCACTTGGGACTTCTGTCACTCTTCCTGCTTACCCTTGCACTGAAACCCAGAGAGTTTCACAGCAAGAATTTGTAACAGAGACTCTCGTTAATCACCAAAACCGAGTGAGTTTCCATCATGGTAGAAGTGTACAATGGCATATGAACAGGAACAAACTGAAGCAGGCTCAGTACTGTGTCTGGGTCTGTTGAAGAGAGTGCAGAGGTTGTCATGTCTGTAATCTGAGTTCCTCAGCCACTGAAGGGTAGCCATCATCACTCTGCGCTCTGAAATGACACTTGTGAGCCACTGTGCTTAATTTTAGATATGCCACTTCACATCAGGGCCTATTATCTTAATCACAGCAGTGCCATAACATATGACCTCTTCAGCATTCAGAATAGGGCTGTCTACATGGGTACATATTTATCTTTTATCTGAGGCTAAAATGTACTTATGGAAAAGCACCACTCATGCTGAATTTATTTTTTTGGTTTGTTTTTTAGCATAAACTTTTTGGCTTTAGATACTACAGATTGCTAGGCTATTATTCAGTCTTTCTATGTTCCCAAGTATAACACCCCTCCATTGATCTTCAGGAGTCCTGGTTTACCTGAATTATTTATGTATTACATATATTAATATATTTAGATACGGACCAGAAGTAATTCTATGAACTAGCAACCTGAGAAAACAACCGAATCTATCCTAGGTCTTTCCCCTAAACCTTAAAGTATTTTAGGTGCTGGGTTAAGGAGCCAAAGATCTTTAACTCATCCATCATCTAGATCCTTGGTCCAGACCCCAGGACACTTCCCTACCTTGACCAGAGTGGAGAACTTGTTTCCATTTATCATTTTCTTCCTCCTTCCTCCCAGTCATGGGTTCCTGTCCAGACTTCTTGACAAAAGGCAAAGGCTGTCCACATCACTCTTTCCTTAGACACCTTAGCTTGGGAAGCAAGAAAAGCTAAAACAGGCTCCAGTTCAGTGCCTTAGGCCAGGCAGCATCACTTTTCTCTCCGTTCTTGGTTTGTTGGTTCTTGTCCTCTGTGTTGGTACCACATCTCACTTTCTTGCACAACTGACCCTTTTTGCTCACTCTCTAGAAAGTGGACATACCTGATTTATCACTGAAAATTCTATTTCAGGACATGCATGCCTAATTTTGTGCTATGTAAAGTATGTAAGTATTCAAGTTTATTTTGGTTCTGACCTTCATACACTGAGAAGTAATATCTAATAACTCCCTGCATTTCTCATGCACTTCAGGTATCTGCAAACATGAATATAATTTTGCTTAACGATTTTGTTAAAAAAAAAAGGTTGCAAAGAAGTAATTTTTTTTTTTTTTTTTGCTGATACTTTGGAGGTGCAGTAGATTTTACTGTACATATTTATTTACAAGTCTTTTACCTGAAATAACTTATCAGAACTTATATTGCCTACATCTTGTTCTGAGTTCAGGCCAAACCCCTGAAGCCACAGAAGTAAATATCACCCGTGTATAACTGGTTTTATTTAGGAAATTTCTGTCTGCCAATAAATACAATTATGTTTGGTCTCACAATACTGTAAAGTAAAGGTTAAATTAAGACAAAACAAATAAATGTTGTTTATTGACATTTAAAACCAGTTGCTCACAAATGCCTTGTCCAGAGAACCCTGCAGGGCTCACTAAATCTCTGAGACAGAATCCCAAACTTCACATAAAGCAGGGTTTCTCCTAAGACAATGTAGCAGAAGCACCTGTGGCACCTTTGAAGTTTGAAACCAAGTAAGGTGTACTAAGCACATTTGTCTTGAACACAAACACATAAAAGCAGGGTAATCTGTAACAGTATATAAGAATTCTATAATATTGTAAGAGTGTTGACAGAATTTTGTTCATACAACTGAACATAAATATATAAACCATATTTAGCCACAAAAGGGCAAAGGAGATTTGTTGTATAACTGCACAGCTGAGGTGCAGGAAAATATGTTCAAACAGTAAAATCTGCAAGGTAACAGCTCAGGCTTTACAGCAGTCAATAAAGATGTGTAATGAAATCAAAATAGTTGTGCAGAACCAGAGCAGTTGGGTGGAACCAGAATGATCCTAGAGAACACTCAAGAAAGATGTCTAGCAAAACAAGACCAAGCCTGGACAAAAAAAAAAAAAAAATAAGATGTACTATGTCAAGAGCAGATGAGATCATCCCCTTTTCATCTGGGAAGGGCATGAGGAGCACAAAGCATCTGCAGTGAGAGGAGCTCAATGGCCAAGGCAGCAATGACCATCAACACCGGGTACTCAGTGTCAGCTCCCTGGTGTTGGATGCTCACAGCCCACTCAGGGTGAGTTAAGTGACTATTTGAACATGTATTTGTAATAACTGGAAGCGACTGAGAGCTAAATATTAGAGTGTGACCTCAATGACTGTCAATCAAGTGTTGATATGCTGGAAGTGGTCAAATTCATTAATTTTTCAAACGCTCCATAACAATAATCTCAATTTTCTAACTGATACATAGACATACACATATGTAGTATACATAAATATATATATGATCTTTGCAAATTCATATGTACAATGTGCTAATATTAATGTGCACATATATGCCACCACACGTATTCAGTAACAACCAAAACATCTGAAGTTTTGCCTCCTTAAATAGCCCCTTCAGGGTATCTCGGATTTCTCAGGGACATGTAATTTGATTCCAGCTTCCAAAAGACACTGTATAAAAGCAGTGAGCCACACTATAGCCCCCTCCTGAAAGATTCAGGAGGATCTTTGATTGAATCTCTATTTGGCTCTTCCAAAGAGGAAGAAGTTGCAGTTGCCTGGCAAAAGTAACTTAATATACTTCACTTGGTTATACTGCATTTTCAGGACTCTACTTCCTCCTGACACTGCATTTCAGCCTGCAGGATGCATCTCTACCTACAGCAATCGCCCTGAATATTTTCTCCACTTCAGATCACAAGGTCTTAGTTTCAACTTTTACCACATAAGGGAGACAGCAACCTGACAACCAGCATACAGCAGCTCAAGTTAAGTGCCCTACAACATTACCTGCAAACATTGCAAATCTTCAGGTTTTTCAAGGGCTGTTGTCAGGTCTAATTTGCCAAAAAGGAAAGGTTTCAACAGAGAAATTGCATGATGCATCACTTTCTGAACTTTAGAAATCAAACCTGAGGGATATATAATCACAGACTATACAAAAAATCCAGAATTATGTTCACCTAGATAAGAATTATCCAGAGCAGTAAGGTAATGTTTGTTACCTGGACTCTCACCAGTAAAAAACAAGTCTCTACAGAGTAGCAAGAGTCTCTAATTAACATTTATCATGGCAAAAACAAGCTCTGTACACCATAGGAAAGTGATTTGGAGGTCAGTATGCTTCTATCCTACCACAGAATGCACTGAGTTTATATTAGATATTATTTATTTTGTTACTTTCCCAGTCTTAGAGTAATTAAATGAAATAATGACCACAGTAGAACTGGATCCATTTCAAATTAATCAATAATGTAATAGCTTCTATTTATTTCTCAACCCCCCACCACAATATAAACATGCCTTTACTTTGTTTCCTACCATTCCTGTCTATGTTATACTAACAGGATGAACATGTGTGACACAATCATTTGAATCACTCCGGGCAATATTCAAATCTGAGAAAAATCTCTTACTTTGATCTTTATGGATCATTTTAAATCTAGCCACAATTTCGGAGGCAGCTAAATTCAATTTTGAAAACAATAATAGGACATAGGCCGAAGTGCCTTTGATTTTTGAAGTGGTTTGTTAGTTGGTATTGACACTGAACTACTTCACAAGTGGAGAAAGTCACAAATTTTAGATCTATAATGCATTTCAGGGGCTTGGCAGAGTTCATAGTGATTGATTATGGCAAAAAATGCCGTTAGAATGAGGAAGTCCCTATCAGATAGACAGAACACAGCAGCATAGATTATTTTTATAGCTTCCTAGAAATTCATGGAATATTTGAAAATGTGTCTGCTAAAGTAAATCAGCCTGATTAAAAAATACAGAAAGAGAGACTTGAAGCCACTGAGCTATGGGTGTCAGCCCATTCCCTAGATACTCTCAGGTAAAATACCTCTAGGGTAAGTCTGATCTTGCTGGAAGAAGCTCAGACTAGAGAAAAGAGCTGAGGTAAGAGCTCTTAGAAAACATCTTTGAAAATGTAACTTACTGGTTGAGCAATTTGAAATACAATTCTGTCAGTTTTATTTCTACAGACTTAAATAAATATTGCATTGAGTTCCTCTTACCCATGATCAGTAGCTCCAATTACACTGGTAAAAATGTCCCTGGAGATCAATGACTGGTTTTATTTTATAATACTGTGGCAAACACAATACAACAGAGTTTTCTGCTCTCTTATTTCTATCTCTTCATGAGTAAATAGTCATTCTATGTAACTCAAAGCAGAAATAAGCAATATTGATAACTCAAAAGAAATAAATATATTCACTTGTACACTAGAACAATAAATGCATTAAAGAGAAGAGAGATGAATACCTGAGAGATCTTTCCCAAGAAAAGGCTGGTTTTTAGTGGAAGGTTGATAAATATAGATGAGGAATTAAAAAAAAGTTGTTTCTTGTAGCGGACTTTAATCTAGAGAGTATCTATGCTTAAACTGCCAGGTTTTGAATCTGGGCTGATATCCAGGACACAAAAGCCTCTGTACTTCAGTTAACATGCAAAAACACACAGAAGTGCAGGTTGGCAGGCAGATTTTGGCTTCAGTGACATCCCAGTCAAACAAGTGAGGAACAAGGTCTACATCACTTTCTGTGAGCTGTGTTTGCCCCGTAGGAATAGGAATATGTGTAGCAATTGCCCCTGAGTTCATCAGATGACAGGAAGTCACCTTTACAGGTGAGCATGGAGGGCAGAGCACTGGAGAAGAAGGAGATTAATCACTCCAAAAGGTGATTCATCATCTTACATCTTCCCCTCTCCCGGTCACAACATCTTTGTGCCATGACTCCCACCAGGTAATTGAAAGGATGCAGTTGGAAAGAATTTGAAAGGAACCATAGGGCCAGGAATTAAAGAAAATTTCACAGATGTTGAATGCATTGAATTAATTCCTTGTTATTTTAATATACTGTATCCTGCAGCTTTATAATAACTTTTGGTTGTTGTATGCTGTAGGCAGAGAGAATATGGCTTTCCTTTGTGCCATTTACAGTTAGCCTGACAGTTTGTAATTTCTCTTATTGCCAGGGCTAGTAAATGCTATAAATTATATGGAGTAGAACTTAGCCCTCATCTTGCATTTATCTTCACCCTTACTTTAGGTCAAGAAGGAAGCATAAATTTAGAATACAAAAGGACAGAGAGAAATTACAAGAAAGATGTTCCTTAATGTCCCTTCAAACCCAAATCATTCGATGGTTCTAACCAAGGGTAAATTTAGATCAGATGTTGGGAAGAAATTCTATCCTGTGACTGTGGTGATTGGAACAGATTGCCCCGGGGAAATTGTGGCTGTCCCATCCCTGGGAGTGTTCACAGTCTGGTTGGATGGAGCTCTGAGCAACCTGGTCTAGTGAAAGGTGTCCCTGCCCACGGCAGGGGGGTTGGAACGAGATGAGCTTTAAGGTCCCTTTCAACCCAAACCTTTCTGTGATTCTATGAAGTAGAATCATGAAAATACCTTCACTCCAGTGTTTCATGTCACAGTCACAGTACGAGGAAAAGGACTATTAAAATCTAAAACCAACCAACCAAAATAAAAACATCAGGAAACCAAAACCCGTAAAACAAAACAAGAATAATGCATAACATTACATGATGACCTTGATTCAAAAGGATGAATAATCTCTCTGGATGGCCTTTTAAAGATTCCAAAACAAATAATAAAGCTCTATCAAATCAAAAATATATTTTTTTAAAAAAAAGAATATGTAGTATACATTACATGATTTTGCTCTTTAGTGTAAGAATTCACTACGCTCAATTTCATCTTTATATGTCAGTTCTAGTAGCTATTGCAATTGTTTTTTACAAAGAATGACAAACATGCTTACATTCTAAGTCATATTAGAATTCAATGGCAGGTAAATGCATAAATACATTAAAGGTTAGTGTTGAGTATTTGAATTCCAGATGGCAGATCATCAAGTGTGCCAAATGAAAAAGGAATGAAGATATCACATGTGTACAAGACATAATATGTCAGCAATAATGACAATTAAAAGCAACTAATAAAACATATATATAATTAACTAACTCTATAAATAAAGACTATTAAAAAAATGTATAAGCAAAGAAATATCAATTTGGACCAAAACCAAGAAGACAAGTAAAAAGTTTATGATATAAGGAGACTGAAAGGAAGGTGGTACTGAAATAAATTAAAAAAAAAAAAAAATCATGAATTGCAACACATGAAGAGTGGAATTTCAAAAGCAAAACAAGCCATGAATAAGAGTCCGGAACTTGGTAAGGAAATTGAATGCCTATGCCTGGAATTAAAACTTGCAGAGAATAACTTTTTATCTCTCTTATGCTTCCTTTACCATTCAGTTATAGTTTAGATACAGCTGCAGCTTCATCTGTTTCAAAACTTAATTTCACCAAATTCATTTTAGGTAAGTTGTTAAATTTACTCCTGAATGAACTGCTTTGAACTTTCTCAATTCTATTTGCCATTGCAGTCCTCTATGCAGTCATTTAATTTCATTTTCTGTCACCTTCAAATATAATTTTAGCAATTTCCCTTTCATGTCTTGTCTTTTTTTAACTGTGAATCTCATTTTACAGTATGGTCTTGCAAATATATATAACTAAATAGTTGCATTTCCTTATCTTAAATTTTCCATGTCTTAATCTCTTTTTCATGGTTCTCAGTATCATTTCATACTGTCATCTACAGAGCATCAGAGAAAGCTGCTTCTTATAGATGCAAAATTGTAATTTAAATTTGATCTACAAGATATTTTGGAGCAGATGGGTTTTATTGAGTGTCTCCTTGGCCTGAATCTGAACGAATCACTGAGTCATGCAATGACTTGGATGTTTGCAGTAATTGCTTGTTGATTTTCTTTTGACCATTTGAGGCTAAAAGCACTTTTGATTTCTTTATTATACATTGAAGGAAGGTCACTGATTTGATTTGTAATAGTGTTCAATTCTGCTGTTAATGTGTGTCTAACATAGGGTAAATGTTTGCTTTATTATGTCTACAAGACTCCTTATAATTGGCATTTAAATTGTAATCAGTGCATTTCTCCCAAATTGAAAGTTCTCAAAATGAAATAGATTTATCCAGGGAAATAGAGAAGTATTTATAAACTGTGATAGTCTTAATCCTCATTTTAACACTTTGAAAGGAAGGAGGACAAAGTGCACTTCAGCCAGATAATAACAGTGCGATATTTTCTCTGAGAATATTAATATACAATGTTCATTATTAAATTTGGGTGAGGCACAGAATCACTATAGTGATTGTTTATGACAAAATACATAATCTCAGAATCATAAATAAGTTTTCTTCCTCTCTGCTGTGGGGGATAGAAACCCTGGGACAATACTGTCCAAATCCTGCTTGGCTAGATAATTCAACTGTAATTCTCCACATAAAAACACAAGTCAGCTTTTAAGAGGCCCATGTCATACATATATTGAATGGCTTTTTCCATCTCTGTCCTCTCAAAGACAAATTCTACCATAACAATGGTCACTGCTACTTAAAGTTGCAACAAAACAACAACAGAGGGACAACAAACACTCTACTGCTTCCTAACATGATTGCTAAGTTTTTCTGTGTTCAGTTTGGCGACAAGTTACAAGGTGTTTCCTTTAAAATAGAGTGTGTAATGGTATCATACTGAAACATTATTATCTTATTGATTTACTCTTACCTTTCTGGCTTCAGGGGTCTCAGATTGTCATGCTTCCCCCGCTACAGCACATGCCCACTTCTCTACCTCATTCCCGTGCTTGTGCTGTGCTGTGTTATCTCCAGGAGTGAGAACAAGGATGTTTGTCCCAGAAAAGTGTTCCTCTGCCTTCGTATGGCCCCTTCTCCATCCTGTTTTTTTTTTTTTTTTTTTCTCACAGTATATTATTACCAACAATCCTTGGCTGGCTCCACAGTTATCTGCCTACTGGTGTTTGAGACATACACATTAGCCCTTTATCTTCTGAACACACGCTGTATTCACTGCTGAAGGTAGGAAGGCTCCTTTACAGTATGACACTCATAGCAATTGCCAGGGACAGTAATGGTAGCCAGAGACTGCATTCTGGAGATCCTTTTCTAAAACAAATAGAAAACACTCCTTCTCTTGTTTTCAGAAAAGGGAGAGGGTTTTTTTTTTCCTCTCTAATCCTTTTAAACATCGTCTTCTCTGTTTTCAAAAATAAAAAATCTCACTCTTTGGGAGTCCCCATCTATGTTTCAGCTGGTATGGAGTGTAGGAAACAAATTTTAGCATCAATTTTGCTAAGGTGAGGTTTAAAATTATTAACTCTGGACTTGCTCAAATGTACTTGCTTAGCTGAGACAAAAGATGTCATGCAGTGGTCCATTTAGCCTGAGTTGGATCAAGGAGTGCTCACAGAGTTTAAGAAGCAAACAAGCCGCTAACTCAGTTGACAGTTGTGTTCTTTCCTGTGTAGTACACTTGTAGCCAGAGGCTGCAAGCCCTCGTGCCTTGTTATGAAATCATTTCTGTGCCACAGTAATTCAAAAGAATTCTTGATGTGAAGTTTTCACTGCCACGAAGGTTAGATGCAGCCACATGAACAAAGAGCAACACAGGAGGGGCCTTTTCACGGAGTCCTTACTCTCTAGGATAAAGAGTTTGCTTTCTAAGCACCTTTTTATTTATTTATTTTTTTAAATAACTTTTATCTTCTTTCTCAAATCAATGCACAAACTGTAAAGTGAGCATATGACTCATGCACTCCACAGCCCAATCTTGGCATCTTTTCATGAATACAGTTACAATCATAATCTGTTGTCATATATATAATGGAAACATAGAAAAATACTAATGAAAGCATCCAAAAAATATTCAGAAATATGGATAAATGCAAAATCATGCATGCAGCTGTCCTGAATTAACTTTTCCCCTCAGCTTCCTGGAAAAAAGAGATTATTCCCTATGTGTTTGGCTCTCAGCTGAGTATCTTAGTGAAAATACCTTTCACTTCCCAGTTCCCTAAGTTCCAAACACTTACCTTTCATGCTAAGAAATATGTTATATTAGTCAGTTTTTCAGATTGCAGATTTTCATGCTTGTGAATTACATTTTTCCTATTTTGGCAAAGGCCTTCTATCATGTGTAGGTCAGCTGTTTCTTCTTTACCAAAGCTCATAGCATTTGTGTGGGACAAAAGTTTAAGATTCTATATAATGAAAATAGCAGCAAAATTCTTTTTTTCAAGCCCCAGAACTTGTCCTGTTTACAAATATGAAAGAGCAATTAAGTGATCAGTGCCCTACATTTAATTAAGACAGGGGTATGTGTCCAAAGGGACTGATCCATGGACTGAAAAGAGGACTGGGAGAATTAATTACCAATATATGCAAGGTCTTGGCTGTCTTTTTCTATTTGCCACAGATTTTTAGCACTCACTTAAAGGAATTCTGAAGAATGTGAATGGTAGGTGACTAGGTATGCCATGTACCACAGGCAAGGAATAGAAATATTAGCAGGGAGTGGGGGGAAATAAACAGTGAAGGAAAACATTTTCTACATATTAAACTCTATGTTGTAAATATTGCACCATGGCCATTTTAAAATTAACCAATGAAAGAAAACTGAGAATTGTGTTTATGCATGTGACATGATTTCATTCCATTGGGCAAAAAGGCTGATAACTCTAATTTTGTTGGGAAAAAAAAAAAAACCCACAACATTTTTTCCCACTTTATCAATTCAATATCTAAGAGAAGGGAATAAAGTCACTTGAAAAAGGGACCCTTGGATTCTTGTTTTCCAAAGTAAATAAAGGCTGGTGAAGAAGAAAGATGAGAAATAGAATCAAAGATGGTTTCAGCAATTGCTTAAATAATCTAATATCTATAAGCATTTCTAAAACACTTGTTGCCATAACATCAAAGCAAAGTGCATCTTAGAATGACCTAAGTCTAGAACAGGAATAGACTTTACACATATGGAGGAAAGTCAATAATGCTCTGCAAATTTGTGAACCTTAAAATGAATTTGTTTTAAAGGCATAGGTGATGTAAAAATATATACAAGTGACATGTAATAAATAGACTGAGTAGCACTACCATTAATCTTATGTAGGGCTCTTAACATGAACCTACACTGAGCTTTCAGGCATTTATAAAAACATAAAATAACACAAGGAGTTATGGGGAGACTGACAAGTCTCATGAGTGAATCCCAGCTAGGCAGTGAGTTTGTGGAAGCTGTCTCTTTTTTAAACAAACTGCTGTTGCATCCATTTAAATCACGTACCTAAATCTATAATGAGGGTAATGTGTGAGATTTATATAGTATTCCTTATTCACAGGTTTCAGACCTTTGGATGAACTAATTTATCAACTGAAGATGGATTTCTCATCAAGAGATGAATGGAACATAACCTTTTCCAAGGGTTCTGATGCAAAACAGCTGCCTTAGAGAAAATTTGCAAATATAGATAGGTATAATTTAGGAACTGTATCTTCATGGTTTAATTTCATAGCACAGAAAAGCATGAAGCTTTTTCACAGGTTCATGGTTTGTTTAGATCCATTACAATAACATCAACTAAATGTGAAAAACACATTCCAGATTAGACAAAACAAAATTTAAACCACTCATCACAGTTCATGATTAGTGCCAACATTTCAGAGTCACCATGTCGCTGGGAGGAAAACACATGGTAGAATCACGAGTCTCCCTTCCTCTTCTCTTGATGATAATGCTGCACTTACAATTTAGTTGTAAAAACAGGTTTGTTTTCCTATCA
>NW_020955369.1:684076-685520 GCF_003031625.1 Empidonax traillii | reverse complement strand
TTTCCACCTTCCAGCCTGCGCATTGGATTTTTTAGGTGAGACACAGTGTGCACGGAACTGAGCCCACCCTTTAATCCTGAGGTTCATCTGCCGGGGCCAAGCGAGCTTGGACGGTGGCAGCGAGGTCCTCAGGACGTAGATGGATTGCCTTACAGGGCTAACGAGCTCCATCTGCCCGGGGAGGGGCCCCGACCGGGAATCGAACCCGGGTCTCTGCAGTGACAGTGCAGTGAATTTTCCCCTGGACCACCGGGGGCTCCCGCTGCACTTACAATTTAGTTGTAAAAACAGGTTTGTTTTCCTATCAGAATTCAACTGCATTTCGCAAATCATCTGGTATATCTCGTTCACTATCACTGGCAAAGGGAAAACTACTCAAAGCCAACGACATAATTAGCTCTAATCACGTTCTCTAATCCCAGCAGAGCAACTCTTCTCCATTGCACCACCTAACACATCTTGTTCCCATTGTGTACAGCAATGAAAGTCAATTAGGATCTTTGCTGACCAGTAATATCTGCCAGTGTATGAGACAGCATGAGGTCTGCTCACACTTGCAGCCCAAGAACTGACTCATTTGTAGGTAAGAGAGGAATAATCTGTTACCAGACAAGCAGCAGCCACCCTTCAGCAGTGAATACTGGCTTTAAATAGCCAGGACAAGTGGCTGTTCTTGAGTTAGGAGAGCTCCTCAAAACACCCCTCTTAAACTAAAATTAGTAAATTATATTTTGCATTCCATGCAAGCTGAGAACCGTGCAAACCCAGTGAATCGTTGGCCCAGTAGCTATGACATGCTTTGTGTGTGTGTGTGTGTGTGTCTGTGAAAGGTTGTTCCCAGACATCTGTAGGAAGCTACTGAGTGTTATTCACAACGTTTTTGAAATCTGGATCAGAATAAATGCCTACCAATGCCTTTGATAAAAGACAGGAAACTCCCATTCATCACCCAGCCAGCTGCTGTTGGTACCAGCTCATTTGCTGCTTCCTCTCTCCCCTTCTGGAGACTTCTTGGGAGCAGAGTACACACTTGGCCTGTATGAAGAACAAGAGATTGAAATATAGCAAAGCACAAGCTAAACTGAGGCTGTTTTTGTTGTTAGGTTAGTTAAAAAGAGGGAAAATGCTAGAAATCATACTGTATTTTATTGTGCATCATTTCTGCCAAACACTTCTGCCACTGTTTCAGTTACTAGTGCAAGAACTGCCCCCACCAGCTCCTTGAGCCTGGCACAGGCATGGCAGCAGATGTCAGCAGTTAACTTCCTTGGGGAAAGACCACATGTTAATCCTAGCCTTACAAAGCCCCTTGGAAATAGATAATAATAAATTATAAAACTGGGAAAAAAAACGTTTGTCACCTTCAGGACTGAAGAGAGCACCTAATTTCTTCCATCATGAATTTTTAACAAGAGAACTTTAGAAGAAATTAAAATATAATGAA
>NW_020955369.1:646456-683899 GCF_003031625.1 Empidonax traillii | reverse complement strand
CCTTGGGGAAAGACCACATGTTAATCCTAGCCTTACAAAGCCCCTTGGAAATAGATAATAATAAATTATAAAACTGGGAAAAAAAACGTTTGTCACCTTCAGGACTGAAGAGAGCACCTAATTTCTTCCATCATGAATTTTTAACAAGAGAACTTTAGAAGAAATTAAAATATAATGAAACACAATGTGACATTTTCAGTGAGACAGGTAAATAAAAAATAACAAAAATAATCCCCTTTATGTGATCACCTTTGTCTCAAATATTTCAGGAGGGTACTTCACTGAGATCACTTACAACTAAAGACTAAACAAGTGAGACTGAGCAGGCAGAATGCACTCTTCCCACTCAGAGCAATCCCACAGTAAACAATCAGTTCATTTAAACATCCAGACATGATGGTTTTCAATATGTTTACTGATTACTGTGATAAAAATGTGATTATGTAAAGTATCTCTTTGTGACAAATAAACTGGTCTTTTTCTTAAGTGCTCACTATTATAAGAAAAGGAAAGCAAATTGTTGAACCGCACATATACACATTCCTCATAGTTATAGAATGTTGATTGTTCCCAAGAATCTGAATTTAAAAATTAATCTAGAAATTGTTATGCTAAGAAAATTGCTGACAGGGAATATAATGACGGAGCAGACTGTACCAGGGTAACTTGTTTAACAGCTTACACTGCTTTTCTTCTTATTTAAGGCAAGATCCCTGACACTGAACTCAATATAATTAAAGTATATACAACCAAGTATCCATATAATCAGTGGAGAAGCAAAGGGGAGAATTGTCCTTGTCTAAGACAAGTGTCCAAGACAGTTTGTATTAACTGGCTTCAAGAAAAGTCTAATCCTCACTGTGGACTACAGAGAGAAACAAGGTGATTAATTTAGAAAAGACCACAGCCAATGTTTGGGCAGCTTTGATAGTGGCTTTTAAGGAACAGCAGGGGGGAAAAGATGTATCTATTTATTGTGTATAAATAATCAGTCTTAGAGGTGTGTGGCTGAGGCCACTACTGATGGAGGCAGCAAGGACTCTCAGAGGTATAACACATAAATGACCTGTTTAATGTTGACCAGTAGATCTTACCAGCAAACTGAAGGAGAATTAAATTGGTTTGGGATAGGTTATTCTGGGATCAACATACATCAGTCCTTTAGGCAGATGGAGATGATTAAAATATGGTAAATATGTTAAAAATGTTAAAATATTAAATATGTTAAAAATCCCCCTGTAGCTTTCTATGTGCATGTATGACAGGAAAACACTGTCTTGGAGCAAAGAAGGATAAACCTGTGTCTTTCATCCACAGACAATTCATTTAGATTAATGCAATGAAAGAAAAAAAGACAAACTGTTATCCCTACCATTTTTCAGAGGCAGTAAGGAAAATCATAGAATCATTAAGGTTGGGGAAGTCCTTTCAAATCATCAAGTCCAATCTTTGACCAGTCACCACCAACCACAACACAACTTGCACTGTCCAGTAGTTTCTTGAATGCCTCCAGGGATGGTGACCCTACCACCTCCCTGGGTAGTCCATTCCAATGCTTGACAACCCCCTCAGTGAGGAAATTCTTCCAGGGAATTCATTCCATATGAAACCATGATGTGAATATTTCTAAAGATCGAAGAATTTCCAAAGTCAAACAAGAGTGCCAGCATATGCTTCTGGTTTTTCTTGCTAAAATGTTATTGTGCTTAGTTACCAAATACATAAATGGAAAAAACTTAGAAAATCAAGAGATAATAGCATAAGAATGTTAAACAAAATCTTATTTCCGTGCTATAAAAATTGAGATAGTCACTAATTATTACTTATGGCTCCTTTTGTAGAACAATCCAGATGCTCATTTTAAGGTAGTGGTGGACAGCACAGCTGCAATTTTGTAACCCATGACATAGAAGGAAGAAATCTAACTTGACTCAAATATTTAAATTTCTTTTTCAGCTTTGCCAATGTCAATGGTGTTAGTTTGTTTTTGTCCCCATTGCTAAATATCCCAATTTCCATCTGCACTTCAAAATCACAAACTACTTCTCACAACTTCCTTCATGTCAAAATCTCTATTTCCCCTTTCAACCAGCTGCAGAAATATCTGGCGCCTCAAAATAAAACTGTTTTGATGTCAAAAACGCTGCTGAGTGGAACTGAACAAGGGATATTTCCAATATTCAGTACAATTCATTCTGCAGTAATTCAGAGGTCATTGGAGGAGCATTAGCAAAGACTCAGACCTGTCACAGCATAGTGATATCTTTTTCTTTTTAGAAAGTTCATTGCATTAGGAAATAATATGGCATGTGTTGACACAAGTCTTGACACATTACTAGGAGGTGTTACAGTCCTCTGTATGCCTTATGGGACTTGACATAATATTTGTATAGTGAGGCACAATATGCTGTCAGGAATTTTTCTGTGATCCTGGGGTATATTAGTTTCATGGAATTGCACTAAAGTATTTCTGACCTTTTGAAATTTCTGGGTTTATATCACTGTCTGGCACTTTATATATCCACAGACATATATATTTGTGTGTGTGCATAAACCTGTGATAGGTGGTTGAAGTGCAGTGTCTACTATTTAAAACTTTGAAATTCAGAATATAGGCAAAATTCCTGGTACTGGCTGTGAGTTAAGCTCTGCAGGCTGCCAGGTGTCCACCAAGCCACTGTCTCACCCTTGCTCAGGTCCTCTCACCTGGACCAGGGGAGAAAACACAATGCAAAAGCTCTCAGGAAAGGAGAGGGAGATTACTCACTGTTTACTGTCACAAGAAAATCAGATTTGAATCAGGGAAATTAATTTAATTTAATGCCACTTGAAAACAGAGGAGGAAACAAAGAAGGAAAAAAAAAAAAAAGTAGGAATAAAAGAGAGTGAGAAAGAAAACCAAAACTAAACCCACCTTCCTTCCAATCTCCCCTTCTTCCCAGATCTATTTCCCCCAAGTAGCACAGGGGGATGAGCAGTGGAGGTCACTGCCAGAAACTCCTCTCTCACTGCTGAGCCCAGCTTTGGCCAGCAGTGGGGCTGCCTCAGAGCTGGCTGGAAAACTGGCTTTGACACTGGGGAGCTTTTGGTGCCTTCTCACAGCACTCACCCCTGCAGTGTCCCTGCTACCAAAACCCGTCATGTAAACCCAATGAAGTAGCTCTCACAGATTTAATTGCTTTTGACCTGGAGAATGCAACTGCAAGAAGCAAAAAAGTTTAGTCTCTGAAATTATCCATTCAATGTTTAATTTCTTCACTAAAATAGCAAACAAGTACATGGCTGAACTTTTGATACCTAGACAATAACATACACAGTAAGCCATAACATTGTCATCAAGCAGTAATGAAGTCCAGATCTTATTGATATTAGGTGGGTTTATATTGCACAATAAATATTGTGCATCCAGTCTCCCAGCCAAAATGGATGTTGTCTATGTGAATGTTTAGCCACTCTGAAATTCAAGCATCCTAATTTTATTAGTGGAGAAATTTACCTTGGGCAGGACCATGACATGAGGAAGACATAACAAATAAAACACCTTATCTTAGACAACCTTAGATTAACATCTCACCTGTCTTCTGAGCTACCCTACTGTTGTTGCATCTTTTCTTCATTGGTCATTAATTTGGACAGTAATTTTTAAACATGTTCTACCTGAATATTGTAGAAAAACCTGGTCACCCTGGGGAAATTCATCTGTACTTACCTGTCCTGGTAAAATTTGAGACAAGTTCTTCCCCTACCACTCCATATGACTATTTATCATCCTTAGTGTAATAATCTTTGAGGAAAAACTAGAACAAAAAGATTCTTAAGTTGGATTTAATCAACTACACTAAGAAGCAAATTGTAACAGTTTTGGTTGACAAATATTGAGAAGTGACGAGAAATAATTTCAGAAAACAGAAGTGTTCTTTCATTTTTATGAACTTTGGTGCTTATCAACACTTCATGAACTTTTGGAATGAATTTTTATGGTCAGCTACAAGAGCACAATTCCAGAGAGAACTCTGATAACACTTCTAAAAGCCGTAAATACATTCAGATCATGTAAGCTGACCTGACACCTAGGGAGAGCACCATAGGACAGAAGGGTCTGGATAATAGCATCAGATAATGGTACAGTATTTATATGGTGATCTTTCCATTCTCTTCCTACTATACAGAGAGAGATTGTTCTCCTGTGGTTTCAATGATAGACTAACAGTGCCTCTGCAATCAAGTGCTTTTATTTAAACAGACTTTCCTCTCCTAAGCTTTGCTGAACATGTCTGAATCTCACCATGATATAGAAAGCCGATAGAAAGATTATCTATCCTTTACTGGTACACCTCCTGAAAACCTTTGGCCTAAAGGAGTCTGCAATGGGTCATGTTTGAATCTCTCTGTAAATCACAGAATCATAGAGCGCGCTGAGTTGGAAGGGACCCACAAGGATCATCAAAGTCCAACTCCAAGAACACCAAGAGTCTCACCATGTGCCTGAGAGCATTTTGCAAATGCTTCTTGAAGTCTGTCAGGCTTTGTGCTGTGACCACTTTACAGGAGAGCCTGTTCCAGTGTCCAACCATCCTCTGGATGAAGAACCTTTTCCTAATATCCAGCCTAAACTTCCTCTGACACAGCTTCAGGCCATTCCCTCAGGTCCTGTCACTGGTCACCCCAGAGAAGAGATCAGTGCCTGCCCCTCCTCTTCCCCTCACAAGAAAGTTGTAACTGCAATGAGATCTCCCCTCAGTCTCCTCTTATCCAGGCTGAACAGACCAAGTACCCTCAGTCACTCTTCATATGGCTTCCCTGATGGATCTAGATCTAGTTTAGGTTCAAAGAGATTTAGTTTAGGTTCAAAAGAGCAGATGACCAAAAAAGAGCATGTGTACTTGCCAAGTGATACTACAAATATTTAGATTTTGAGGCAAAGCACTTCCTTACCTTCAAATATACTCTTTAGTTTGAGCGATTCCAGTCAATGCTAATTATACCTCTAACCCATTGCTGAACTAGTGTCTTACTGCAGTACACTTCTGCACATGCAAGGCTTTCTGGAGAGTGACAGAATGAAATGACAGAAAGTGACAGAAATGAGAAAATTACCAGTATTTGACTTGCTGCTGAGGTCATCTTCGCTACTTTGATGTGTTTTCAGTTCAAGTGGATTGACAACTCTCACTGCTTCCCTCACAAACTGCACTATAGATGTTTGTTGCGTATCGAGTCATCCCACTCGTGCTGAATGATACAACACCACCATAGAGGGAGAAATGCCTCGATGTCTCAAGATCAGACTCAGGCCAGTCATAGCACTCTGTGAGGCTGCCTATCCTACCAGGTAAGCCTGTCTGGGCCGCCTTGAAACAGCCTGAGAGACGGCCTTGTAGATAGTCTGAGTATGGGAGCAGGCATATTGCACACAGCCTGATGTGATTTCAGCTGCTCCTGTGCCTGCACAGCAGCTGGTGTGTCGATGTGGATGAAAAGATCAATGGTCAGGCTGAAAACACTAATTACTTCAAAGCAAGAATGACAGGAAAAGTGAAAGCAAGAAAAAGCTGTACGAACATTATTGTCTTTTAGTATAAATGGCATAAATGACAAAAATCTATTGTCAGGTTGGAAAAATAATTTAAAAAATATTCAATATAATGACTCAGGGTATGTATTACATCAGCTTTATGCTATTTCTGTCTTTTCACTGTACAGGTGCAACTGATATAATCAAAGTGAAGAAACTGCAGCAGTGAATGTTGTCAGTTGTGGATTGTGTGCATTTGAAGTATCAGTTGATTCATCTTTTGATCACTTTCTCTGATTTCCTCGTTGGACCAGAGGGATGTTATCAAAGGCACTTTTCCACACATAGCTTTATTCATCCCTGGCACCTTATTGCTTCTCCTAGTTAGACATTTCTGCAACCACAGTTGAAATGTCATAAGGTTAGTGCAAAATAGATAAATTCTCTTTAAAGTTGAGAACAGCTAGAACTACTGAATATACAACTGTCCCCTGAGCATTACCACCCTCTCCCCTGCCACTGAATACCATGGGTTCATAGAAAAGAATCACAGAATCATTCAGGTTAGAAAAGGCCTCCATGATATTTGAATCTAAACTCTGACCGATCACCACCTTGTCGATTTACCACAGCACTGAGCGCCACATCCAGGCATTTCTTGAGCATCTTCAGGGATGGTGACTCCACCACCTCCCTGGGCAGTCCTTTCCACTGCTTGGCAACCCTTTCCTTGAAGAAATTCTTCCTAATGTCCAACCTAAGCCACTCCTGGCACAGCTTGAGGCTGAGTCCTCTCATGCTGTCACTAGTTGCATGGGAGAAGAGACCAGCCCCCACCTGGTTACAATCTCCTTTTAAGTACCTGTAGAGAGTTTTCTCCGGGTTACACAACTCAAGTTCCTTCAGCTGTTTTTCATATGACTTACAAAACCAAAAGTTTTTGTTTGTGCAACATCACCTGCTTCTCAAGATCTGTCATTATCAGAAACCATTCTGAAATGAGGGACTCAGCAGCTGCAAAGCCAAGGAGTAGAAAGAAGCACAGACTTCTTTGTTCAAAATCAGCACCTTGGTGTGGAAAGGTATTTAGAATCCTAGAATCATAAAATGGTTTGGGTTGGAAGGGACATTGAAGATCATCTTGTTCCAAAAAAATTAAAATTTTCCAAGGCAGAAAAAACAAATACACAAAGAGGGATATGACTCTTGGTTCTACTGTCAGTGATTTTTATTTTACACTGAGTTTTCTTTGGGTGGAACTCTTCAGGATGATTCAGAGCTCACTTAGGTCAGTGTTGCAATTTGCAGTAAAGTTCCCTTTTCGTTCTTTCCTTGTTTTCCCTTTTTTCATGTACATTTCCAGGAGTGTGGCATATTCAGCAATACCCACTCAGAGTGAACACATGCACACAAAATATTTCCTGTGCCTTCAGTTTGCCATCAACTGTAGTAGTAAAAATGATATGTTTGTTCATCTCTGGAGCAGTGAACAAAAAGGAATCCATGGGATCCGTGGAGCTTCACAATTAGACGGCATATGAAGAGCAGGATCAAAAGTTTACATCTGTGTATTTTTCCTAAACCCATTTCTAGAGAAATTATATTTATTTGCAGACATAGGCATTTTTTTAAGATTTGCTTTATTGCACTTTTAAAAAAAATCCTAACAGCTAGGATGCTTCCTCAGTGACATGGTTTCTGTAAAGAAAACAAGCAATTGAAAACACAACCCAAATAAATATTTACTTCTTCGCCTAAGCCTAAAATGGAGGTTTTTCTATGAAACCTGTCTTTTTCAAGAGCATATATATATACAAAAGATACAGTATTCCAGGAGACTATTCGTGAGGAATGCTACCAAGTAGAAAAAACCTTAAAAAAAAAAAAAAAAAAAAGGCATAAAGGCATATTTATAAGATTTTTTCATTGAACCGTTATGAGGTTAGAAGCATCAGCTCATATACAAACCACCTATCTCCTGGTACTTCTCTCACAGGATTTCTTATTTAATGCTGAGGTTTTGTTACCTGATGTGTCAAATGAGTTTTGACTCTGACACATGGAAAAATAATGCTAAATATATTCTTTCAAAAATCAATGCATTCAAACATCATAAACAACTTTCATACAGCTGCAAAAGATATTAATAAGAGATACATGGAGAGATTAAAGGATATTTTTTTCCTGTAGATGATTCTTTAGATTTTTCTTTACTTCAGTAACTGGAGCTGCATTATTTCAACGCTATGGGATCTCATCCACACTGAAGCTAAACTGGCAAAGTGCCACTAACTCCAGCAAAGTTAAGCACATTTACTTATGCTTCTTGAGGCTTGGACAGTTACTGTTTATACATCGATTTCCAGGGACAGGATTTTATTTCCTTCCTACTCCTCTGATGCACAACATTGTGATGCATATGTAGGACACCTAGAGTGTGATCTCTTATGAAGAGAATCTTTTCTCCTGCTTTAATAGTCTTTCTCAGGAATGTGTACCAGGAGAGAAGAAATGCTTTTTTTTTTGACACAATACATAAGTCTTTGAAATTTAGTCTTTAGAGAAAACCCTTTTTGTATTATACAGAGTCATACTGCGAGTAACAAAGTCCATAAATAAAAGAGTGCCACAGAGCTCACAGGTTATCTGTTTAACAACGACAGCTTTGTTCTTCTTGCTAATTTAACACATTTCAGTATGCTAAGATTCCTTGATTTAATCATTCTCAACAATAGATTGAAACGATCCCCACTGAGATTTGAAAAGCAAGAGCAGCCAGAACACAGGCCTAAATCAATGTGTGCCCTGCAAGTGGGTTGAAAATTAGAAAAGGTTGGATACTTAATTTTAGAGCATGAAAATAAAATTAAAAGTGGTAGGAAGTCTTTAACTTCTACATGAGCTCTGGAATACATTTATAAAATAAAAATCTATTGTGAGCAATGAGAATTCAGACACTGAGTTGAATTAGATTAGATTATACCTTTTGGAAATTTAAAAATTAAAGAAAAAATCCTTGTATTTATTTTTATTGAGTGAGATAAAGTTCTTCATTAGTTTCATTTAGTGCTTTGGCTTTACTATACACTTCATTTATATGATTATTAGGTTAATTTGTCAACAAAATTAAATAATTGTGAAAAAAACCCTGAATTCACTGTATAACCCTTCATCCAGCTGTAAAATTTAATTTGAAGATACATTTTTACCTGTAACGAAAACATACAGCAGGTGTTAGAACATTTATTTAAGCTTTTTATTAAAAGAACTCTAGACAGTTCACTGATACTATACCCAAAACATAGTTTTCTATGGAAACAGGTTAGGGAAAGGAACACCTGTTGGAGGGCTGTGATCATTTACAGCTGACAGATGAAACAGCAAAGTTCTGAAACAACAAAGGAGCTGTTGCTAATCACTCAGAAGCTTAAGACAAGCAGAACCAAAAGCTCTGTAAGGCAGGAGGGAAATTTGTCAGTTCTCTTACTTTGTCCATGAGATTTCTGTAGCACATCCCTGTTTGGCACTTGCTTTCTGGAGCAACATTTATTCCTGGAGGGCTACTGCAGCCTCTCCTCTCTTCTTGGATCCCATATCAAAGACATGGATGAGTGGCTTTTGGCAAAAGAAAAGCTACAGAATAATAAAAATGAGACAAATATTTGGTCAAAGGATGACTCTCCCTCCTGCTGTTGCTGTTCCTGACATGAGGATGGGGAGCACAAAGAATGCAATGAATTGGGCAAATACCAACTTCAAAGTTTTAGAGGTGTGAAATAGGCTGAAAGCCAGTGCAAATTATTCTAAAATACTTAAAATTACTTTTTAAATATCTAAGAAAAGTTATTTTAAAAATTAAACTTATATTGAATACATGTGGGTGATTTAATCTCATTGTGTTTTCAAACATAATGTTACATTTACAGGTCTCAGGATTTGAATGAAGGTTGGAGAGGGAGGAGAAGCAGTAGGCAGGTAACTGTGATGAGGGTTCATTTCTGCTGACATTACAGTTAGTAAGACATCAATTGCGAAAAATTGCACCTGACATTATTGATGAAACAGGGAATATGACAAAAAAATTCCGATATCTCTTTCATTTATTTAATAGATTCATGGACTTTTCGGGGCAGAGGGGGAACATTATGATCACATCATCTTCCTGCTTCTATTACATAGGTCATACAACTTTCTTGATTTAACTGCTGTTGCTGAACTGAAAAAAAAGTTGTTCTAATGTTTTTAAATGTGAATTATTCCTAATCAGAATATGTCTATCTACAATTTCCATATGCCATAATTCATTGTAGAATTTCCTGCTATATTTGAGAATCCTCTCAAAAAATTTTTTAATTCATGATATGATTTCCTATAAACTGTAATCAAGTCACACTTGACAAGTGGAGAAATAAATGTGGACTTCATGAATTCTGATTTTTGCTGTGGCATCTTTACATATGGACAAATTTTACCTCACTGTTGGGCTTTCATGCTTTTCTCACTAACTTTATGTCCGAGTTTTGAGGAGGAATTCTGATGAAAGGACACAGAACTAAAACTAAAAAACTAATGGAGCAAAACCTAAGAGAAATCTGTCTGTGCAGACTGCAAAATTAACAACAGATCCAAAATTCCAAAATGCCTGGTAATCTCATCAATCAGTCAGTTCGAGAAGTAATTCTTTAAATTCTCCACATTCTCACTGTGGAGGTGTCCTGTTCCCATGTGCACTGTTGGAAGGACAACTTGCTCAAAAGAGATTCCAGGTCCACTGCACCACTCCTCATGAACTCTGAGAAAGGAGAGGAATAAAACCAAACAAATACCCTCTGATTTTTAATTTTTAAACAAGAACTAACGTTCTGTGTAGGAACTAAAAGCAAATGACTGCCCCAAACCTCTACAAGCCTGTTTGGTTATTTCAAAGCCAGGTAAACAACATATGTGGGTTACAGGAAAAGGTATAAGTAAGGTTGTCAGGGATGATCCTGGAACCAAGGGCAGCTCAACTATGAGATGCTATATCTGGAAAAGGACACCAATGTCTTACCAGGCATTTTAACAAGACAGAGAATTGGTGGGACATCCTTTCACAGAGCAAGGAAAGCTTGAGAGCACAAAGATCTACTCTGATGACCATCCAGTGGTCAAAGACTTATGAGTGTTATAGACACAATTCCTAATTTTTCCTAATTTCCTAAATTCATAATTTGAGCTCCTTGAATTCCTCACAGTCCTTTAATAAGTCCTCTCCAATTTGTCAATGCCATTTCTGAGCTCTGCATTTCAGAACAGAAGCAACAGCTACCTAGGGAGAAGAACAGAGGTAGCATTATCCATTTCTATTCAATATTCTCACGTTTATGCTTCATTTGCCTTTTCCATGTGGAATTGTACTGAGTGCTCATGCTTGGTGTGACTTCTTGCACCTCTTTAAGAGCATCTGCTCTTCAAGACAACTATTGTAGCTTCAAAGTGTGGCTTCTACTCACACTTCACTAGACCAAAAGGTGACTTGGCTATGGTGAGTTACAAACTGTGTATTTATATTACACTTACCAAACCAACTACATTTCCCAGCTGTATCTTACTGTTTTTTTTTTTTTTTTACATTCCTCTATGTCTGTGCATTTACTATAAATTCAATCAATGAGACTTTTGTTTTCCTCCAAGTCATTGATAACAACATTAAAAAGCAAAAGGTCAAGAACTGTTTTTTAAAGACCTCACTAATATCAGTAAGAAAGGCAGTGTTTAATCAATATGAACTCTTCTATTGATTTTGTATCATGTGTCTTCTTAATCAAAATATCATGTTGTAGCAAACCAAAACAGTTTACAGAAAGGGAAGTGGCAAATTGCTGCTATCAATTAAACTTCCATTTAAAAGAAAATTTAATATCCATGTACAACTCATGAACCTGGGCTGCCTAGTACTGTTATCAGTCAATTTTGCTTTATTTTGATAATTACAAACATTTTTACAACACTTATTGTAAAAATGCCAAACAGCCTAGCTGCTGAGCATTCAGGAGTTCACATACAAACTTCAGCAGGGCAATGATGTTCAATCATCATTAGCACTTTCAGGTAAACAGCAGAAGACATAGATATCAGTCATCTGATTGTCACTCAGAAGTATTACCCTTTCCTCAGCCTTCAGTCATGTAGTTACTATCACAGAATTATTAAGCTGAACTTGAAAAACAAAAAAGAAGATAATAAAATGACTACAGTTAATGTAACCAATTTTTTTAAAAGTGTCTGCTAACTAAAACCAAGAGCAAAAAATGGAGATGGGAAGGTTCAAGAAGGATCCTATAAATGTGTATAAATACCTGAAGAGAGAGTGCAAAGAGGGTGGAGACAGGCCTTACTTAGTGCTGCTCAGTGGCAAAGACAAGAGGCAATGGGCCCATTGAAACCAAAACTGAACCACAGGAGGTTCCCTCTAAACATCAGAAAACTTTTATTCTGCAGGTGACTGAGGACTGGCACAGGCTGCTCACAGGGGTTGTTCTTAGAGACACTCAAAAACTCCCCGGACATTGTCTTGGGCAACTGACTGTTGGTGGCCCTGCTTGAGCAGTGGGGTTGGACCTTCAGAGGTCCCTTTAAACCTCAGTATTCTTCAGTTCTGTGATACACCTTAAAGGGGACATAGCTGTTCATCTCTTTCATCTTGCACCCTGGGAAAAAGCTGTCACATCTAGGATTATGTATTGTATAAGCTTTAGATTGTGACAACAGAAATTCTGAAGCAAAATGAAATATTCCTTGGCACATTTTTTCTAGCCAGACCAGAAGCTCCTCAGAGAGTGCGCTGAATTTCCTACTGGAGGGGAATAATATCTTGTACTACAACAACCTTTGCACCGTCAGATTTCTTTTTCCCAACTGCCTTAAGCTACATTCTCTTCCCTCTGCTTGAGAAAGTAAGGTCAATTCTCACCTAACCAAGTTCCTGCTTGGTAAACAAACCTATTTTATCTATTGCATTTTAAGCAAGATAGTTTACATGAGATCTTTTATGCCTGAGATGGCTTCCATTGCTCAGCATAACCTATACTGTGCTGGGCAATTGAACGAATTTGAAGCATTTCAGAAACAGCCCCAAAAAATTATGAAGTTAGAAGAAAAAACTACAAAATTAAAATGGTTATATGAATTTATTCATAAATATTCGTATAATAAGGGCCATATAAAAATTTAAGAGAAGTAAAGGCAGAGGAAGTAAAAAATACACATAGAAAGACTGAGACCTGCCCCACAGTAATCTAGAAGGGTAGATAGTGTGACATTACAGAGTGTAGGAACTTTTAAATGAATGCATGATATTAGCACAGTCTGATGTTAACCTCTGTGTGTGTGAAAAAAAATGAAAATTAATTTCTGTACAAATTAGAACCACTGAAATTAATGACCACCGTATAGAAGATATCAAGAAAATGGACCTAAATATGACTCAAAACTTTTCTTTTTCTTCATATGGTGAACGATCAAGGAAATCAAATACATCATTCCTTTATATCATATTCCTCATAACTGAAAACACATTTTAGAATTCTGGATATGTTACTGAGGCAAACTTCAGCTTAGCTCAATTCCTAAAGGTGAAGAAACTCCACCATTCACAAGCAAGTGTAATCTGAAGCTGTGAATTGCCATTAAAAGATATTTGACATTCATTTCTGCACTTAGGAAAGTAGAGAAAGCAGCATGTAAGCTTCAGACACCCTGATGAATTAACTGAAGTAACATGATGTTGGTTGTGCATTCATGATGTTGGCTGTTCATTTGCTTCCCTTTCAGGTAGAAAGGAAAGAAAGGTAGATGCGCTTTAAAGTTCACAGGGCCAGTTATCTCGCAACTGAACTAGGGAGAAACAATCCTAGAGGCTCTAGTCCAGTGTTCACCTTGATGAAATTGGGAAGCTATGGACTACAACAGGAGAATCACAGAATCCAAATTTTTTTTTTTTTTGGGTTGCAAATGACCTCAAAGATCACTGAGTCCCACCTTTGGCCCATCACCATCCTGCCCACTCGACCATAGCACTGAGTGCCACGTCCAGTTGTTTCTTGAACACCTCCAGGGATGTGACTCTACCACCTCCCTGGACAGTCTGTTCCAGCTCTTAAAATTCTTAAAATTCTTTCTGTGAAGAAATTCTTCCTGATGTCCAGCATGAACCTCCCCTGGCACAGCTTGAGGCCATGTCCTCTCATCCTGGTGCCAGTTGCCTGAGAGAAGAGACCAACCCCCTCCTGGGTACAACCTCCTGTGAAGTATTTGCAGAGCACAATAGATCTTCCCTGAGCCTCCTTTTCTCCAGGCTAAACACACCCAGCTCCTTCAGCCTCTCCTCAAAGGACTAACCCTCTAGATCCTTCCCCTGCTCCATTGCCCTTCTCTGGACATGTCAGAGGAGAGAGGCCAGAAATGGTGTAAAACAAGTTTGCAATCCATTTTGTTTCAAAGCTGAGTATTGCAAGCTGTTTAAGTTGTGATACGCATATCTAAAGGGCTGTTTGTCACTCTCATGTCATTTCTTAAACTTTGTTTTCATTTCAGTGTTGAAATTCTAATATTGTGCTTAGGATGAGCACTAACATTCAGCAGCTGCAAGCTGTTAACATATGATCTCTTCCTGCTTTAAAAGCAGCAGTCCTACAGAAATGCTTACAAAAAGCATAGACCAAATCAGTTAAACAAAACATTCAACATATTTCTCAAACATTAGGGGAAAAAAGACATTCAAGAAATGGTAAGATTACTTCTATATATATTTTATTGCTAAAAATATTCCCCAAAGCACTTTTTCAAATTGTTCTCAAGTAGTTCTTTGAAAATATCCATTGCTACAGGCATTGGTTAATTTTGATCAAATATCTGTTCAGTTACCCAGAGGGAGAATATGGAAAAAGATGGTGCCAGACTTTTCTCAGAGGTGCATATTGAAGGAAGAAATTGGGCAACAGACACAACTTGAGATGAAGGAAATTCTGATTAAATATAGGAATTTCCACGCGCTGAAAGTAGTTCAGCAGTGAACATTGAGTAAGCTGTGCAGCAATGCTGGCTGGTAATGTCAGCAGGAAATATCAATTCTAATTCACCTAGGTACAATGAAGTAACTGGCAATGTCAGAAAAGAGTGAAGCAGCGGTGCTGCAGCATTAGAAAAATGCCAAGGGAAGAGAAGATACTTTGAATGGTGTGTGTATCATCAAAGAAAAAGAAAATAAAAACAGAAGTCAAAGAAAAAAGATAAATCACAAAGATTAAAAGGAAATTTTAGATGGTTGTAATCAAATAAAAATAGAACAAATTAAGGTAATTACTGACAGTGCTAACTGATTCAGCTAGGAATCAGAATTTGTCAAAACTAGTACAGTGATTTGCTAAAGATGAGATCTCAGATCAAGTGGAATGTGGCCTGGTGAGCACTAAAATGACAGGTATATTGACTGTGTCTTTGGGATGGAACAGAGACATGTCTGCAATGCACAAACACTGTCGTTTGTCCTGCCTGGCATCTTGTATAGCTACGAGACTGTTTGCAGGCTGTTCTCATGTAAACCTGGTGTTATACACTAGTCTGTTTACTTTTAATTTGATTTAACATTAAGCAAGCAATGAAAATATCAGTTATATATCTCATTGAAATGACGTTATCAAGCTGAAAGAAAAGCTGAAATGTGAATTTTTGCTCCTGCTTTTATATATGACAATAAAATCCATCTGCCTGATTTCAGGAAAGAAGAATGTATTTCCAAGTCTCCATTTGCAAGCCTATTTCAATAAAATTGTCTGTGAGGCCTAAAGTCTTGTCCTACTACTATCAATGAAATTCTTGAATATTTCTTTCAAGAAGCAAAGGCAAAGTCCTTGCTCTGCAAAACGAGCTCTCTGTAATGTTATTTCAAAAGATCCTTACATTTGGGCAATGTGGAGTCTTGCATAATTTGCATCAGTTATTGTGCAGACTTAAGCATGTTAGAAAATTACACTGCCATTTTGCTTGTTGTGTCTTAAATGATTTACTGTCAATACTGCTCAGATATGACCAGTAATAGTTTTCATACTGTAATTTAACTGTATCCAAAGCTAACTGAATATTTACATAGTTGATCTATTTCATTTCCACATTATTTTTAGCTGAAGCACCACTTCAGTGTGTTAAATATCTACTTCAACATAAAATATTGTAGGATTTTTTTTTTCATGAATTCCTAATGCCATCTTTCTGACAAGGGGAGGCTATTTTTCATTTCTGTAGTGATAAAAGAAATGGACCTATGGAAAATAGCCGAAGTATTCTGAGAATGTCTTGAAGTAAATTTAGTAGTAGAAGTTTATGTTGATTCACAAGAATTTTATTCTGTTTAAGTTCTCTGATATCATTCTAATTTCTTTTATTTTCTATTAAGAGGTGATTAGGATTGAAATACAGATGATGCAAGGTTTAATTCTTCTACCACAAAGTCCCTACAGAAGCTGCTGAAAGCTTCAGTAATGTAAGGGAGTTAATGCTGTACCTGTATCTCCTTACTACTATAACCAATTACTGTATATTTTATGCTAAAGAAGCTTTTTTTCCCCCTTCTTCTTTGTTTCTCTAGTTTTACTGATTCACAAAGCCACATATTCACCAAAACACATTCTTCCACTATGCAGATCTTGACCTTATGCTAAGCTTAAATCAATAGCTACTCAGCCTCTGCAGTCACACTAGGCCAATAACTGCTTCACTGCTCTATTGCTACATAAAAACTGGTTTTCAGTAAATCACTCATCCTTTCTTAGCAGAATCTATCTCCTGGATGAAAAACACCCCTCCTCAGTTCAGCTGCTCCTGAAGCTCTTTGTTTCCAGCATCTTCTGTCCTGCTGAAGTGCCTCCTTCTGTAAAATTTCTTTCTCCCACATAAATGTATATGTCTTTTTCCATTACAAAATGCAGGCCTACTCAAACACCCAGGAATAAAAACATCATGACACAATATATTCCTTAAACCTGTGCTTTATGGTAGGAGGGCTGTAAAAATTTACTCTAAGTTATCTTCACTTGATCCAGCACTACCTTATATGTGTTTCTCTTTTTAAAGTAGCCCCTGGACTGAGGAATGTGAGAATGAACAGCAAGGGGTCTACTGCATTTCATTTCCCTTGAACTAGGACTCTCAGACATTTCCAATGCCCCATATTTTGAATGTCTTTCTCATGTGCTCTTCTGGTGGCTGCTCACCAGAAACAGGGAGGACAAGAAGTATATTATATTTTTGGTGCACTCTGAGCTAAGCCCACACAGTCCAACTATTGCCATGTAATGAGTAGGGAAAACTTGTCCATTGCTGAAGAGGTTTTACTTATAAGTAATTTTCCTTAGCTGCTGAAATTGTAGCACTTCGAAAGAGAGGGAGGGAGAGAACAAAACCCACTGTATTCCATGGTCTGTGAAATCAGAGAAAAGTGCAAGAAATATTTGTGTCCTGTGTTTTAGTTGTCTCCATTTGAAGATGCACAAAAGTGGGCCTTAAGTCATCAGGAAAAAAATACAGTGAGAAGAGATATAAAAATGGCGAGTGAAAAGCAATATACTATCTAGTATTAGACTGCAGTGAAAGAAAGAAACACAGAACTATATGTCAAAAAGCTTCAAAGTTGATTGTAATTTCTTTATAACCTTTTGTGCCACTCTTTAAAGGAACAGATTTCCTTGTGATCTTTGCCTAGTATCTCACTAACACAACTACTGAAAGCTAAGTTAAGGTTTCAAGATCAATAGTTTCACAGATCCACTCCTCATTTCAAATAAAATAAATATATTAAAAAAAAATAAATCATAGCTATCATCAATTAAGGAAACAGAAAATTTGTCTACAAGTTATTCTGCTATAATATCAAATGATATTAAAAAAAAGTTTTCTTTCTTTGCAGTCCCAAATTCATCAAATAGATTCTGTTTTGAAGAGGACATTTCCTTTTATTCTCACAGATCATCCGTGGATTTAAAATAATACAGAAATAAAGCTTTCTTGCAGTTCAAAAATTCTCTCATCTCTGTTTGAAATTATGTAACTGCCTCAGTCAAAAAACCCTCTGGAAAATATGTGCCAAGAGATTTGTGTGTTTGCAGTTTTGGTGAATAGATCAAATGTGCCACTCTCTGTATGTTTCTTAAATTTTCTTTCTTAGAAGTCACAGCTCTAACAGCAATTTTTTTTTTTGCTGTGAACTAAAAAAAGTAGCACCTCTCCAAGCAGCTCTCTAACCAGCAGTCCCTATACACTGAAAAACATAAACTAGTTTGAATTGGGCCAATGCATGGCTTTGTTACTATATGCCCTTTTTTTTTCGTCCTCATCTACATTCACCTTAGCGTTTCTAAATCATCATTGATTGGTGCTTTGAGGACTAGAAAAAGCTAATGAAACTAAATTAACATTCACCTGATAAAAATCCAGACAAAATTACAATTGCTATTTACCCAGTATTGGGTCTTGCTAAAGGCAGTTCCTACTTATTCAGAGAATAAGTCTACTGTTAAAGCAGTTGTAATCCAGGAGGAACTTTTGATCCAAAGATATTATTCAGTATGCTTTAGGTCATGCTGCAGCCTCCTTTATTATTCACGGCCACTACCTTGCTTTAGGCTTGATCTGTGGCTGTGCTCCAAGCCCAGAAAAGGCATCCAAGAAGAGAGTGTGAGAGGAGACAGCATCTGAAGGCATCAGACAGGAGAGGAGCATCTGTAGCTGATACCAAGCACACTCAAGAAGTAGAAACGCATTTTCAGCAGAGGCATTCAATGGAAGTGGTGCCAGAGCATGAACAAAGGCAGCCAGGAGAGTGTCCAAGAAGGAGAGAAGCCAGACCAGAGAAGAGGAATGCAAAACTGGAAAACTCAGAAATTAAAAAATGGCACAGCTTCAGAATGCCTGTTCGATTTCTCTCAAACCTGCTGAGCTTTCTACATGGAAATTTCGCTTATGTCCATCAAATCCTATTCTCAGCTTGGTTAACTGAAAACTTGTGCCCAGACTAGAGCAGGTCAGCAGGTCTTTGGAACAAGAAAAGTGCTATATATTTAAACAGCAACTGGCAGAAAAAAGTGCCAGCCCTCTGTACTATTCTTGGTGATATTCTCTGTCCATCATCTTAAGCTCAACCCTTTACACCTCTGTCTTGCAAAGTGTGCATGGATATTACACACAGACACTGTTTCAAATGGCAAGACCTCTGTATTTCCTTACTAATAAGAATGATTGAAGTCCCTCCATGTGTTTCACATCCACGTGGTAGCAGTTGCTAAGGTTTTATTGTTTGCTGTCTCATTCATACTCTGTGCAGCACACCGATGACTGTTACTGTTTCTTTTCTTCCACTGCAGCACAGAAGATATTTAATGATCCAGTGAAGAAAAACAGTGAAGAACTGTAGAGAATATTTATCTCATCAGAGAACAGTATGAATTCCCCAAGTCCTTCCTCCCCACTCTTACTTGTCTCTCTGAAATATATAATAGTCTTTTATTCACCTAGGCAGAGTGAAGCAAAGTCGAAAAGCTTTACTGAAAGCATCTAGATAACATCTACTATTCTATGAGAATAAGGCTTGTGAAATAAGCACCAGATATTTATACCCAGAGTACTCATCTTAACAGAAAGTAGGTCATGGCTAGCTTGAGTGAATGCTTGAAAATAATCATTTTAAGAGGGTGTGACAGTAGAAGAAATTAAAATATATCAATTCTAAGCATTCATAAAAATCCACTTGTAACCAAATATGTTCCAATAAGCTGCCTGTACCTAATATTTTATTTAAAAGTTAGTGTTCTCAATATCTAACATAATTAATTTTCCAAGAATAAAACAGAGCTTCACATAGAACAGTTGGGGGGAGATTTGTTTATCTTGCCTGTCAATAGATAAGCTAAGTATGCAGTCTTTCCCTGGGCATAGACAGGAGGGGAGCTTTTCCTATTTCTGTTTTCAAAAGCTTGTCTAAATCTGTGCTCTTTTACAAAGCATTGCAGAATGAATAAGATCAGGAATGTTTTCAGAACTATAATTTTAAAGAGGAAGGTTGCCAATTTAAAGTCTAAAGCATTACCTCACTGAACAAACGGAGTAAAGAGCCAAACTAACATCCAACAACAATGAGTCAATTGAGTGTCTCTGATCTTTATTCCTGAATTTAAACTATTTTCAGGTAACATTTGTAACAATGAGTAGGAGTGTGCCCTGGCATGCAAATGGTGTGATTCTTGGGACTGTTCTGAGCAGGGCCAGGAGCTGGACCCTTTGATCCTTGTGAGTCCCTTACAAGTCAGAATAGTCTATGATTCTATAACTCTATGACTCTGTGAATGTAAAATAAAAGTTTTATGTTTTAATATTGAACATTCCCAAAAGAAATGACCAGGATTAATAAGCAAATATTTAAAAAAGAAACTCAAAACCTAAAAATCTCGAAGTAAGGCTACAATATTCCTCATTTTTCATTTAGATATTTCTATCATGTTTCCATAGGTTCAAGAAAATTTTATTAGTATAAACATATATCAGAAAATGAATTGTCTAATTAAATTATTGAAAACAAGCAGAAGTCAGTCAAAGGCTTGCCCTGTGTTCCCAAAAGAGTGCATGAATATTGTGTTGAAACTGTACTTGTTATGCCTGGTTAATGAGATCTTGTAGAATTTCTTCATTTTACAGTTTCCACATAGAATTATCAAACTGAGAGACCCTTAGCAGCTTTTGAAAACTACATCCAGTGTGTTTTCTATAGCTTCTCTTAACCATGCCTGGGACGTAATTCACTATTATCTTCTTCACAAGGATATGATTCGTTTCACACATCAGTGTTCATTAAAATAATATGTACCTGTGCTCTGCTTTTTTACTACTTCAAAGCTCAACTACCAACAACTTCATGGTCAATTAGTTTAACTGGATAAATAACAGTTGGACAACTACATAGGTTTCTCACCTTCTCATATTTTGTGTTTACATGAAATTAGAACCTTATAAATCAATTACAGTGCAGTGAATTAGTTGTAGTTCTCCATTTCTTTCATTTAGTGGAAGAAGACATCATTTTCTTTTAACTTGGATGCAAAAAAAAAATCTCTCAAATCATTAATTTCTTTCTGTAGGCTGGTAAATGCTGAAGAAACACAGGATTAAATCCCCTAATGAGATTTCAAGTTAGTACATATTTCTCTGGGACTTGCAGAAATGAATAACTGAAGATCTTTTGTTATGTAAAACCTCTACCCACAGGACTGATCCCTCATGCCCATGTTGATAGCTTTTTCCTTCATGGGTGTAGCTTTTTTTCTAATTAAAAAAAATATGGAAGACTTCAAAACTGAAAAAGACACGTAAATTCTTATTCATTATAGATATAGCCTTCTGAAACACTGACCACAAAAATAATCTTATTTGTCAATTGTCTTTGTGTCTTTTACTTGATTTTAATGTTTCATACAGAACAAGTGCAATGTTTGGTTTTTTTTTATTAAGCACAGGTGGAGTTTGTGTTAATTTGCCTCATATTTCAGAGCAAGTTTACTTCTGCAATTGGGAATGGTTGCACATGCAAACAAATACTGTACTCAGGGGGGATCTTAGAGTCCAGGACATCTGCTGAGCAACAGCTACACGTAAACATTGATCAGTTAAGAGAATCTTAAGTCACACAAAGGGCAACAGATGATCCAGAAAATAAAAAAACTAGTTAACAAAACAACTTGAATCAAACTCATACTTTTTCTTAAATTCAACCATGTAGTTCTTCTGGGGAATATTTGGCCAGGATAAAATATATATCCTTAAAAAGCACACCACAGCATTTTGTGATTTTACATTATGGATCTTTAGATACCTCCTCCTGCAAAAATTGTAGTTTCTGTAATAAATTTCAGAGGGACCTTACCTATGGTGAAAGAAGGTTAACACAGAGGGATCCATCCTGACATTGTTATTCAAGTGAAAAATGGTAACTGGCTATTCTTTTCCCTTACACTCCGTTATTCACCATCCACAGTTTCTGCTCTTCTAAAACGTAACAATCTTCAAAAGGTACATTCATATGTTCAAAAGGTTCATTCAAATTAATGTTCATTCAAAAGATGACATTCATATATGAAAACTAAGCTTAGCTGCAAGGTTGCTGTCACTGACTAATACAAATGTGGAAAACAAAACCAAAAAACAAACATTAAAAAAAAAAAAAAAAGGCCAAAAATCACAGCCACTGCGGTTTAGTTGAATTTAGAATATTCCAAAGTAGTTTTCACATTATTTTAGAGAAGAAGACACACTCTCTTTAGTAGGTCCCTAACTGGTAAAAATTCCTAGTTTTTTTCTACCTTTGTTTTAGCAGACCAGGTTCGGAAGGGATTTCAATATCCTCTGTAAACTCACATTAACTATGCACAGAAATCATTACAAATCCAGATTCCTCAGAAGACCCTGCACTTTAATTTTTCAGCTGGTGCCTAGAGCAAGACAGCAGACACAAGCCAAGCATTTAAAAGGCTGATTGTTTTGGGTTTCTTTATATTATTTTTTTAACTATATTATTTATTTAAGTTAAATTAAAACATGGAAAAATAGGTCAGAAATACCATCACAGAAACTTTGATTAGAATTGTGTTATGAGTTAGTTCAAAAAAGAGTTGCTTTGTGTAAAGCACAACACAGTCTGGGCAGGTTGAACCAGTGTTGTTCATGAGTCATTTTTACGGAATGCAGGTAGTATCATATGATGTCCTATGAAAGAGAGTAGGTTTAAATTAGATATTAGGAAAAAAGTCTTTACTGTGAGGGTGGTGAAGCACTGGTACAGGTTACCGAGAGAATTTGTGGATGCCCCACCCCTGGAAGTGTTCAAGGCCAAGTTGGATGGAGCTCTGAGCAATCTGCTCTAGTGGAAGGTGTCCCTGTCCATGGTAGGGGGTTAAAACTAGATAATCTTTGAGGTCCCTTCCAACCCAGGCCATTCTATGATTCTATAATTTGTCAAAGAAGAGAACACATTGTTCCCCTATAAAATAAATAATGTGGCTATATACCTTGGACCCTAAGAGGCAACATTGTTATTCCACAAACAATTTACTAGGAATCATGCTGGCCAGAATGCTAACTAAAGCTGGACAATTACTGAAAAGAAAGATGTTTAGGTATTTCATTAGACAAGTCTGGGTCGTACAAAAAGTCTCATTTTCCTCGTATAGATACATGAAAGCACCACTTCCTTCATGGAAATACACAATGCCCTTTAGATGCCATTGGAATGTGCCTGAATAAGGATTGGCAGGGCTAGAATAAGACTGAAGAAAAACACTGTGTTAATAAAAGAGGGGTTTTTTTTGTTTGTTTTGTTTTGTTAGGAGTCACAAGAAAACAAACTCCCTAAGGAAGGACCAGGATTCTAAGTGTATAATTAAAAGATGGGAACGGTATTTACTTATTTATCAGACTTGTTAAGAATGGTGTCAAATATCAATTTGTATACATGGTTGAGATGACCTGATTTCAAAGTAGTAATTTAGAGTAAAATTGTTGCATATTTCATCACCTGTGCTTGCAGGCTGATAAAAACAATTTGGGGATGACTGCCCATGCTTTTGAGACTATGAACTTTAGAAAATATGACACAAATGTTATTAAAGTTGTCTCCTTGCTTACTTCTTCCCATTGTTCCCACTATGTCCTACTACAGGACTTGGTGAGGAAGTCTAACAATTACAGAAAAAGGAAGAGATAAGCAAAATCAAAATATAAACCTTATATATACAGAAATGGTAGTCTAACTGTACCTTAGTCACTTGAACAAATGTCCAAATAGTTTTTCTCTGTCTCTAGAAGGAGAATTCTTCAGTCAAATGTCTCAACCATAGTCAATTATTAGCACAAATTATGAACATAGTCATTATTTTCATTGCAATTATGTATGCCTTGTGTATCAACAAACGCTAAAAAAGCTTTTAAAAAGGCATGTCTTAGGTTGCATCTAACTCAGAAACAGAGAGTGAGTAATAGCCATATAATATCTTCCTAAAAATAAGCTATAAGCCTAAACCAGTTGTATAACAAGAAATGTTTTTACAGTAGCATTGGTTTTTGGAAGAGGAAGTAAAGATTTTAAATATTTCAGGGTGATTCCTTCGATGAAATGCCTCATACATCTGTGATCTCCAGGGCAAAGCACAAGCAATAAATTTAAAGGAAAAAAAATATATTTAAAGGGTGGTTTGTCAGTGCCGAAAAAAGCAGATGATGGGGTTTTATATACTTAGTACAAAGAGACCTTTAATCTCAAATAGGATATCTGGTACCTTACATATGAATTTTAAGCTTAAATTTAAGCCTATCAGATTTGATTTGCTTTCTCTCTTCAGACAAAAAAACCCTTAGTTCTCCCACGCCCATAGAACCTACTGTGTCCAAGAAGGACACCCTGCCAGGTATGGCTATCATCATTTCAGGTCCTGCCCTCTGATATAGATTACACTAAGAAAATCCAGCTTTGGCAATGTTCAGGATCTAAGAAGGATGAGATTTTCAGATAGCTTGACTGACAGCATCTCCTGCCGTGCTACAGGGAAGTGGTGGGCTCCTGCAGAGAGCCTCACAAACTGTCAATGCTTTTTGTACTCCAGAGTGTCACTTCTCACACACCCAAATCACAGCTGTCACTGTTACCTTGTCTACTGTTCTTCACTCGGTACTGAATCCTGAATCTTCTACTTTGGCTCTGCCATGAAAGGTGATGGATAATCCCCTGTCTCACATCCTCTGTGAGGAGGTTACTTGTGTCATTTGAGTAGAGATGACAAGTGACACAGCTCTGCCATGAGGAGAAGGGGCAGTGAAAGGGGAACTTTGCCAAATGAACAACCCAAGAGCAAGACACCTTCTAGTCCCATGCATTATAATAGAGTTAAATAGCATTTCTCTACTTTTAAAAAGTCAGGTTTTGGCTCAAGGACAAATTTTGCACAAGGACAATTATGAATGAAAAGTATTCTGTAAGTTTAGCCTAAAGACCAGTGTTTCTTTTCATGTTTGCCTTGCAAAGAAACCTGATATGCAGCCTATTTTGATAAAAAGACATTTTTTCATAAGTATGATGAAACTGTTCAGAAAAAAATTGCTGCTATATGCACCAGGTATCTCAGGAGTAAATTGCAAGTCTACATGCAGAGCAGAGGCAGTGTATCAGGCTGAGAATTCTGTAAGACACTCATCTGAGGGCAGCAGCAACTGTTGAGGTTCTCCAGTAACACCTGGTGACAGAGATAAGCTGCAGGACTTTACTGATAATACATTTTGTTGCTCTTTGTTCCTCAGTTTACAAAATGCTTAATCAAATGTTTTCTCTGAGACAATAAACTCAACCTACCATTTCTTTCAAAAGTCATATCATTATCCTGGTCCAAAAGTTGTTTGAGGAAGGTTAGTGATGTTGTTCCTACAAGAGCAATGGATGATGAATTATAATGGCTATAACTACAAATAGGATTCAGAGCTGGAGTACTTGCTTTCCACCAAGCTGCAAGAGCTGGTTTAAAGACAGATACCACAACACTGGAAAGAAATCTCCTTTGGTAGGCACAAGGTTTTTGTCAAGAATCACAAGGGGTGTGAAGGCAGTTTGCTACTCAGAATATTTATGCAAATTAAAGAAACCCACTCAGGAATGCTGAGAAAATTTGGATTCCTTACTCTTCAGAGTAAGGATGATGAGGTAAACACTATTCAAATACTTTAAAAACTAGTGAAAAAAGGAAAGTCTGCAGAAGATAGGACAAGAAGTTCTGGCCATGAAAGTATCAAGAAAGATTTAAGTTGAACGTGACTTTGAAAAGTTTCACACAGATGATACATCCATTACAGTGTGAGGTAGACTCTTCATTGCTGGGAGACTTATAAAAACAGGTTGAATGATAGAGCTGCATGTCATGCTGCCATGTTAAATATTCATAGAATCACAGAATCATTAAGGTTGGGAGAGCCCTCCAAGGTCATCGACTCCAACCTGTGACTGAATACCAACTTGTTAACTAAACCACAGCACCAAGTGCCACATTCAGTCACTTCCTGAACACTTCCAGGGATGGTGATTCCACCACTTCCCTGGACAGTCCATTCCAGTTCTTGACGACCCTTTCAGTAAAGAAATATTGCATAATCATAAGATTTCATCGGCATTTTCTTTTCATGTGCAAAATCATTTTAACAATTATTTACATCATAGGCTGTACTTGCCTTTTTTTCCTGCCTAGTGTTGTTTTTACAGAACAAAGTTCCTTGAATGGAAATACCCCTATATTACATTATTATCTGACTATGATGACTAGATGGTGTCACTTAATGATGATCCTTTGTTCACTGCTGTTCTAAATCCAAAGAGCTTACAACCTAATAAGGAACTTAAAAGAACTTTACAATTGAAAAACAAAAACATAGAAAGGAAATAGAAAGTAATTTTGGAAGTTAATTCTTCTGTGGCACTTCCAAAAAATGGCAATTACTTTGTATAATAGGGCAGATCTGGCTTAAAAAACTTGGATTTTTTTTTTCTTATTGATCATGAGCTTTTATGCACTTGAAAACAGTAGAGATTGGGCAATCATCAATGAGTATGTTTTTCATCATGTTCAGGACTGAGACCTTAATATCAGTTTTAAGCTATGTGCCTTAATTCTGCCAGTGTTTATTTATGTGTTATCACTTTTATCAATGGAGCAATAATGTTAACACTAGAAGTTTTCATCTAGAAACATCATTCTTAAAAACCAGTAGTGGCTACAGGAACATTATTTTGAAAAAAAAATTACAAAATGCTGTTTGTAAACAGTTATAAAATTGCATTTAAAGGATAAAAGCTATGAATAATATAGTTCTTCAAAATGTACACAGGGGCAGAAAATGTTCAGTATCACTTCTGGGATGATACACCAGTAAAAATACAGTCATACTTTGTGTTTTTCACACAGTTCATATGAGTTCTATACTTTTTAATACTTATCTAATCTCTAGGGAGAAAAATTAAACTCATGTGGTCTCATATCCCCTGTTTTGGTCACTGCGTGTCAGGAGAGATACAGAAATAACATATGAACCAGCAGAAGTACTTGTGTGACTGTACCTACACTGAATTCATTTCAATTAATGACTCATCTCCATCATGCCCAAGAATCCATGTGACTGTCAGCAAAAACAGAGCTAAATTAGATCAAACTTGCCTCCAAGAGTGGGAAGAGGGAATAAATTCCTGATCATCAGGCTTTGCAGGAACTCGGTCCCAGCTGTGACTACACAGAGGTGTTCAGCAGGAGGGTAATGCAGCAGGTCTAGATACAAACAGTCTCTCTAGCACTGGAGGAGAGGTAGAAAGCTACATGTTAGTAATATTGTAGGTAAATATAGTTTTTGTTTTCTTACAATATTCTGCATCCCTTCTAATTTAGAAATTACTTATTTTGTACAACTAATATTTCAAAGCATTTCAATTTTTAGTAAAACTGCATATATCCTATATAGAACAAATCCATCTCAACTTTTGCTTTTCTAGGAATTAATTAACAATCATGAGCCAAAGCATTTACTGTAGAAAAGCATACAATCCTAGCATAAATACTAGAAGTGACCATCATATCCTTACAAACTCTTCCAGTTGTTTCTTCTCTTCATGGTTAATAATGTACATCCTTTTCCCAGTCTTAATTTGTATAGGTTTGAATTTCAGACACTGAACTTCTTTGCACTTCTTTAGTCTAGTAAATTCAAGTGTCCTGTTCCATTAGAAATCTTTTAAATTACTGAGGATTTTACTAAATTACCTTTTTAACCTTCCTTTGGATAAACTAGCAGAACAGTAAATGTTAAGAACACACATAGATGGCTTCAGGGAGATATAACTCCACCTTCATGTCTCTCATTAGCTCTACTCTGTATAATGTAAATTTTTCTAATCAGATGAAGTGGTCCAGTATTGTACAGTCCTCCCATTCAGATATTAACTAAATGCATGCAGCTCAGAATAACTTAATGTATCTAATGCATTTAATCTAAAATGCTGTATAATTTAAATAGGGTTTTTTTATTATCTCTGAGGTTCTGTTGTCTTCAAAGGATTTTTAAATTAAACCGACTTAAAACCAAGATTATCTCATTTAGTGTCATTTCATCTATAATGGTGTCTGGAAGTCAACTTTCCCTTTGATTGATGACCAGCAGGCTAACATAGAAAGTCAAAGTAAAATCAGCAATGCAATTATAATAGAGTTGGGTTCTTTTAACTGTAGATGGTAATTCTGGCATGTGCTCCATCCTGCTTATGACAGCTTCATATCCAAATCCCTGTATGATCATTTCTTAAAATATGGCTTTGCCTCATTTTGTGTTTTCACTGACATTCCATAGTTTTCCAGGAGGAGAATGTTAGGAGAATGAAGCAGATAAATATGAAATATGAAATAACAGACACTGTTGAACTGAGACAGGGGTGAGCATCTCAACCTTAAAAACAGTGACTTGCCTTTTCCTCAGTCTCCATGGTCAGTTTTCTTGGTTCTGTGGGAGGTGCAAATTTTTTGAGAAACAAAGAGGGTTTATCATCTACCCAGAACCACATGGAAATTGCAACCCCGAGGAACCCAAGTGGGCTGGTAATTAATTTTGTGGTTGAAGCACATCTGAGCCGAGGATAAGTAGTTTGTATACAAAGTGCCAGGAGCAGATAGGGGTGGAACAGTTAAAAAGCATTCAGGTATTACTAATGCTCTCTAGATGTGAAGTTCCTAGAGTATGTAACATACATATGAGTATTCCAGCTTACTGGGAAAAGTTAATTCCCTCTGTTCAATTAGAATCATGTGCTGTTTTTCTTATGAAAGGTTTTTCCTGTGTATCTTCTTTTGTTTGTTTTTTTATTTTTACTCCACAATCCCTCCTCAGTTATATTTTTTTAGAGGGCAGGACATAGAAGGGCAGTTATCGTTCATTATTATATGATTAATAACAGCAGTTAAATGGAGGGGAAAAACAACAACAAAAAAATAGGAGGTGGAGCAGTGATTTCGACTTCCTAACCACAAGTTAGCTGGTCTATACTGGACTTTTAAGAAGCTTTGTCAACAAATACTGCATCATGAATTATTCATTTTATCAGCTCTATTAATTCCATTACAACAGTAACACATCCCTAGGGATTGAGACTCAATTCTCCTTCTGTCTACTGGCATCACAAGGAAATCTAAAGGAGAGACTGAAAATGGCCCTACCATTCATCACATTTTGTTTGGCACATTCAGAAGACCACATTATTTATACATGAAGATTAAATATGCATTTATTTGTCACAGGCAAGGATAAAATGATTAATATGACTTCTGAAAACCAAAAAGAGTTTACAAGGGAAACAACCAATCCAGAATGGTAAAATCACAATCAACTTTTCAGCCATACTGCAAAGTGATAGAATAATGGGCAATCATACTGGATAACTAAAGACTTGGTGGTGGTTTTGCATCCCAGAGCCTCTTCAGATGAGAGTTTGATAACGAACTAAGACATGATATCAGGATAAAAAGCCCCAAGAAACATAACCAGATTGGTTTTGCCATGTCTTACATTAGGAATAGAATACTTCCTTTTCACCAGAGTGTGTTTTAAAAATATTTGGGGCTGTCAGGTGGCCTCTGTGAGGAGTGGGTGGAGCTGCCCAGTGCCGGACACAGACAGTTCCAGACAGCTCCAACTGACCCAGCTCAGGGCATGGCTGAGCCCTACGCTCACCCAAGCTGTTGGCTTGGTGACTGAGTCTTCCCTTAGCTCAAACCACAAGGCTTGGCATACTGAGGGCAAGGAACTTGAGATGCTGAAATAGAATTACCAGTTCTCAGTTCTTCATGAGAGTCATGAGAATCTGGCAATGCTAGGAAGATTTTGAGCTTAAATACCTAGAGTCTGCCCAAAGATTACCTAAGGCACTGGAGACTAATGGCAGCCACCCAAAATGTAGCAGTGAGGGTCTTCCCTCTTTTATGCTAAGGAAGGATTTGCAGTGTTACCTTAACTTATTCTCTAAACAGTAGATTTCCTGAAATGCAAATATTTGCCCTCTTGAGCAGTATTCTTCTAAGTGGAAATATCTCAGAACAGATCTCCCTGAAGTTCCTCCGAGAATGTGAGCCATAGGTTTCTTCTGCAAATTTAGCACAATTCCTCCTGGAGACATTGGTCAGAGTAAGACAATGCTATCAATCCTTCTCCCAGCATAGCTGCACTCCCGTGTCTATAACATAAAGAGAGGCAGGAAAAATGAAATTAAGATTTCAGTGGGCTATCATTGTGCTATAGAGAACACTACTTCTGCAGAAAAATCCTTCCTGCCTTTTAGGTTCTCATGTATTTCTACCCTCAGTTAGATGACTTGCATAATTCAAAAATATGGCTGTACGTACACTTAGTTCTCAAAACTGCTGAGAGTTATAAGCATAAAGAGCACAGAACCATAGTCATAAAATCCAAGGAAAATGAAGCGTTTCCTAGACCTAGTTACTTGTCTAAATATAATTCATTCAGTATAGTTCATCAGCTTTAACTATATCTACTTGTTTCACATTATGAAGGTCAAATACGAAAATGAATTTGAACTTCAGGCATTTATACATTACTGGCTACTAATCCCATATATCAATGGCTCATATAGTGAACAAAAATAAACACTTCACTAACTTGATAGTCTGTGGAACAGACAGTCTGGAAAAGATGCAAATACTTAGTGACACATCATATAAGAGAGACCTGGAAGAAGGTCAAGAAATCATACCATGAGAAAGACTCAGACATACATTTAACACAAGAACTCTCTCTAGCTTATCATGGTTGCACTGTTTTATTAGTGTTGTTAAGGGGAGAAGTAATATGACTTGATAAAACAAAGCATAGGGGCATATTTTCTTTTCACTGCCTGAGAATTCATTTCAAAGGTTTAAATGCAGTAAGTCAGGGAGGTGGGGTATTTTTTCACATTCTTCAAACATCAGACAACTTAGCATAGAATCAATGTACAGTGGTACAGAAACCAGACATTCTAGGGTAGCCCTGAGGGATGCTCCTTGTCATTTTTTGTAATGGTAATTTGATAGAATAGTCAATAGAACATTTATTTTTAATGGTACAGCTAGATTCTGAAATTATACCCAGCAGGTTGGGTGATCCTGCAGAGATTTCAAACGTAATATTGCAAATTGTGCAATAAAGCATGTTACTTTAATCCCTGTGTTAAGGACAGACAGTTTTTTCACAGATAAACTAAGAACCATTGCAGACTTTCTCTCAGCTAAACGTACAAGGCCAACCTAAAGCCTGTTTTGTAGGTAAAGCAAAATTTGGCTTGGAGGCCATATGCAGACACAGCAGACACAACTCAACCTTTAGCAAAATGTGCTTGAGGTCCAAAAAAAACTGAGGAAGAGGTTCATTCAATAAGCTATGCCCTTGATCTTGTTGATGTTCTTGTACATACTTATCTCATGCATATGGATAATCTTCCAGACCACAGTAGCATTATTCATAAAGTCAGCAAGTATTGAAATAAAGACTTCAGTCCTACTTTTAGGAGTAATGGTTATTGATTACATTATGGTGTTTGCTGCTTATTAAAATTCTTAGAAATATATCTTATTAAATATAAGTAAAGGAAACGTACTGAGATTTTGATTTCCATGATTAAAATTTTGTTACTTGCATAATAACTGACGCTTTGAAGTAAGTGATGTAGGAGATACATGAACCCTTGGAAATAAGCACATGAAGTCATAAGACAAGGTATATCAGTTTTTAGTAATGAGGTAGCAAAAATTTATCCTTTAAAGACAATCATGGATTGGTTTTGAAACCTCTGTAAAATATATAGGAGGGACATTTTACCCTCAGTTATTAGGTATTTCGCCATCACATTCAGTTGTCAGTGAAGTTGGGTTTTCCTTTTCATGAGATTACTCAGTTAATGGCTGATGTTATAACTCTGGTAATGTTGTAGTATAAGATTGATAGAAGTGCAACATTAAATCAGTAGAATAAGCTATTTGAAGAATACCATGAAAATTATTTTGGATATAGTGTCATAATAGGCATCATAGGCATTTCAAGGCCAGAAATGATACGTTGTAGGTTTTGGTTTGTGGGTTTTTTATAAACATTCCAACATATCATACCTCTTTTTGTTCTTGTCAAGACAGAGAAGTTGTGAAGATGATAATAATTGCTGCCATTTGTTTCAGAAGCATGTGTGCTTGGTATACTTCGCTTGCTTCATTACAAAATGTGTTATGCTTGTGACTAATTCCTGAAGAGCAGTTACACACTATTCCTCATCATAACGCCAGCAGGAGTAAAGAGACAAACCTACACATAGATAAGGATAGGCTAATCTCAGTGAAAGATGGGCATTTCACAGTCAGATTGTCACAAGGTAAAAAAAAAAAAAAAAAGAGGAAATTTTCTTTTTTTTTTTTTTTCATATAGTGTAATGATACAGAGCAAGAATGTAATGGCATCATTACAGAGGATCATTACAGAAGGATCCTGAGGAGTACAAGATGCACTGTGTCGTACAATACACCCGAGCTCAAGCTATTTATGTGCTCTTATTATTTCTACAGCCTTTAAGAAAGAGAGGCTTAACTCACTCTGGTTTAGCAGCATTTTATAATTTGTTCTGCACAGAGCTTTGCACTCTGGGATCTCTCCTCATGGGCTCTGGAATGCAGGGCCAGCACGAGGGCAGCCTGGTGAAGGAAAGCAGCATCTTATGGGTTGCCCTTGCCAGTAGCTTTCTGACAAAACTAATTATGTAAACGCAATACAGGCATGCTGAACTTTCACCAGCAGATGCCAGGCTGTTTTCCTGAAGAGCAACTAAAGACTTTTGGCTTTCAGCAAGTCAAAGCTAGGACAATCAATTATACAGGCAGCTTGGGAGACATTTTTTATTATTCCAGGTTCAATGATATGACCATACCATTTTAAGAATTTAGGTTACTGTCAGGATTTCTAGAATTTCATACTTGCAGTAGCAAAATCAATGTCACAGTATGGTAGCTTGGAAACACTTAGAAATGTCTGGTTCATGGCATCACTGTAAAATATTTATTTATAACATTCTTGTTTTAAGAGTAATCATACAATATCTGCTCATGAGAAAGTCTTTTAGGATGGCTTTATAGTCACTGGGAGAAAAACAATTCTAGAATACCATTATTCTTATCCTAAAACATGCAAGACAAAACTGATTAAATGCATTGAAAATAAATCTCTCAGTATTGGCCATACAAGAATCTAAATGATCGAATCATAATGGTATTGTGGACATTTAAAGATGGATTAGTTAAAATCCTATTCTATATGTCAAATTTTCCAAGCAAAAGAAATATTTCCTTAACTAGAAATTCCATGGGTTTTACTGATATACTCCTATTATCCTGTGCATCATCTACACAACTTGTAAAAAATCAGATTTTGTTCCAAATGTTTGTTTCTGTTCATTCCCTTGAAATCCCTTATTCCTCTTATTTACTTTAAAGTTCTTTTATTATTTAAATTTTATTGTGTTCAGCTCTATCCATGTTGAAAATTTGGAAGATCTTACAAATTATAAGAAAAACATGCATTACTTCAAATACATGATTCCATACATTTAAAGCATGCTTCATTTCTATGGCAACAAAAAATAAAAGCAGCCCAGGGCTTTCAAGACTCATCACATTCTACTCACACTTGAATTTTATCTTAATTTTGTGAGTTTAGTTTTCCCAAGAGTTTCCAAAAAATGTTCCAGAAAGTTCTAACAATGTCAGATGTCCTCTGACCCATCCAAGTCAGTCTGACATCTCACAGGATAAACCATAATTGCAGCTGAGAAGAGCAGGGAAAAGAAGACTAGCTGTCCTTATAAATATGGAAAAGAGGTTTCCCCAGCCTAGCATAGGTATGAGCATAGCCTCTTATCAATATCTCTTATCCAGAGATGGAAATTAATAGATTATACTTGGACAAAAGTGCTGGATAAAGGGAAATGGCAAAACAGGACAATAAATAACAGAAAACAGTGAAGGACAAGAGGTCACAGAGAAACAACAAAACAAAACAAAATAGGATTCCATTAAACAGGTTTGAAGCAAGGATGGGAAATAAGCAGTGAAGCAGGATATATTAAGTGATAAAAAAGGTACAAAATAGATCTTAATAGACATATGTAGAACAAGAAACTTAACTGTAGTCAGTGCTGACTAAGAAAATGAGATCAGGAGAAAATGACAGTATGACCAATTTCCTAGCTGCAAATTGTGGTCACTGTAGATACTTGCCTGCCCAAACAACATCAAAATTTTTACTTATGGCCTTACATTGATTTCCTGAAAGACCTTTCTTTGAAGACTGTACTTTTAGAAATGACACAGCATGTAACTCTAGTATTTTGCTGACACCAAGATGTCATTCTCAGAAATAACACCTTTTTAAGGTGCCGCTTCCAGAGTGAGGCAGTGACAGGACACTCCTCCAGATTTCGAGGGTTGATACACATGGGTTAAGAGCATGGTTTACACACAGGCAGTGGCATTAAATTGTCCTAATACTGCACTGACTTAGTGCAGTTTTAGCAGTAATGAGTTACAAATAACACTTGCACACATACACCTTTAATTCAGAGTTCAAGAACTACATGAAATGAGTTTTGTGACCTCGATCCCATTGCCAGAAGCCAAGGGCCCAGATCAATAAAACCATGGCCTCAGTGGAGGGTAATTAGCACACTAGCAGAGAGTGCCAGCGCATTCACCAGGCACTGAATGGTCTAAAAGCTACATCTCTTCTGTCTCTTGTCAGAAACATGTCACCAGATGAGAAATATTTACTGCTGTTCCTCATGTTGAACACAGGTTTTGGACTATGCAGAAGAATGAAGTCTTCAGCGATGTATATCGAGCATTTTTCTTGGAAACTAGATCTTTACAAGTAATTAAGTATATTGTATATATATTGTGTGTATATATATATATATATATATGTATATATTGTGTAGTCCAGTTTTAAATGGAGTTATTGTCACAATAAGCAGAATTGTATGCCTTTGTTTCTGATTTCCCACACCACTCTCAGAAGGAAAGACCTCCTTCTTACTATATTCATTTTCATTTTGCCTTTCTTAATACAAATATTATTATCCAATTATCTATCTCTCAACACTTTATGCAATTTATCTGTAGACTATCTAAATAAATACACTAAATGATAGCCCTTAATGAAACCTTTGGCCACACTGTTTGCTTATGAAATCATAAATATTTCCTGGACCTCATTAGCAATAGCAGGTGCCTTTTCAAGCACACGCTTGATAGTGCTGAACAACTCAAGTAATGCATCAGGAAGTAACATCTTATCCACAAATGTTCTTACTATTTGCTCCTTCTCAGTATGCTCTGTAACAGGATGCTTAGGAGGAATGGTCAGGTGTCAAGTCCTCAGAAGTGTTTGAACCGTAAGGTTCTTTGAGCAGAGAGGCTATTTCTACTTCACCAAACAGAGCAGAGCAGCAGGGCTCTGAATGCTACTAAATCTGACCAGCCTCATTTGGGACCTTCACCCACTTCAGAGGACCTGGGAGCTCTGTGGAAGCTCAGCCCAGGGCTTTCATCTTTCTACTTAAGCTATGTTGTCTCTGGGCTGGAAGCAAGCTGAGCATGAGCCACCAGCCTACCCTGCCAGCAGAGATGGCTAATATGTACAGAGACACAGACAGGAGGCTCAAGGAAGTGTTCATCTTCTATTCATCACTCATTAGACTACACTGAGATGCTTGGATCACCAAGTACAAGGGATCTATAAACTGAAGCAAAGTAAGAGGAGATGCCAAATGAATTAGTGCTGGAGAACTTGCCATGTGAAGAGAGGCTGAGGGAGCTGAGCTTCACCCTGGAGAAGAGATGGCTAGAGGTAGGGGGGTGGGACAAAAAAAAAAGCAGGTTTCCATTGAAACAAGATGCTTAGGGCTAGGGATAAGAATAAGCGCTTTTTTTTTTTTTTTTTTTTTTTTTTTTTTTTTTTTTTTTTTTTTTTTTTTTTTTTTTTTTTTTTTTTTTTTTTTTTTTTTTTTTTTTTTCTCTCAAGGACAGTGAAGCATGAGAGTTAATTATTTAATGAGATTGTGTGAAATCCCTGAGGGTTTTCAAGATCTGCTTATAGAAAGCCCTAAGCAGCCTGCTCTGGTCTGACCCCAGAGCTTACCCTCTGGTTTGAGCAGGAGGTGTGACTACTGATCTCCCAAAGTCCCTTCCCAAGTGAATGACTCCGTGATGTTATAACTGTAATGTAGGAATGACCAGGACATTAACTTGGAAAGTACAGCACTAGTGCTAATTAGTCCATTGACATTTACTAATGTGAAGGGCTAAGGACAATGAATTCAAGCTGTTACAGTCACTGTGTTGTACTGGTACTGCCATGGCACCATTTCGCTCTGTGTTGGAAGAGGATTCCTAACCTTGATAACAAGAAATCCCGAGTGAGAAACAAACCATACAGATTGATGATGTCCAATATTCCCAGAGCTGAGCTCAGACAGGCTGGGCAGTGGGAACCCAGCTCAGCTCTGCTTAGGCCAGGGCAGCCCAGACACCTCCTGAGATCCAACACAGACCAATGCCAGCCCCTGGCAGTGGCAAAACCATATTCATAGGGCCAGAGCTCACCTCTGCTCTCTGCAACAAAATAGCGTGGATTATAGGCCCTGACTGGTATGTATTTCCTAGTAAATAAGGTACCTGAAAACTGCTTAAAACCTGTGAAAAAAAGGAACATTTTATTTCTCTTCAGGTGTGATGAATTGAACTCTACTCACCTGTCAGCAATATGAAGAGGATACTTTGATGTCACTCAGGTGGAAGACATAAGAGAGAATGAAAGCTCTATCAGTGAAGTTTCTAATAATTTCTTTTTTAATTATGTGGAAAGGGAAAACAGAGATTTGAAGGAACAGTGAGCATTTTTAGGACTTTCTGAGTCAAATTTCAGAACCTGTTCCCTGAAGAAGAGATGAATAAGGCGAAGAATACTACGAAGATCTTCTCAGGAAGTAGATTATATGCGAACTGAGGTTGAGAATGTACTCACTTGAAAATTGTTCAAAGCCATATGTACCAGGGAGGTGCAAAGGTGAATATATTTCTGACTGTAGACCATGGATTTTATTGTATAGTGACCATGAAGCTGACCTGCCAGAAACCCTTCTTCTGCTAGAGGCTATTAAAACTCCATGATAGATTAGTCAGAAACTTTGTGAGAAAAGGTGAAGATCATGCCCATGCTGATAAATTAGGTGTGGGTTTGTGATCTAGACTGTGTCCTCAGCAGGTGATTGAGCACAGAATCAAAGAAGAGATAAAAGTGAGTGGCTTACCCTCTCAGCCACCCTGTTTCTTTATTTCCTTTTTATTTTTTTTCCCAATATTTGTTCATCAGCTGCTATTTTGCAAAATTCATGCATGGGCAAACATTTTGAACCATGCTGTATTAATTAAATTTCACCTTCTGAAGTATTAACTAACCAAGCACCTTTTGTGAGTCACTGATTCTGAACTGAAGGCTAACTTGATTTTCAGCACTAGATTTTTACCAAATTGCATTTATTTGACAATATAGGAGAAGCAAACTTGCAGAATAAAACATAGAGGAATGTCTTTAAAGTTAACTCTCAATAGGGATTAGTGTAATACTTTTTCTTTTTTACTTTTTTTTTTAATTACTAAGTAAGATTCTTGTCAATAGTCAGGCTAACAAAGCATTTCTTTTTATTACTGTAGTTTAGAAAATCAGCTCTAATAGTGAATTAACTGTCTCCAGAA
>NW_020955369.1:644851-646435 GCF_003031625.1 Empidonax traillii | reverse complement strand
TTGAGCAGGAGGTGTGACTACTGATCTCCCAAAGTCCCTTCCCAAGTGAATGACCCCGTGATGTTACAACTGTAATGTAGGAATGACCAGGACATTAACTTGAAAAGTACAGCACTAGTGCTAATTAGTCCATTGACATTTACTAATGTGAAGGGCTAAGGACAATGAATTCAAGCTGTTACAGTCACTATGTTGTACTGGTACTGCCATGGCACCATTTCGCTCTGTGTTGGAAGAGGATTCCTAACCTTGATAACAAGAAATCCCGAGTGAGAAACAAACCATACAGATTGATGATGTCCAATATTCCCAGAGCTGAGCTCAGACAGGCTGGGCAGTGGGAACCCAGCTCAGCTCTGCTTAGGCCAAGGCAGCCCAGACACCTCCTGAGATCCAACACAGACCAATGCCAGCCCCTGGCAGTGGCAAAACCATATTCATAGGGCCAGAGCTCACCTCTGCTCTCTGCAACAAAATAGGCCCTGACTGGTATGTATTTCCTAGTAAATACGGTACCTTAAAACTGCTTAAATCCTGTGAAAAAAAGGAACATTTTGTTTCTCTTCAGATGTGATGAATTGAACTCTACTCACCTGTCAGCAATATGAAGAGGATACTTTGATGTCACTCAGGTGGAAGACATAAGAGAGAATGAAAGCTCTATCAGTGAAGTTTCTAATAATTTCTTTTTTAATTATGTGGAAAGGGAAAACAGAGATTTGAAGGAACAGTGAAAATTTTTAGGACTTTCTGAGTCAAATTTCAGAACCTGTTCCCTGAAGAAGAGATGAATAAGGCGAAGAATACTACGAAGATCTTCTCAGGAAGTAGATTATATGTGAACTGAGGTTGAGAATGTACTCACTTGAAAATTGTTCAAAGCCATATGTACCAGGGAGGTGCAAAGGTGAATATATTTCTGACTGTAGAACATGGATTTTATTGTATAGTGACCATGAAGCTGACCTGCCAGAAACCCTTCTTCTGCTAGAGGCTATTAAAACTCCATGATAGATTAGTCAGAAACTTTGTGAGAAAAGGTGAAGATCATGCCCATGCTGATAAATTAGGTGTGGGTTTGTGATCTAGACTGTGTCCTCAGCGGGTGATTGAGCACAGAATCAAAGAAGAGATAAAAGTGAGTGGCTTACCCTCTCAGCTACCCTGTTTCTTTATTTCCTTTTTATTTTTTTTCCCAATATTTGTTCATCAGCTGCTATTTTGCAAAATTCATGCATGGGCAAACATTTTGAACCATGCTGTATTAATTAAATTTCACCTTCTGAAGTATTAACTAACCAAGCACCTTTTGTGAGTCACTGATTCTGAACTGAAGGCTAACTTGATTTTCAGCACTAGATTTTTACCAAATTGCATTTATTTGACAATATAGGAGAAGCAAACTTACAGAATAAAACATAGAGGAATGTCTTTAAAGTTAACTCTCAATAGGGATTAGTGTAATACTTTTTCTTTTTTACTTTTTTTTTTAATTACTAAGTAAGATTCTTGTCAATAGTCAGGCTAACAAAGCATTTCTTTTTATTACTGTAGTTTAGAAAATCAGCTCTAATAGTGAATTAA
>NW_020955369.1:609358-644251 GCF_003031625.1 Empidonax traillii | reverse complement strand
ATATTACCGTGTTTGTGATATTAACTATTATATCTATTTGGGGAGATTTTAAATTGTGTATGTGTGACCTGTAGGCATTAATGAGCTCATTACAGACACCACAGCTATTCCTGGGCCTTTGTCTAAGCAGGTTAAATGGTGTGAACATTTGTTGCCACCAAACCCTCTGAGCTGGTGTCTAGAAAATGGTTTTATCCATTCTCTTTATTAACTAACGTGGTGAAAGAAGTGCCTTTATTTGCAACTGAATAGGGAGCAGCAGAGCAGAAGAAAAGATATTGAACTTCCATGTTTTCATTCATGGATCGGAAATGATTTGTTCAAGCTTCCCCCTAGATTTCCTCAAGTCATGTCCACAGTGACCCAGCCTTCCTCCCACTGGGTAAGCTTGAATCAGGAGCAGAGTATCATTCACAGGCTGCTGTTGCCTCTGACCTTTCTTTATCAGGACTTCAAGCACTACACAGTTTCAGCTCTTTCTTGTTCCTTGAGTTATAACAGATTGAGCCTCAACAAAGAATCAGGGGTAAGGGTTCAGCTTCAAATTCTGTCAAGGTTTTCTGGATGAATTTGAGCAGGTCTCTGTTCATTCTGCATCCATTTTCCTATCTGAAAAGATTTACTGCTTTATATAGTCCTTTAATATGTATAAATCATAAGACTCTATAAATCCTAGGTATAACTACTACGTCTTTTAACTATTCTCCTGAAAAGTGACTCAGTAAAACACTTGACTCAGGATGCACTTAACAAATATAAGTTATCTAAGTTTGTATTCAAAATTAGGAAATGTTTGTTTGTGGGGTTTTTTTTAAATAAAATGAAAGGAAATAAAGAAGACTGTTGGTTGTGTGTCAGGGTGTGGTTTTTACTAAGGGTAGATGCAGTGTTCGTCACTGAACTGTTCAAGGAAAGTGACTCCACTCTGAAAATGCCTTTCTTTTGACTTGCTTGAACAACTGACATCCTCAGATGTCCACAGGTAATGTGCATATAAGCAAGGATCTTTATTTTCTTTAACAGAGTGTGTATGTGTACAAAAGGTTTTTGTTAATATAACTTAAAATGTCATAGAATTTCCTCCTAATCATTCTAAGAAGTTTTTTACCTGTTTATAGATTTACAATGGCACAAAACCCATCAAGAATTGTCTTGTCTTTTTGGATCTGAGCTTGCAGACTTTTTTTTTTTTTCCTGCAGTTTACTGACTTTCAAGAAATGTTCATGAATTTTCATTTAAACATTTAACCCACAACCTCTTACTTATAAATGGTTCCATGTGTGGTTTGTTTCATAATCCAGATGTTCCAAAATATCCCATGCAAAATCTACTGAAGGTAATTAATCATCTAACAGTAATGCAAAAGTTAAGTTTAAATTGTGGTGCAAGGTATTTTATCCCTTAAAAAACAAATACATAAAATAACTCTTCCTGTTCTGAATTATTGCTGTAGTGAATTTGCAGTCAGGAAAAAAACTTAACAAATACACAGAATTATTTTCTTTTTTATTAGTTTACTGTAAGGGATCCTATTCAATTTGATTATGAATCTATCCATGTAATATTAGAATTTATTTTCCTTCACCTGACATTTTGAAATCAGATACAGTGGAACCAAACTAATTTAATTATTTTACCAAATGGATTGACTTCAATAATTCTTACTTCTTTCTTAGAAAAAGAGACTGAAAATTGTAATTATATGTAATATATAAATAATTATTGAATTATCCTAGAATAAATACTATATGATGTTTGATAAAACTTAAATAACTATTAAAATATTTCTAGCTTTTTCTTTATAGTAAGCTAAACATCGCAAGTTTTCAGAAAATTTTCATTTAAGGTGGTTGTAAATTTTTAATCCCAGTCTTTTAAACAAAATGAACAACACATTACTTTTTCTCTTATTTCTTCAAAATCTCTCTTTAGAAATTCTTTGTATGCTGCAGCTCATCAGCTTAAGTTGATGGGTTTGAACATTAATTACAAATAAACAGTTACACATTTCATGCATATATTTAAATCCAGTTGTTGCAGTGTGTAATGTCATGAGATAAAGTGTTTGAGACAGCATCAGAATGTGGTCTGAGGAGAAAAGTCACATAGTTCAAAAGTTTTTCAAATCTCATAGTACACAAGAAGGAGGTAATAAAGGTAGGAAAGATTTGGATAATTAATAATTAATCAAAATGATAACATGAAAGGAAAAGCAGCATACCTTGATTAATCAACATCTCATCTCTCATCCAGCTGCTAAAACTACAGGAAGCAACAGACCACATACATCACCATCATAGCTAAAGACTGACTTATTTTTGATTGCAAGTAACTCAATTAAAAAAAAAAAAAAAACACAACAACAACAAAAAAAACTTGTCTACCTAACTACCTGGTTAGACCTTGTATTTACAGGTCTATGATGACATATAGTATTACACTACTCCTATTATTTTGGAGTTGCAACTTCAGTTTTCTTCTACACATTCTGAAATTAAAACAAATCCTTTATTAGTTCAGAAAGGAACATTTTCATTCTAGAGACATCAGATGGAACATTTTAGAGATCTCTTTGAAAGATCTCTTTTCTATTTGAAAATCAAGCTGCAAAAGCTGCCAAAAATAAACTAATCTCAAAAATTAATTGAATATTTTTGTTAAAAGGCAAACCAAAACAGGTTTATTACCATAACTGCTATGATTGCTGTTCTTCCTCTCAAGACCCATCCCTGATGACCAACACCTTCATTTAGCTTTTATTTGTTTCCATAATTGACCTTCAATCTTTCTGTATCCACTAAAAGGATAGGTTTTTAAATGGACATTTTCTTAATTTTGGTGAAACATTTGAGTCTGGCTGAACTGAGAGCACAACAGAACAGAGAGCTTAGAGTCTATTAGTTAGATACACAGGGAAAATTAAGTGTTCCATTAAGAACCACAGTTTTGTTTGGGCTTGGGATTTTGCAGTTTGTCTAGTGATTGCTTAAAGTGACCCACATAAACAGCTTTGATGCACAAAATAGAAACTTGAGCTCCTCAATGCAAAGTTCATTCAAAAGGTTCTCGTTCTACAGTTGCTTCTCTTTTACTCCTACCCAGACCTACTTATCTTTCCTATTTTTTGTCATACAATCACTGAATGGTTTGAGTTGGAAGGGGCCCTAAAAATCATCTTGTTCCAACCCCCCTGCCATGGTCAGGGACACCTTCCACTAGATCAGGTTGCTCAGAGCTCCATCCAACCTGGCCTTGAACACTTCCAGGGATGGGGCATCCACAGCTCCTCTGGGCAACCTGTACCAGTGCCTCACTACTTTTACAGTAAAGAATTTCTTCCTTAAATCTAATCTGAACCTATTCTCTTTCAGTTTAAAGCTATTTTCCCTTTTTACAAAGCAGCAGTTTCAACAAGCATTACAAAACCTGTTATCTCTTTTGGAAACAAAATATGGTCCTCCATAAGTATTAAGATTATACAAATTTGACGGTGATAAATAACAAGCTGTTTTTTCAGTGGAATCCTAACTAGCTCTGAATTCCTATAAGCTACTTTTCTTACCAAATTATTTGAATGTTCCTTTTCAAGAAGATCACACAGTAATTTACAGAGTTTTAGCTAAGCTTCAAATTTTGTCAGTGGGTGAATAGAGCTGGAGTAGCACAATTTTGATTTTATTTTGAAAACCTCATAATACTACAGAACTTGCTTTCTTCAAAACAACAACAAAAAAAATCACCCTAATTTACAATGTACATATAATTTAGGTTACAATTCATCTCTCAAATATAAAATCATAATATCAGTCCACTCTGTAATGCAGTATCTGCAAGATCAGTATGGTTTGATTGATTTGAGACAGTGACTTACCATGGTGAGTCACTGGCTTTAGTAAGGATGAAGGGAGACACCAGTCATTGACAGCATACATACTTTTAAAAAAAGATATTTTAAAAAATAAGGAAAAAATAATAATTAGAACTTTTTAAGAGCATTAAAAAATAAAGACCTCCAAAAAAACACCCTTCTTATTTTTCAGGCTACTTAGCCACCCACATAATCATGTTAAAAACATTTCCCAGAGTTCTTAGAACACCATGTACTATTATATAATCAGTGTGTGCTACGAAATTACTACTAGCAAGGTCAGCACCTCCATATTAAGTTGATGTTAATATAATTTAATCATGTTTAAACAGTAGTACTCAGACATTCAGCCTCAGAAAAAGCACAACTAAGGATGATCAGAACATTTTCAGTTAGTTGTTACTGCAAAACCTATATCTATCTATATGTATGTATGTAATCCCTATACATTCTTTTGCCAAACCCAAAACTACTTCACAGAAAAGCGGGCTTTCTGGTAAGCTATTAGAAATGTTTTGAACCTGTGAACTACTTCTGCAAATTGTATTTTAAATGTCTTGTGCTTATAAATGTAGGTTGATTATAGTGCTTTTTAAAGGATTATGTTGCTTGATAAGGTTTTTCCCAGCTACCCATTTTCAAAATAAAACATTTTCTGCTCTCCATTAATATCTGTATTCTATGAATAAGTATATATGAACATGTACACTCCTACATTGTAAAAGACTTTTAAATGGATATAAACCACTTCTTGACTCTTTGGAAACATAAATCAGTGGTTACACAGCTTCCTCCTGCTTCTGAAAAATATTTATTTCATAAATATTTTCACTTAAATAGTCTAAGTGTGACTTTTAGTATTATTTCTATAAACTTGTAGGTGTGTTAATTATAAATCAGAGTAAGAACATAGTAATAATCCCTTGAGAATGTTATTTCTATAATTCCCTAATAATATTCCTCCTCAGTTTCCAACTGATAAATTACATTAGTACTTCAAAAGAAGCATTGATTAGAGAAAGAGTACATGGATTTCTTTTTGGTAAAGCGTTAAAGCTCTGCGAGCTAAAGCCACAATAGCACAACATATTAATTATCATCAAGGTGATATTGTCTTGCAGCAGGCCAGTTGTGTTCTGTATTGATTGCAAAACAAGTTTAAAGTGTTCCAGTCTTGAAGGCAAGTCATTCTCAGTTTTTAAATTCCTGTTAAACCAGCAGCTTTTCCTGAAGATAGAAGAACAAGACTCACACACACATAGAGTGTGGCTGATTCTTATGAGCAAGTCTCAACTCACCCAAATGGTATAAAAACTGCAACATAAGATGATCTACATGGTTAAAAACATTATTTTTTAGTGCTAAAACTAAAATTTTCGCTGTCTGTTTTGGGTAACTTTCCCCTTCTGCTGCCAAGTTTCTAAATGCTTTTTCAAACAATGAGATTGTCGTATAAAGTCTAGAATCTTTTGGTAGAAGGGTTAAAATAGGAGTGATATTTTTGCACTGATAAAAGAAGTAAAGACTAAAGATTATATCAGAACTGAAAAAGAGAAGAGTCTTGGTGGAAGGAAAAAAAACAAAAGCCAATCCAAAGTCATTATACTTTCAGTCAATTACCATTATTTATAACTTGGGCCCTAGTTTGGTATTCAGGATTATGGGTATGTGTACTGAAGATATTAGAAGTGACAATTGATATTAGTCCATTTTAGTGTGCTTTCAGAAGGTGTCAAATTTTTTTATAGTTTGAAATATATTATCAAACAAAAAAATGAGAGACATCACCTTTCTCTACAAAATGTTTCAGAATGTGTAATTTTCAAAAAAAGTTAAACAAGGAAGAAAAATAGTTAAGTGAAAAATCATAATAATTTCATAAATAGGCTGTGTTGATACAAAGTAAAACTGACTTTTGTGAGAAATATATTTTAGAGATAATTACCTATTGCATTTATATTTTGATTTTTTTTTTTATAGTTTATATTAAATTTACTCCCTCCATCCTTCTCCTTCATCAAGTCAAAGAAGCAGTTGGTATCACCAGGTCAACTCAAATAAGGATGTAATTTAGAGGTTCTGTCATGAATCAGACATCTTTCATAGCCATAGATAGGAAAGAGACTCTCAGCAAAAATCTTCCCCAGCCAAAGAGTCCTGCAAGATGCTTTACATGTTCTGTCCAATAGGGATGTAAAATTTCAGCTAAAATCTCTCCCTATTGCTGTGGACTTTCCATAGACCTTTGCAGGTTGGAGTTCTTGAATCATGACTTGCTCCAGTCCTGATTCTGCAGAGCAGGATTCTCTTATTCTCTTTTTCATCTTTTGTGACATGATTAGTTTCATTTGGCTCTCCTTCCCTTAATTATTCTCTACATGACGTGTAGTGCTGCAAATCCCACCACAGTAGAAGGCTTTATAAATAGAGCTGAAGTCACATCTCATGAGGAGGTGCAGGCGCCAAGTACATTCTTTTCAGGCTGTCTGATCTGTCCCTCTGTATCCCAACAGGTTACAATTTCTTGAATAAAAAGCTGGGCTAGTTCCCCCTTAAAGTTAGAAAGACATACTGCTTATTCTCTAAGTATTCTTTTTCTTGAAGTATAATTTAAATAAGGGAGAAAGAAAAATAAAGTATGGTATAGAAATTAGGGTGCGGTAGCTCTACAAAGGAGCTACAAGGTCCAGTATGACACATCCAAAAACTCTACAAAATGGCCTTAGTGTGTATTTCACATTTGCAAATATTTTATTACATTTTTATTACTATCTCACCTCCATCTGTGAGGATGTGCAAGTTGTGCACACACATCAGGCCATACTTTATCAGGTGAATAAATGCTAATAGTGAATATGCTAATAGCGTTAATAAAATTACAATCCCTGGGTATATGTGCTTTCTCCAGTTCCCCTAGCACTGCAACTTCAGTATTCTCTTAATGAATATGTTCCTGTAAATAATAGATACACATCTATACAGCTTATGCAAATGTATACCTATATAAACTTACAGTAAAATATGAACTACAGATATTTCACAGATTTGATAGGCAGAATATTGAAATAATTTTTCTAATATTCCTAAATTTTACTTTTATAGTTATTGACAAAGGTCTTGTGTTTTTGCTTAATCAGCTAATCAGATTATTCTGCTTTGGATTTGGCTACTGAAATACCTCTTAATTTGAGGGAAGATGTAATAACAAGACGAAATAAAATCAATTTGTACTCCAAAATCAAAATTACTTTGAGGCAAAAAAAAAAAAAAAAGCTAATCAAATATCACTGTGAATCTATTTCTTCTTATTTACAACCACTGATTGAAAACAATAAATCAATTTAAGAATAAATTATAAACTATTTTAAGTATCCTATTTCATTTTTGTTGCATTCATTCTTTTAGTTTGGTTCTGTTTGTTGCAGTTCTTTTTCCTAGATGGTGAAACAGAAATAATGTGTCTTTCAGCAATTTTTCATTGACCCTGTAGGCTTATCAAGGTCAAATAGCAAATGTCATTGTTTACATTCCTCACCAGCATTATTTACTTGACAACACTTATTACTTGCTATGCAGTGTGGGTTTCTGACCTGTACTGAAATCAATTTCTTAGGAGAGCAAGGATGCTATTGCTCCTAGAGACCTAGATTTAAGAAAAATGAAAAGAGAGAGAATCTGTCCACTTACCCAGTCATGCTGTATGTCACGACATTATAGACAGTATGTTATTTGTTTGGGTTATGAGACAGCAGATCAAAGCCCCCCTCTGTGAGAATAAGTTGAATTACTTGATATCTTCATCATGCTGTTCCCCTTGACACAGCAACAGCTGGAGAATCTCCTTTTCCCTTTGTGCTGCAGGTGTTCTCTGCTGTTGATGTGCAGATCCCAGTGCAGATTTGGGGTCCTGACAAAATGGGGTTTATGGGTATTTACTTTAGGTTGACACATGATTGAGTTAAGTACCTACTTAATATTTACTAGACAGATGTTCTATTTGCTCTCCTTATTTTGAATGAGACAACCCAAAAAGTCAGTTTTTTAGGTTTGTTTTTTTGTTTGTTTGAGAGTTTGCAAAGTCTTTCTAATTAAAAAGCAATTTATATCCAACATGACTCTGATGCCCATTGCTAAACTGTGTCTTATACTCAGAAGTCATTTTTTTTCTTTCTCTGAAACGTATATCCAGAATATTTTATGGATAGAATAGGAAAAGCAGTTGTAATTGAGATGGTATCAAGGGGACAAGACATCCTTATTGTCCTGATAATTACTGGCTCATAAATTGTGGACATAACAAAATCTGCTGAAGGGAGTGAATATTCTAAACGCTGAAAAGGAAAGCAACTTTGCTGCTCTCACTCATAATATTCTGCCAGATCATTGCCTATTTCACAGATTCTGACAAGAGTTACTATGCCAAAAATGTAATAATTATGTGAGAAAAATGGTGTAAAGTCACTTTGTCATCTTCTTTAAGTTTTATGAACAATCTGTGAAATCACAGATTTTTAAGAACTTTCAGCTGAGATGGAATGTCTTACTCTTAGCTCTGAAACACATTTTCATTAAATTCATAAACATCCAAAACAAACAAAAAATGCCAACAAGCATTTGAAACTGTGCACCAGAACCATCCAAGTTAACTTTGGCCTAATCGTTCCATGTAGAGACTTTCACTGGAATAAGGATTTCATTTTCCATAATTTATTTAATTAACACAATTTACCTCATGTATGCATTCCTTTTAAATGAGATAAATAGATGAAAAATAAGTAGATATGCAGATTCTATTTTTCTGTGGGGCAAAGTGATTAGCTCCCTATGACTGCTTTAGATGGGAGCTAAATTACATTAAATACAGTGTCTGGTTTTGGTGATCAGTGAAGTAAATATATTATTATGATAATTTCTATTTTTTATACCATACAGCTTCCCTGAGACTATGCCTTGAAAAGTGATACCAATCTTTTTAGTAGTACTAAAAGTATGGTAAGGAAATAGTATGAACTGGCTTAATGCTGGGAATGATCAGGGATACAGGTTAGAGCACAGCTTCAGAAAATCATAAGCACCTTCCTGACCTGTGTCTTTATGCAGATGTTTTAAAAAGTATTTCTAAAGCCCATTATTTCTTTTTTAAGATCCTAACAAACCCTCTGACTGCATCTTTGCTTTAGAAGCCAGGTACTCCAAGCACAATTACCTTCAAGGTTTTTTGTTCATGATATCAAAGACCTATATCAAGGAAGGGTTCTGAAGTCACCACCACTAAAAATTTTTATTCCATAGGTTATACTCAGACGTGTTGGCAGTGTTCCTTAGCTTTTTGTCAGGGAGAAATTCATGTACACTCTTTGCAGTCAATTAATGTTTAAACCTACCTGGCTCTTTCCTGATAGGAATGAGTTTTCTAAGGATAGCAAGTGACTGAGGCTGTGACTGTAGCAAAGTAGTGCAGGAGAGAAGAGATAATGCCCTATCAAATCACTTTCAGTGTTGGAGATTATAGGAACACCCAGGGCTGAACTTCCATTCAGCAGAAGTCGTCCAAGAAAAAAGGATATAATGAGAGACTTCATCTTAGAGCGGTATGCTCCTCAGCATAAAAAGACTGAAATTTATCTAACAGATTGCTGCTTATTTTCTGGGAGATGTTTGAATTGACTTTGGAGATAGGTGACTTGTTATTCCACTAGTGGGGGAGAACACAGAAAACAAAATGAAACCATGTTACAATGAGAGCCAAAGGAGAAGGAATGATATACTTGGTTTATTTTTTCCCCTTACCTGCCTCAGAAGAAAGCAATTGCTTTTTTCTTTCCCACAATCTTTGTATTTTATTAAAATAAACTTATTCTATCATACATAAGAGTTCACCCTAGTGCTGCCAGACTGTCAATCGCCAAGGAGTCCAGAGCCGAAAATAGGGCATGGATTTTCAGTTGTGGAAATCTGAATCTCAGGGGTGAGTCTTCTGTAATTCTTTTGGTCTGCCTCCACTAGCAAGCAAGGATTGATTGCTTGGTCTGATGACTGAAGGACAAAAAGTGAGTTTACCCCTGGCAAGTATAAAGGGGAGTATTTTTGAGACTGTAGGCATCATCTGTGCCTGCATCACCTGTACCTTAAAAGGAAAGGATAACACCAAGGCACTGGCAAATAAAAACAAACTTTCCAGAAATCTGGAAATTAAAAATAAATATAGACAAAATTGGATAATATTTATAGAAACCATAGCAACAATGGCAAGATGTAAATAATAGAAATTGAAATAATAATGACAGTTGAGGATCCTATGAGCAAAGAAGGTAACCCAAAGGCTTATGCAACCACCAAAAACTTAGTTAATTGTTACATCTGTTTGCAGAGAATGTTAGATAGTCTCCCCAGGATTCTGGAAATGTAGCCTGGCTAGTGTCAGCGATCAGCTGATGATGCTGTAAGGAATCAGAGACCCAGATGCTAATGACAGTGTGAGTTAGTAGTGGGATTTATGACATGAGTTGTAATAAACCTCCCACAAGAGATCATCATAAAGTTGATATACTCTTCATATAGATCCCCAAACCTCAGCAAGCTGGGACAGAAAGTTGTTACTGTGGGATTCCTTCCAGTCTTCTCAGGAGTTCACTACCAATATATAGTGGAGTGAATTGCAGCAAAAGTGCTGCCTTGTGAAACAAATCCATCTCTGATGTCCTGCTCCTGTTACTGTGATTCCTTGTTGGCTTTGAGTGCCTATTCAGTCCTTTCGGTCCCTACCAAAGTGACCTTACAATACCAAGCCTACATGCCATCCTCCTCCTTTAACCTGATGTAAGGCAAGTACGGACACTCTTTTGGCCTTTCTAATCACAAACTCCTCTCTAACTGTGTATTAAGGTAAGACTGCATGGTATCCTTATTTTGGTACTGCTCATAAACCTTCAGTGGCAATTCTGAAGTGCTGGGCCTGACCACCCACCACAGCTAATTTTGGTGCAAGCTGAACTAGAAGTACCCTTCTAGACAGTCTGACTGCACACCCCTGGAGAGAGGGACTGTCAGTATGAGAGCTGCCTGAAAAGGCAGTGGGAAACTCAGCAGTGGAATATGAGATACAGAAATGGGACATTAGATGGAATAGAAAGGAGTTAAGTGTTGAGAGGACTTCACGGTAAGGTGAGACAGCTGCCTAAAAGAAGGGGTTAACAGTACAAGAAACTGGATTGCATAGTCCAGGAGAGTTCTCCCACTAAAAGCTAACAAATCACAGAATCATAGAATCATTTAGGTTGGAAAAGACATCCAAGATCACCAAGTCCAACCTATGACTGATCACCACCCTGTTGACTAAACCAGAGCACCAAGTGCCACATCTAGTCACTTCTTGAACACCTCCAGGTGACTCCACCACCTCCCTGGGCAGTTGATTCTGATCCTTTCTGTGAAGAAATTCTTCCTGATGCCCAAACTGAATCTCCCCTGGAGCATCTTGAGGCTCTGTTCTCCTGTCCTATCGTGGTTGCCTGGGAGAGGAGGCCTTACCCCCACTTGGCTACACCCTCCTTTCAGGTGGTTGTGAAGAGCAATAATGTCCAACCTGAGCCTCCTTTTCTCCAGGATAAACACCCTCAGCTCCCTCAGCCTCTCCTCATAGGACTCTGTAAAACCTTTCCCAGGTTCTATAGGCAGCTCTTCTGCCTTTTCCTGGACATGTTCCAACACATCTGTGTCTTTCTTGAATTCACTTTAACATTTCTGCATGCAATTTATTTTTTCAAATGCTTCTTATGGAGGTGATGGTAAAATATTTTTTTTTCTTCCAGAATTTTGCTACAGCTTTGATTTTGGAAGGGATTACAATCCTCTCTTGATTAACATTTTTATTTGAACTACCATTTAAATAAATTGAATATTTGAAGTAGCATTCTGAAATATATTTGCATATAATATATTGAAATCAGCTAAATAAATATTTCAGAGTGTCATAAAAAGAGCAGAATTTCAGCTTAAAGAGAAATTATATGGGGATTTTCTACTATTATTATTATTATTATTATTATTTTGACACACTTTTTCTGTCCAAGAAATCATTTAGCAAAAGTGAAAGCTCAAACAGTTACTTTATTAGTGTCTGCCAGTTACTGAGTGGGGATGTACTGAGCTACACCAGCATAATTCATAGAAATTACTGTTCAGGAAGAATGTTGATGACCTTGTTATTTCTGCTTCTATTGTTTTACTTGCTTTATGCTGCTTAATAATCCTTGTCATGTTATTTTTCATTATTTATAAATGTAATAGGGCAGGTAACATACTCTGTTCTATGGGGTCCAGCTTTCATATGGAACAGTAAGCCAGAGGGGGAAAAAAATAGATTATGCACATCTATAAAACTAGATTTACTGATGTAAAATTGAACTGCTTATGTTTCATTCTTGTGTCTCAGTTCTATTTTTAGCTGAAGGATAGATTTAAGCCATTCTATTTTCTTTCCTTCATCAGCTATTTTTCTGGATATTTTTATTTTCTTCCCTTTGGAGTGGTGTATCAAAACAGGATACTATTTCCTGAAAAATAACAGTGGCCATCTGGTTTCATTTCACTGGCCAATCTACAGTGACTGTTGTGGTTCAAAGCAAAGGTAACAGAAAGGACAGTAAATCAAACAATTAACATTACTGATAGTATTGCTCTCTTGGTTAATTATACATATAGTGATAGTATACCTTCAATAGTTCAAAATGCAAGGCTTGTATGGGTTTTCTTTCTTAAAATTCTGGAGTATTAAATGCATGATGTGCATATATCCATAGCCCATAAGTTCATGTGTACCTAACATGTCAGTTATGAACATTTTGTAACTGAACTCATACGAACTAAAACTGGGAGAGAAATTGAGACCCTTTTAAATTATTTGTTTAAAACAAAGACATGTAGATAAACCTTACTATCTTGTTCATTATATCAGAATCTACCAGTGCTCATCACTGTTGGGGAAGTTCCCTGCTTCTGTACAGTTTGCAACTCATATTAGAGCTTTCTGGTTTTTTATTCCCAGTGCTACCTGTTGTTGAAATATAGGAGAAACATCCTGAAAGTGACAGTGTTCACAAAGCCAAGAACTTGTAAGTCCCCTTCTCTTATTGTTTGGAAAGGGCAGCCTTTGGGAAGAAGTAGTTGACAAACTAAAACATTCAATGCATTTGATACAAGTAAGGTGCTGGAAACAATTGATTTTGCAAAATAATAGTAAATGGATAGTCAGTTGTTGTCTCAGAGCAGTTTTCTTTTTGTGTAATTAGTATCACTGTACCACTCTTTCAGCAGACTACCCAATAAAAATGGGAGGAGAGAGTGCTGAACCCATTGGAATGTTGGGAGATACAAGTCCAGAAAGGAGGTGTTACAGGGACTTCCAGCATCACTTTCCATCACAGCAGGAACATCCACTGTACGTGGTACAGTTACACTGATGCACAGTCTTGTTGCTGAGACTGATGCTGGATCTTCCCCGTTCCAAAGGGAAAGTTAATTACTTTTATCAAAATTAATCTAAATCTGCATTAGTGTAAGTTTCATCATGAAATGTAGATAAAGCCTCAAATCATCTCTCATGTCTTAGACTCATTAGACTCGACAAGTTTTAGAAACTAAAGTGATAATTGATTCTTATAAGAACAAAATACATTTCTCTCTCAACATTGCTGAGGCTGTAAAGTACTTCTGGAGACCATCTAGACAACAACCCCCTCAAAACAGGCTGATCCAGAGCAGGCATGCCAGTTGGGAGACTGGAAGGAGGAACTCTCCATAACCTCTCTGAGGAACCTGCTACATTGATCTATCACCCTCACAGTTAATGTTTTTCTATGCATAAATGGATTTTTCTGTGTTTCAATGTATTTTCTGTATTTCCCCTATCAGGTGTCTGCACACATTGACAAGATCTCCCCTAAGTCTTCTGTATTCCTCATATGTCATGTGCTGCAAACCCTTAATTATCTGATATCTGTTTGCTGAAATCACCCAAGTATCTCCCTGCCTCTTGTACTGGAAGCCCAGCACTGGATCCAGCACACCAGATGTGTGTCACCAAGCCTGAGTATAGAGGAAGGATCACATCACTTGACTTGCTGGCAAGGCTGTCAGATGGAGCCTGGAAGACTGATGACCTTTTCTCTCACTGCTGGATCACAATCAACTTGGTGTCCACAAGGAGCCCAGGTATGGGACTTTGTGTTCCCCTTTGTTGAAATTCCAGAGATTCCTGTCAGCCTATTTCTCCAGCCTCATAAGGTTCCTGTGAAAAGCAGCCCAACCTTCTGATTTACCAATCAGCTTTCTGCAAACTCGCTGAAGGTGGACTCTGTCCCAGCACGCAGGTCATTCATTGAGATGTTAAACGGTCCCAGCAGCAATCTGTGACATACACACTAAGGATTTTAGTTTCCCTAGCCCCATCCCTGCATGGTTGGGCTGTATCTCTGTTATATTTTGTTCCTGGATCACCTGTCCCTGCTTCCACTTCTTGTATTCTTCCTTTCCATGTTTGAGTTTTGTCAAAAGCTTTACTTGTTCACCTCTGAAGGCCTCCCTGCCAACTTTGACTTCTTGCACACGGGGCTAGACTGTTCTTGAGCTAGGAAGAGGTGACCCTGGAAAATCAACAAGCTGTAATGATGAGTATTAGATGTCTAATAGCTCAGTCTAATGACATTCCTAAAATTATCTTTGTATTATGTATTTTAAAAAGTGTAGAAACAAGTAAGTTAGACTAATGCATTAACATTGATTGGAACAATAAATCTCTGCAGTGTTTTACAGGTTTGGGTTGTTTCTTTTCATTAAAATTCCCACTTCCTGGGGCAAAAAAATCTGGTGATTTTATTAATTGATAGTTACCATCAATATCTGCCCTTTGAGGTGTTTCTTCACCCTAAATCTTAAACCTCTGGATTTCAAAGGTTTAAATAGGTTTAAATAGCTTAACTGAACACTTTTATGCTTACTTTTGGTCTTAAAAGCTCTCAAAAAAATTCCTCATTTTTATATATTCCTTCTGCATGTTATTCAGTACTAAAGTAAATGTTTTGAATTTACAGAAATGAAATTTCATATTTTTTAACAATGTACTCTCAAAAGCAAAAATCTTAGGACTGTGAATAAGTTTGTTATAAACAATGTTTTGAAAAGATTAGATAAAGATTAACCTATTGCGTTTTTTTTTGCCTTGTGAATGCCAAAGAGTTTTAGTTGCATTGTTTTTTTTACTAAAAGAATGAAACTTATGAATGAGAAGAACAGTAAATGAATAACAGACCCATAAAATTGTTCATGAATGCTGGGGTTTTTGCATGCAAAACTAAATATTCATACATTGAACAGTAATTTCCTAAATATTCATGTTGAACAAAAACTTCTCTGCATGAGTGTTTGCTAGCAATGAATATTAAGGAGCAGGAACCCGATCTGCAGAAACAGCTGTGCAGAGCTGAAACAAATGTTCACTTAACCCTATTTTTGTAGTAGCTGCACAGCTCAATTTATCAGGAAACTTATACTCCTTACTTATCGCTTCATCAAGATGCACGAATACACAGGCAGAGCCCTTCTAGTCCTTCTGCACAGTTCTGCCAGCTACTGCCATAAATCAATGTTTTAGCTCCTTGCCCCACACCCATAACAGGGTGGAACAGGACTTGAGGTCTGAGGAAAGCAAGCAGAGGGTAACTAATTTTATTTCCAAACAGTCAGATTGGAATTAGATGAAGCGTTTTATAACATCCAATGCCTTTCACTTTCTTGTCACAGTCATTAAGGTCAAAGGTCCTCAGTGCACTCTTACTGATTTACAGGATTGAAATATTTTGTCATTTTTTGGTAAGTATGAATTTGTGAAGTCAAACTCTTGGTATTACAGAGTAAGGGATTAATGCTGTCAGGCAAGGTGCTTTACAACATTGATCCTCCAACAGCCTGTAAGAGCTATATTTGGTTTGGTTGAGTGACTTCAGCAATTTCACGTGGAACATGACCTTACAAAAAGAAAAAAACCAAAAACCAGCCAGTAAATGAAGGAATGGATTACCCATACAGTGAATTTGCAACAAACTGAAGGAGGAGTAGATAATTGAAAGGATAAAGTTTTGAAAATCCCTTCTTACTAGTGAAATATTTGCTGGTGATGAATAAGGCAAAGAAGAAAAAAATGCATAAGCTTTGTTTCTGTCTTTGACAAGGTATCCTAAGGCTTCTGCCTTAGCCATCTGTTGTGGTTTAACCCCAGGCAGTACTAAGTCCCACACTTGCTCCCCTCAGTGGGATGGGGGGAGAATCAGAAGGGTAAGAGTGAGAAAAATTGTGGGTTGAGATTAGGACAGGGAAAGCAAAATCCTTGCTCACAAGCAAAGTAAAACAAGGAATTCATTCACCACTTCCCATAGGCAGGCAGATGTTCAGCCATCCTCAGGAGAGTAGGGCCCCATAACAGGTAACAGCAACTTTGGGAAGACAAATGCCATCATTCTGGATGTCTCCTCTTTCTTCCTTCTTCCCCCAGCTTTATATACTGAGCATGTTGTCATATGGCCTGGAATATCCCTTTGGCCAGTTGAGGTTACCAATCCCAGCTGTGTCTCCTCTCCATTCCTTATGCACCCCCAGCCCACTCACTGGTGGGGTGGTGGGAGGGGCAGAAAAGGCCTTGGCTCTGTGAAAATGCTGCTCAGTGATAACAAAAACATCTCTGTGATATCAACACAGTGTTCAGCACAAATCCAAAACGCAGCCCCACACCAGCTACTATGAAGAAAACCGACTCTACCTCAGACAAAACCAGCACATCATTTGATATAGAGTTAAAAAAAAAAAAAAAGTGGAATCTGCTACAGACTAGTATTGATTTGATATATGACTTTTTATCAGTGGGCTCTTGGATAAAATAAAATCTTGGGAATAGTCAAAATTTAAGTCAGCTAGTTGGATAGCTTAAGTGAAAAACAATATCCTCAATGACATAGTTCCATTCCACATGTGCTTTGATTTTAAGCAGTTTCAATGAATGTTAAAGATTGCTGTCACCAGTTCACAGTCTGCATGAAATGTGTTTGATATATCTGTAATTTTTAAATGTTCAGATGCCCATTTTCCTATCAATGTACTGCTACAGCTGTTGGTCAAAGTCAGTAGCAGAGTAGTCATAAAGGAAATGTGATACTTTCAAAGTTGAACTGAGAAATGCTGTGGTGAGAAGGATCCTGCTGGATCCCTCTAGGAGATTAATAGAGAAATGCAGTTTCTGAGATCAAGTCTTGCTAATTTCCCTAATCAGTCTCTTGATTTCATTATTTTTACAGGTATCTGGGGTACTGTTAAAACAAACAAACAAACAAACAAACACTCCTAAGATAAATATAAGTACTTTGATTAAAATTAAAAAAAAAAAAAAAACAAAGCATAACATGTTTTTACATTGACAACAGCTTTAATATTTCTCAGAGATTTCAAACATGGACAAAGAATTAAAAAATCTTCCTCATACTAAAAGGAATCAAAGATTATCTCGCTTCAGATCCTGAAGTAGTTAAAAATTTAAAGAAAAAAAAAGATAATGCATCTATTTTTTTTGTATACATTGGCATTGAAGCTCTAAAAATATGCTTTGTGAATTATGAAATGTTTTCCACAAACATTTCCTTTTGCAAAATGTTTATTTAACTTATTTGCTGGGAATGGTCAGTTTTTCTTAACTGTAGAAAGTCTGTTTCACCTTGTATGTTTAATTTGATATACACAAACACCTAATATCTTTCAAGTAAAGGAGAGTAAGGTAGGAAAAAGGTTAGAAATATACTACAAAATGACAGAGAAGAGTGAAGAGGATTTATTCTACTATGTCTTCTCCTTCTGTGAATACACTCTATTCTATCTGCACATTTTGTTAGAGTACTACTGAACGATGTAATACAATTGCTTTTCACTCACATTTCAGCATTACTCTTTCAGCTTGTCCCCTATACATAAAACGTGTAATTATTTCTTTTATATGTTTCCTTACAGCAGATTTTGTTAAAATTATAACGGCCTTTTATAGTGTGAAAGAACATTTGCATTTCACAGTTTGAGTAGCTCTGAGAACTTTTTGCGCTTTGGCAAATTACTTTTTCATGGTCCTATACAGTTAATCCAAATTTTTCAAATTCCTATTTTAAAGTATGTAATGGGAAAAATCCATTTAAGAACACTAAACTTATTACAAAAATCTTGTTATGATTTTATTTTTAATTTTTAAAATTAATCGTAAGAATTGAGGGCTATGTCAGGTTACTTTTAAGAAAGTGCAGATCACGCCTTCTAGATATTGTCACTAATAATTATGAAAGCAACTAAATTGCAATTAATTTGCTATTTCACTTCTGAAAATACCAAGAGGCTCTATTAAACTACCTCAAATACACGTTATCATCATACTTTTAAATGCTGAACTCTCAACCAGGTGACTGTTGGTAGCTCTGTCAGTAAAAACCCTAGACAAAAATTTTTGCTAAAATGAGTCCATGATATCCTTGAAAGAAATCAATATTTGCACATTCATTAAAGGAAATGCTTTCATGTTTTCTGTAAAATAGGTAGGAAATACTGTGCCTTAAAGATAAGTCAATACTTTTATTTAACTGAAACTCTGGTTTTCAGCACAACCTAACAGTATTAGACTTATGAAAGGGTAATATGCTTTGATCTTGCAAACTCCCTGTGGTTTCTGGTCTAATCTGTGCTTTACTTTAGCCATAAACAGCCTCATTAAAATATTGCCAATTAGAGGATTTGAAGAAAAAATTAAAAATACCCAAAACTGATGGAGAGGAAAGACTATCAACTAAACAGTCAAGTTGGGTGGGTTTGTTTTAGAGATTTTGCATACACGTTCTGACACTATTAACTTACTTTGTAATTCATTGTGAAAAGTCAATCAAAAAGAAAATTTACTTTCTCCCTGCTTATGTGGTGTTTGTATTAAATTAGTTTTATCACAGAATAAAAAGGAACTTTGTGTCAAGCCACAAGTTCCAAACCAAGTGGTTACTGCAAAAATTTAAAAGGCAGCATAAAATTCAGGAGAAGGGCTCAATCTATTTAGTCATGCCTAAGGGTTGCAAAGTCACCCTCCAGACTGAATGATTGTTTACAAATAGATTTTGACAGGTAATTTCACTGAATACTCCACCCCCATTTTAAATTTATGGGTCCAGTCCTACCTCCAATGAAATCAACTGGCAGTTTGCAGATGATTAGCACAGGAATGTGGTTCACTGGTTTCTGAGAGGAGGGGAAAGGCAGCAGATCTGGCAGCATTTCAAGCTGTTGAACATCAGGGACAAGCTGCGGGGACACTAGTCCTTGTTCTTGCTTGTTCGGCTTCAGATGACATGGAATACAGAGTGGATTTGAGAACACTACTTAAACCTACCCACATGTAAATTCAACTTCCAGAGTGGAAGAAAAATGAAAAACAAAAAATGGGAAGATCACCAGAAATCTGTTGGAGGTGTATCCATACTGCAGGTGCAATAAAGCAAAACGAATGGCATTGAAACAGGCTAGAACTGCTCAAGAGGGAGAAAAACATCCTGGATCTTAAAAAATGTTATTTTTTTCTTTTAAGTCATCTAACTAACAGTGAAACCTATTCTGCACTCACAGGCCAACCAAAATTCTATTGGACTCTATATTTAGTGCCTGTCAAATTACATCTGTAATTAATATACACAGAAAATGTGAATAAGATTAAAAATGTCAGCATTTCTTTGAAGTGGTAGAAAATTTAACACTCATTTAAAATTACATTCCTATTCTGTTTTATTATAAAGCTATTTGTTTTATTAAAATGTATCTTGAGGCTCTATTGAGAAAGATATCCTGATTTCGCAAGTTTTGACACGAGAGCTTGTCTAAAGAATGAAGAGCAAAAACTGAATTACTTGTTTCTGAAGAATTTACAGTTTTCAAAAACTCTACAAGTCATTTACCTTCTCTGTATTAAAGAATCTGGAAGAATAATATGGTTTATGTACTGGGTGTGCATAATTCCCTTGATGGAATGGTAGCTGTACTCCCCCACAACTCCCTCAGCTGAATAAAGTAAGATTTCAAGTTTAATTTTTTTTTTTATTAAAGCATAAGAGGAAACATGTTTGTTCAGTACTTCCACCTCTTGAATAGCTTTTTCTGCTGGTTTACTGTAGAACAACTTTGACACCAGTATTTTCCACGATCATTTGATTTCATGCAGTTCTTGCAATGTCAAGTAACAGAACCTTATGTCAAATATTTACTGTATTATATTAATAAATTTAAAAATCTAATGATAGAAGGAGGAGTTGACAGATGAAGAGGTGACTTCCTTCCCCTACTGGGATTATCAGTATGGGTTGAAAAATTCTAACCTTGTTTCTATTCAAAGAAATTTTTTGCATAGTCTTCTAAAATCCCTTCTTTCATCATTAGTAATCATTAATACACTAATTGCTGAAAAATTATCCTACATTTTCTGTCTAAACAAAAACCCTGGAACTACATACCAAATCCAGTTGTGTGCATGGATATTGTCCAATAATGGATAATGACTCAGATCTTAGGTTAGACAGTTTTTTCTGGAGGTAAACAAGTATTGTGACTCTTCCGCTCAGTCTCAAAAGCAACAGGGTAAAACAGAAGTGTCACTGACTCAGCTCTGTAGGCAACACACAGTTCTAACTTCAGTATTTAGGGATTTTATTCACTGCAGGTGATATTTTGATACCTAATTAAATTGTTCTTTGGAGAAAGAACATCATAAAGCTGCCTTCAAAAGACCATGAACCTTATTAGTTAAGTACTTGCTCTTTACAAAGTGCATTTTTCATGACAGAAAAGTCTTGGGGGGTACATTTTCAGTACAAATGAATTTCAGATATGAATTTCCCAGACTGCTCAAAAGGCAGCAGACAGTAGCTCATACAGTGTATCCAGTTTGTTTTCAGAGTGTATTATTTCAGAACAAATAGCCATCATAACAATGTCATTTTCATGATTAAATATTATTTCTGTTTAATGATACTGTACTATATCTTCACCTCATTACATTTAAGTTCTATATTTTTTCTTTTTTTTTATATAAAAGAATATAATTAAGTCTGTTTAAATAATCTATGAAATCCAGCAGAATGTTGGTTTTCCATTTATTCACCCTGGAGAGTTCAGGCTACAGAAAAGCTTTATTTGCTCAAAAAATATCAAAAAGAGAACTATAGAGTTCAAAGAGATATGAAAGATGAGGCACCAAGGAGAAGATTACAGTACTGTCTAAAATTCATTGGCCTTCTCTCACAATAGCTTTTGTTAAACATGCAATCCAAATTCAGAGAGAATTGTGCTATTTTTGTTATTTTCAGACACAGTCATCACAAAAACACCTCTGAATTTTTCAAGAAGTAATATTCATAAATTTTCAGATTTACCAGTTATTTTAACAAAATCAGAACCCACCATTCATTTTCCATACCCTCTGAACTCACACAGAGTGCCCCCCCCCTTTTTTTTTAATTCTATGGAACTTTTAATAGGAAAAGAACCATTTTATTTAACAGTGTTTTATTTCACTGTTCAGTGGACAGTGTTGTGGGACATACAAAGCACTATGTAGACATTTGCTACTAAAAGTAAAGAAAAAGGGAAAAGTTTGATTTTTCATTTTCTGTCTTGCTTTCTCTGTGCTAAATTCAAAATTGTAAATACAGGTCAATTATCTTCTATTTTGAGATAACAACAAAAACAAACAAACAAAAAAACCCCACTCAACAAAAAAACCCTGGAAATCTACAGATAAATTCAGATTATTGATTTAAATGTAGGTTTACATTTAGGGTTTATTTTGTGGCATAAACCCATCACAAACATGTCTTAAGATCAGGCTGGGTAACTGAGCAACCTGTTGAAGATGTTCCTGCTCACTGCAAGCAAGGTTGGACCATATGACCTTTAAAGGTCCTTTCCTGCCCAAACTATTCTACGATTTTATTTTACAAGACTTCTGGTGTCTTATGACCTGTACTGAACAGAAAATATATATCAAATACCTGTCTTCTGGCAGATCCAGTAACAGATCAGAGCAATCTTCCTTCATTTTCCTGTGGGATAATCCTGATGCAGTATATCTGTACAAATGTCTTCTTCCTTCATTTTAATCCCTGAATGTTACTCTGTGATACAACTATCTAGACAACTTCGCTCTTCTACCTTTGTGCATTTGTCACTAACCTATTACTTAAACCATCTCACTTGCTTCTGCATGTCTGCTCATTTTTCAGAATTCAATCCATTTATCTAATTTAGTGAGATTTTTGCTGATTGTAGATCCTATCTTCCCAAACAGCTGTGATCCTGCTTAGTCTGCAGAACAAAATGAAAATTCAAACGTTGCAGAATGAAGCTGAAGGTTTTGCTAGGACCCACTATTTTACTTTTTAAAATTATTATTTGGGGTATTTTGGTTTTTATTTTGATAAGGGTTTGGAGTATTCCTATTTTCTTAATATTCACCTGATTACTAAAATAAACTGAAATAAGTTACAGCTATGGATAAAATACTGGGTTTTTTTGTTTTGTTGTGGTGTTTGGTTTGGTTTTTTTTTTTTTTTTGGTGGGATTTTTTTGTGTAGGATTCATTCTAATGAAGTGTAGCTCAGGTTGTCTCAAAGTACACAAATTACTTTTTCTCCGCATTGCTTATGTTGGTACTACTATTGTAAGATCTTACAACACAGGCAAATCACAGTGAGTTGATCACTGGAAAAAAAAAAAAGCTACTTGTCACAGATACTGTATTTTTATTTATTCAGAAGTACCACAGTCAGAAGGAAAACACAGAAAACGATTCTGCCTCTTCCTAAGCCCTCAGGTCTACAAAGTTCACTATCAGTAACTCCACCCTGGTTTTGTCAGCTGAGCACACATTTTGGAGTGATTTTTGTCAGTTTTTAGAATAGACATGCAAGGTCAAAAGTGTAATCTCGTGGTCTGCAAGACACACTTAAAAAGAGTGTAATCAAGAGACAGTGTTTGCTACAGTAAGATATGACTTCAGCCACCCTGAGGCTTAGACTCTTCCTGAGCCAAATGTGCTATCTTTGTGTTTAATAACCTTCAGTGGGTTCTACACCCATGAATTTGTCTATTTTTTTTTTTCCTAGCTCAGCTGTAAATTTTTCATGTGCTGTAGCTGCAAGTGTTTAAAAAGGGCTGAAAAGTGGGAAATACACACCAAGGAGTAAACATACAGGATTAAAAAGAATAGCTAGGTTCATCATCCAGAGGAGGCCACCAAGATGATTAGAGGTATAGAACACCTCTCCTGTGAGCAAAGTCTGAGAGCATTGGGATTGTTCAGCCTGGAGAAGAGAGGGCTTCAGGGTGACCTAATTGTGGCCTTCCAGTACCTGAAGGAAACCCACAGGAAAGATGGAAAGAGACTGTTTGCAAGGGCCTGTAGTGACAGGACAAGGGAGAATGGCTTCAAAATGAAAGAGAGTAGGTTTAGATGGATATCAGGAGGAAGTTCTTCACTGCGGGTCATTAATAGATCTTATTGCAGTAATCTTCATCATACTTGGATGGAAGGGTTAAAAAATTCCAATGTAATGCAACAGTTTGCAGTCTAATTCTACTGTTGTAACTAGGGAGAGCATGGGTCCATATGCAGATCAGTATTACCTAATCAATATAAAAAAATAAAAGAGTGGAAGATGTAGGAATCATGTCATAGAGCAATACTAGCATTTAAGTGTCAAGAGATCTGGAATCTAAACGCTAGTGCTAAAATAGCAGTTGAATTTCATTTTGAGAAATATACATAACCTCTAATCTTCAAAAACCCCAAACATCAAAACACTCTCAAAACTGCAATTAAAATACTGGCCCATTCATCTTGTTTGAGTCATTCTGCCCCTTTAATTATATTTTGGAGGTATTCCCTCTGAGTGCCATTTCTCTACACATTTTCTGTTATCTCCATCTGGAGTTTGTTTACCAGAACCTGCTATATTTCTCCCAGGCTTGAGATTCCACTAAAATGGATTACTGATATATATTACAACATATGATATTTGCAGGCTTTACCTTCCCTTATGCATTTATCAGGGAAATAATAATACAGAACCTTTCCTCAGAGTCCCTTTCAGTCTGTTCTTTCAGGTGCAAAGGAAACCAGTCACAGGCCATTGCAAAGGAAGGAAGTGTAAGCAGATATTGCAAAACCAATCTTAATTAATTATTTCTTAGTATTTTTAATGATATATCTAAAATGTACATATATCTATATATTTTATATGAATACATATAAAATGTTACTGTTTGACTTACTGCCTGGACTACCCTCTCAGGTATAACGAAAATATATCATTATTTCTGTGTAACATTTCTACAGCAAGAACAAGTATTTACAAGCCCAGAATTTAGGATGAAATTATTTTTTGTCGCTTCCACTTTCTTGCTGATAAAAGTAATGGTCTTAGCAGCCAAAATAAATCCAAACTACAGCAGAAACTGATGAGGAAAACACTCTAGGATAACCTTGTTAATTATTTTTATTATATTGATCGGATTAGTAAAGTAGAGTTTACTCATTTTCTATTTATTTTAACTGTGGAACTTTTCCATAACAGATTTTCCATTACTTTGGGATAATAAAGATATCATGCCTGTGTTTGGTCACTCTGTCCCTATGAGTAATGTGGTGATATGGGAAAAAAAATAGGGAAGAGAAAGTGTGAGAGGAAGAAAGCAACAAGTAGACTCTCTGAACTCTATCTTCAAAAGCTTTAAAAGCCCAATCTCCATTAGATAATGCAGGAATGGGTAAAAAGCTGGGAGTAGAAAACATTCAAAAGAGTTGATTGAATACCAGATTTTTCCCAACATTAACCAGATAATTTAATATCACTATCTGAACTCAGATAGCTCCACAAACACAAGCCCTCTTTGTGCACACAAGAACATAAAAAGAAGAAAGGAAAACCATTTTTCACAAGCTCTTTGATTCTATTTTTCTATTTTTTGATGCTACAATCACATTTTATCATTTTGTGGGTATCTTTTTCTGGTATTATTAATAAAGAATTTTCATTAAAATATAAATAGCTGCAAGTCAAACTGTCAGGAAAAATTAACCTCCCATTCTCTTAGGAGAGAATCTTTCTCCATGATAGATTACAAATACATGCCACAACCAAGTCAGTAATGATACACTTTGACAATATATACATCAGTTCCCACAACATACTGTACTTTGGGTACTTACAGAGTTATTAGCCTTCTTTCCTGAGGTGTAATTTTAAAATAAATAAACTAGCATGATCGTGTTTTATGATGTATCAGTAGTCAGAATGCGTCTGCTGGGTTGTTTCCTGAAAAGTAGGTCTGGCTGATAGAACTACGAATCTTTAAACTGGGAAATATGACCGTGGTTGTTAAAAAGTCCTCTGGGCTGTTTCAGTTTTCATAGAACTTGTTGACCAGCTTCATACAAATGGCAGATTCTACCCTTTCCTCTCAGTTTTCCCACCAGGTAAGTCATAATTCACACTCCCTACAGGCCTTCTGAGTAACGTCTTAACTCATGAATTACAGCTCCCAGCTCCAGTGTAATAAAACACAGCATGATTTGTCAATATGCATATTTTTTTTCTGTACATTAGGAATGTAACCTCTAGCTTGTGTGCATTACAGATCATGTTCCATCACTGAAATAAGAGACTTGCACTTGCCTGAGGACTACAGAGCTAGAAGCACACAAAGTCAAGGACATTGCACTGGAAATGTCTTGACACTTACAGTGCTTTTCCTTTAACTCAGTAGGTTTTTCTATATTTAAGTGAATATAAAAAGTCTCCAGGGACTCCATTGTGTCATAGTCTATAAGAATGAAGGAATTTTTACAGGCCAAAAATCAGCAAAGCTTCTTAGAATAATGAGTTCTCGCTGGAAGGTGGCACAAAATGGCCTTCAGCAAAGCAGAGTTACTCAGGAAATAATAGATTGAACTCCAAACTACCTGAACAACAAATGAGAAAATGCAGAGTAGTGCTAGGTGCAAAATATGAATGTAAGATACGTCCTCAGCTGGCATTACAAGATGCTATTTAGAAATATGCAGAGGGTGTAAAAACAATCATCATCTTCTGTCTTTTCTCCTCATTCCCCTGTGGCAACCATAATTGTGGTACTTTTCTGGCTAATCCTCTTAGTATTCATTTCTGGACCTACTGGAATTTGTCTAATCTCTTGAACCTGATGATGATGTCTCCCCACACAATTTCCTGTGGCAGGAAGTCTCACAGCTTGATTTTCTGTGGTGTAAACCATCTCAAATCAATCTCAGTAGTTTCACCAAGTACTTCTTAGCTTTTGGGTTGTGGGTCTTGAAGAGGAAATCCACATCCAGTTTAAATGCTGCCTCATGACTTCACAAACTCCATGGACTTGCCTCTTTGGAGATTTCACTGTGCCTGCGCTGCCCTGATGATGCAGTATTTCCTTTTCCAGAAGCCATATTGTCACTTTCCCAACACACAGTATCTACATGCACTCTGTTTCCTTAATTCATATGACACATCTCACCTGGGAGAGAAGTCATGCTCGCTGCTCAGTGGTTCCCTCTTTAGAGCTCAAAAGTGGCGAGATTTACACAAAGAGCCTCTTAAGCCTAGAGCAATAAAAGAACACTGTATTGATTGCCAAAAAAATCTTAACTCCACAGCTGAAACCAACACACATCCCTCTACATTCAACATGACCAAGCATAAACTTCTATGCCCTTCACAGAACGGGTATGAACAGAGCATGTGCTTACAGAAGCTGCCAAAAAAGAGTAGAGACAAGTATTGCCAGCAGAAGAACCTCTACTAGTTCTTCTAGAACCTTCTACCAGGTCTATATTCTCTTGGCACAACAACCAAGCCCCAAGTTCTGGCAGTGACTATAGTAAGAGTTATTACCTACTACATTGCCCCAAAATGGCCTATTATTTGCTGCACTCCAAAGTTCCTGTAGGAAACTCATTCCAAACAAATGTCAGCGTGTTCCTGTGGAAAAGAGTACTGGGTGAGAACTTGGCATCACAACACAGACTGTTCACCAGGAGAAATGGTCAGACACATGTCCATTTTTGTCTAGAACCTGGAAACAGAGAGGAAACCTCTGTCCATAATTAGCTGGCATCTTCTGTACTGTGTGTAGTACATACAAAAATGAACTCACCACTCTTGTGGTTGACAGTGGGACACATGCACAGTGACCAGAGACTTCTCTTATGTGGTCACACATCCCATTAATTATTAGTGCTCCTGATTTTAATAATCATTTCAAAAAAAAATATTACAAGGAACAATGCCAAGTCCCTCTGAGCTAGGAATCTGGTTTGAAATACTACCCTCAAGAATCAGGCTGAAATTTTGCCCGTGATCTGATAACTTACATTCTGTCAGCAAATGGTTTAGCTTGACCTAAAATAGGTTGCTGTTGATGCCTGAACCAAACATCAAACTAAGTAAATATGGGAATTTCCAAAACCGATTTCATGTAGGTTTTGTACCATCAGAAAAAGTTACTGTTTTAATCTATGACTCCTGCCTAGTCTACTACTGATGAAAGATTCACTAAATTATCTTCATAAAGGTTAAAATGCTAATTAGGAAATTCTTTTCAATGATAGATCACAGAAGTGGAACAAGTGATTAGATCAGCTTTTTCTACATTTAAGTTATCCTTCTCTTCAACTTAAAAAACATAATAAACTTTAAAGTAAAAGCTGAATTCCATATATAAATATTTTTTTAATTGTATAAAAAATTATCTTGGAAGGTTTGAGTTTACATGAATTGCATTTTAGTTAAATTTATGTACATTTTTACATGTACCATTAGTATTTGCTTATTAGCAGCAATGCAATAATGGTTATAAAATAATTTAAGAGATATCCTTCAAGTTAATAAGTGTACTAATAATCTAAGCTATATGCATTTAAATAAAATGCATCTTTCTAAGCCACAAAGAATTAAAATATAGCAATATATGAAAAGCAAGAAAAAATATAAAGTCCTTTAAATGACAAAATATAATTTCCCTGTTCAATCAGACTTTTAGAAGTGAAGAATCAGACAAGAATTTATAGCTATAATAATCCATCTATTTTCCTGAAACAAACAATAAATTAGAAAACACTTGTAATACTAGCATTATTCATTCTTATTTGCTACACTACTGTAAGTTTTGTCATATATATTGAAGACGTGTACTATTGGACAAAAAATAATCCTCTTGAATTCCAAAACTGCAGAATGCTCATAGTAAACACCATAAACATCTCTGACTTAATGACAACACCATTCAATACAAACTTTTATTATAACAACCCTTTCAGCAAAATGGCATGGAAGCAAAAGGAGGTTCTTATACTGATAGTTCCCAAATCAACTTCAGGATCAAAACTGAACTATTTATATCCACTAGAAACTTGCCTCGAGCTATAAGGATGTTGTGCACCTAGCTAATGTGCTTCTGATGACGGACAGTGTGATAAAAGCTTCCCAAGAAGTTTCTATAATTAGTGCAGGACTAAATTTTCCAGATATGTTACAAAAAAAAAGAAGACGTTCCCAAATCTTAGAGTCAAACTGTGATGTAGCCTGGACTCTGCAGTCATAGGTTCATCTATCATCAGCTGAGAATTAAGTCAAATTCTCATTTTTCAGTTCTCCCAGGTACAATGAGATGTCCAGATATTAACTCAGTTGATAATGAAAGATGATTAATTCATGTTTCTTAATAATTGTAGGATATAGAGTCAAGAGATGTATTCATACAGACTTCACAGGTTTGGTCTTTTTATATATAGATATAGATACATCTATATCTATAGATATAGAAGACATGTAAATTTTGCAACATTTTTATTGAACAGATGCATGCTATCCCTGACATCTGAGACAAATAAAAATATTGAAAATGATAATGAAACTTCCTTGTAATTATTTTTCATAATGGGGTGGTGTTGATTAATCTCAGGTTTAGACTATGTGAAATGAAAGGTGAGTATTTAGCAAATAGATTCCTGGGCTTGTTTTTGAATCACAGAATCATTTAGGTTGGAAAAGACCTTTATGTTGATGGAGTCCAGTGGTTAACCCAGTACCACCAAGTCCACTACAAAACCATGTCCCCAAGTGCCATGTCTACGGAGCTTGAAAATATCTTCAGGTCTAGATTATCTAAAAATCTTGTAAGAAAATATTTCTACCTTATTCTGAAAACACTGATTTATAATACCTTCTTGACAGCATATCACCACTAAAGAGATATGATTATTAATCAAGAAAAGATAATAGCCTAAAAATCCAAACTCACAGAAGAAATATCTACTCTCAGCAGTTCATATGGTGAGAATTCATCTGGCTTTAGTGTATGTTTCAGCATATACACTGTATTTTATTTAACCTAACCTCTGTGTAGGTCCCAGGCCTACCTCCAAATGCTTATTATTACAGCTGTTCCCAGGAAGAAGTGACACATTTACCACATGCCCAGGATGAGGACAACCCATGGCCCAGCTGCCTGTGAGCCAAGACCCAGCTTCATGAAGCATCGCTGTGATTTTGGCCCAGCTAATTGGAAAAAAAAAAAAAAAAAAAAGCTGTTAGGCTGTGATATATTACATAAACTAAAGATAAGACTGTGTAACCTGTTATTTAACCTCTAAATCTGTGTAGACAAAATAGGATTAAATTTAACTCATTTCAAAAAAGTAGCAGAACCTTTACTTACCTTAACATGTATACAAGTAATTTAATAGATAGATACACTGTATAGCCTGAAACATAAAACTGATGGCAAGACGTAAACTCCCAGGCATTTTATCACCAGCCCAGTGCAGAAGGAGTTTTATGAACGGAACATTGAGCAGAAGCGTGTCACAGCTGTGCCAAATAAATGATCTCTGAGAAGATTTACAAATGCTGGAGTAGAAATATTAAACCTAAAAAAAAAAAAAAAAGACAGAAAAACATTCTAGATAAGACAGGTTGTACTAACTCCTGGTGTTTGCCATAGCTACTCATGTGTTTTCTAAGCCAAATGTGAGGTGCCCCCAGTGTAATAGAACTTCCTCTCAATAACTCACACTTCTGTAACCTAAATCAATTCTTTCCCCACATTCTGTCAGAATGAATGCCTTGGGGCCTAGAAATTCAGTCTTTAATGACTAGTGCTGTCAGACATTGATAGCAAATATTTGCTAGATGGATGGAAAACATCAATATGATTTCATCGGAACCAATCAAGAAAAGAACAGAATCTGGGTTTGATGGTCCTGAAGCTTTCTAGACACCTATAGAAAAAAGAAACCAGAGGCCAAAGCCATCCATTGATTGTGCAGCAGGTGTATGACAGGATAACTCCTGATATACTCTTTTGCTGACCTTTTAATCTACAGGATAACAATTTCCTTCCCTTAGAAATCAAAATATCATGGAAAATACTGTATATGTTCAGCGTCTGGATTCAATTATAGAGAAACTGCCCTATCATCAGTAACACTCTCAGGCCCTACTGCTGAGAGAGATAGAGAAATACCATCTGCTTCTGGATATGTTCCACAGTGTTTTTAGCCAACTTAGCTTTGATCATCTAAATCCTGTTAAACTTAGATACCTCGAAGAGCCTAAACATTACATGTAACCACCAGACACCTCCACATTACAGTTTTGGAAGCTGAGAAAAGATTTACAGCCAACAGTTACCTAAAACAACCTGTCTACCAGGCTGAACTCAAAATTCAGGGATGGCACCAACTAGGAAACAATACACTGCAATGTTCTTAAAAAACTTGAGAATTACACTGAATCAGACAAAGGATCTATCCAGTTCTGTGTGTTTCCCCAGTAAATCCTAAGAAGGAGTGCCAAGGGAAGAACAAGTGGCGGCAGAGATACCTGATATTTCTGTTAAAAGTGTTCTTTACTTCCAATTGTTTTCGCTTTAGTAAGTTCTCCCAGGCCAGGAGTAGTCTTTCTCACTTAGCAAGTCTCTGTGGATTACATGTGTTTGTCCAGTTTTATGTGCAGTTTTCATCAATTTAAGGAGCCATGTTATGATGTTGTAATGAGTTGCACAGACTCATTCCCTGCTACATGGAGAACTACTTCTTTTATATTTTGAATCAGCTCTATTTTCTTTTGAGTCTCACCGCTTGCATTGAAGGGAATGTGAACAATTAATCCCCATTTCCTAAGGCCACTTATGATATTGTAGACCTTTGTCTTATCGACTATTATACCAAATCCTCTCTCTTATAGACCATGCATACTCAATCTTTCCTCATATACTCTTTACCTTTGTTCATGTACCTTTGCCAGCTTTCTCTGAACTGAATTTTTCAGTTCAATTCTCCCTCAGGTGAAGTATTTTGAATATGAAGAATTCTCACACTTTCACATACATTCCTAGTAGATAAACTAGAAATTCTACAGTGTATTGATAACATTCTCTGTATTTCTATGAAGCCTTGCTAAGTCAAAATATTTGATTTTGTCTTTTGCCTGCTACTATGCATTGAGCTGACATTTTCACAGATTTTTATTCCATTACATCCAGATCTTGCTTCTGAGTAGTAACTGGCAGTTTAAAGCTTTTCGTATCATTCATATGTAAAATTAGGATTGGTCTTCCCATGTGTATCACATTTATACACACAGAATTTCATCTGCCATTTATTGCCCAGCCACTCTGTATTATAAGATGTCTTGCCAATCTTTCATAGTCAGTGCTCGTCCTTAGACTCTTCAGTAACTTAATATCATCAGCAATTTTTGTCACTTTAGTACTTAGCTCTTTCCTTAACTATTTATGAATTTGCTCTACCACAAACCCCTTTGGAAATCTGATAGTGATATTCCTCAGTTGTGAGACATGCATTTTATTCCTAGTCCTTCTATCTGGTACATTAAAGATATTTAACAAATCAAGGGGAGAAAAAGGAGGAATAGCAGAATGATAGGAATGTATTTGGAAAGAGATAGTTAAGTAAACCTAAAGAACATGACTTATGCTTCCATGGGAAGTATTATTTCTGTTTCTACGAATCTGATTGAAAATACTGAAAAGACTTATATAAAATCATGAGTATCTAGTTCTAAAAAGACTTCTGAAACAAATGTCAACACAGAAACTCCATGATGTTTCTGTAGTACTGGACACATCAAAAATCTTAGGTATAGTCAGCACTTAAGCAATCTGATCTCTTTCAGATAAATGCTGTAAAAATATGAGGGCTTTCTGTATGAACTCTGGTGTTTCAATTAGACAGTTATATACAGAAAATTTAAAACTGCTCCTATATCTACATAATCTTAATGCTTCATAAATAAATGCCCCAGAGCACAAGTAAATTAGCAGCTACCAAGGTTGCCTAAACAGAGATGCTTACAACTGATTGCATTAAATTAACTGTTTAATTGAAAACATTTGCCTGATTGAGTAAAACAACAGTTGTGTCAATGTTTTTTTCTAATTGTGTTAGTTTCCACCTTTGGTTCACTGCCCTTTCTTGAGCTTTCTATAGCTGATAGTGATGATTCATTCTGTTGCTCATGAAGCTGTGATAACAAGCAGATGAACTGACTTTCACATTGTCGTCCACACAGATTGAGAAGTAAAATGAACATCCTTGTTCCTTTCAGCGTCAAGGCAATTAAAAATGGGCATTGTCCTCCCTTCCATTTTTAGACGTGGGCATAAGAACAACAAGGAAATGCTACACAGGTTGTAGGGGAACAATTTCCATGCATTTTGAAGAGCTCGGAAGACACTCATAGATCAGTGGAAGTCATTTTCTCAGGCTTCAAACTATCCTTTTTTTTAAAATTTATTTTGTTCAATTTCCACTGGGATGTAAGAAGGAGCTCTTAATAAATTTTTAGGGAAAAAGGAGGAAGATACTTTATGCTACTCATTCTGTTTGTTCTGCCAGATTCCTGATGAAACAGAGTGGGAGTCAAACATTTTGTCTTCACAACAGGAACTAAACTACATATTTTCTCATACTCTAAGCATCTTTTAAGCAATAAGTAACTACTGGGTAGTTGACTAGTTTGCAGAGAGAAAAGAGAGATTCTTTTTATCTCTCCCATTGGAAAAAGTCTCACTCAGACAATTTAATTACTGAAATTTGGTATATTTCATTAAGTACATATTAATTAAGACAAATATTTTGACTCCATAGTGCAGACACATGAATAGCTACATCATAGGTTTAATTCTAAAGTTTGGTTCTCTACTCCTATGTTTATTTAATTAGCATACAGAGAAGCAGATTTGTTTCTTAGACCCTAAGAAAGCTCTTCTTTTTTACCATCTTTAAAAAGACAAACTGACCTTTCTCTCTCCTTTCTTGACAAGAAATTCTCTTAAAGTTCTGTTTGTAACAGTGATACTTATGATGAACAACAACAACAAAAATGTCATAAGTTATATGTAATGAAAATGCTTTAAGTGAGAAAATTTCAAACCAGCTCTCTTTTTCTTTAACCTGTGCCAAATAACAGAGTTGTCATTCACAACAACTTCATCTGTCTTTGTGGAAAAAAGAAGATAATATTCATTTATAAAGTCTCTGTTACCATACACTCCCCATAAAAGCCTGCTAAAGCAGTTACTTCACATAATGAAGTAAATCCTTGTTTTGAATCAAAACTCAGAAAAGTCAGTCAGTTGTCAGATGGAAAATGTAGACAAATAATTTTTCAAGACAGGTAGCTTTTTCTTAACAGTTCATGTTTATTAATATGTGATTTATTTGTTTGTATTTCACTTTTTTGTTATGGAAAATTGAACGGTTTTTAAGCTATATATCAATATATGTTGCTCTGTTTGTAAACCACAATTTCTGTAATATTCTTTCTTCTCCTACTGATTATGTTACCTCCCACATTGGTGATGGAATTGATTTACATTTATTATACTGAGATTTTTCTGGCACGGAATGTTCTAAATAAATAAGCAAAGTCAATAACTCATGCCATTGCTGCAAATACACTATTAAAAGTGAGCCAGTTCCCTGCCTTAATCTACAATATAGAACAAATGAAAAATGATTAAAATTATGCTCAGGGCAATATAAATCACTTGTTCATCATGTGACAATGAAATCCTGTTTAAAATTTGAGGGGTTTAATGAAACACATTAGCAATTCAGCTGTAAGCTCTTCACTATTTCTGCAGTTCTCCTTTCCCTTTGTGATGCAGCTCAGGATCTGAGACAGGGAGACACGTGGTTCTCTGGTTTTCTTGGTAAAACACCACTTTGGCTTATTTATTTATTTATTTCCTTAATGAAATTCAGAAAACTGTGCAAGCAAACTGACAAGTATTTATCACCCCATGTAAAACCAGAAGTAAAAAAAACCCAAACACAAAACCACCAAAAAAACCCCAACATCCCTCAAACGTGATTACTTCCATGATGTTTTTACATTATCAGACTACTCACATCTCAGCCCTTCTCCAGCTGATGACACACAGAATGACTAATCCTTTTCTCACATGATTTTATTTTTCATTTGGTTTTCAGATTCACAAACCTTTCTACTGAAAGACTGGCATGTGAATTTTTTCATCCTTTCAATCTAGTGATATGGTGACTTATTTTTAACTAGTTACAGACACCATGCACCATTCTTTTGCTTTAAGCAAAGTAATGTGTATGTTCTGAAAATCAGAGGCATTTCAGCATCTTAAGTGTACGAAGACTAAGACAAGTTTAAGGTGTTGGAAAGGTCCAAACATTAAAGGAAAATCTGGTCCTGGCAAATGTATGTAGTGCTCAACATAAGACTAAAAAGAGACAGTAAGGCAATTCAAACCTCTATATTTTAACACAACATATATAATTATCCTATGTTGGAAATTTCTTAACTTATTTCCAGCAAAATATTTGGAAAAATTTTTAAATTTC
>NW_020955369.1:563344-609238 GCF_003031625.1 Empidonax traillii | reverse complement strand
CCCCCCCATAATTTCTTCATCCATGAGGGTAAGAATCTTGCCTAAAATCCTCTCTCTTGCTAGTTCCTGACCATCAGTCCAACACCAGAATTTTTCTGCTCCAGTGGTGCCTCCCCAGCTTGTAGGCTGTCAGCCAAGAGAATATTACTAGCTTGTCTGACATGGGGTTTACATTCTGTTCAAAGTATCTGCAATTTTGAATTGTTGGAGCCAATCAGGATAAGAAAATAGGTTGAGACAATGTGTCTGAGGGTCAGAAAGAAATTCCAGTATAGGGTATAGACAAATATTAGCTGCTTCAAAGGCCAGAGTAACAGCTAATAAAGCTGAGCTACTGAAATCCTTTAGAAAGCAGCTCATTTCGTACACCTTTCTGTCAGTGCCAGCAAACCTGAATAAAAATGTAGATGCCTGTAGATGGCTTTGCAGGGAAAGCAATACATTTTCTCAGTTACATCTTTCCAGCACTTAATGCAAGGAAACAGGCTCTGTACAGCCTTTTCTCCCATTTTTCCACCGCATCATTTTACTGGATAGTATTCAAAATAACAAATTCTATATTTTGTTTCTTGATAGCCTGTGCTTTTGCACCTTATATGGATAATATCGATGCTAGCATGACTGATAGTCCTGGGAAGTCTCTGCAAATACATACATACATACATACATACATATATATATTTCAGTTTGGGCTGTTGAGATTCAAGCTGTCTAGCACTGAAAGGCTCTGGAAAGTAAAATAGTTTCTAATTCATGAAATGTCAAGGTAGAGGATTTGCTGAGCTGTCTTTTGTTTGTCCTCAGGTAATCATTCTAATTTTGGAGGGAAGAAATGAACCCAAAACAAAGGAAGAATGTGATGCCCCGACAGTAGGACATAATACTGAACTACATATATTCTACCTTCAAATACAGGTTTATAAAATTTATGATCCTTAAAAAAAAATCAAAACTAGAAATGACTATTTTTAATTTTTGTTTAAGAAATTTTTAAAAAATCATATTATGGAGGAAAGAAATAACAAAATTTAAATGTTACCTTCTCTGATCCTTCCTCAATGACTTTGAGGGTGTCACATTGTCTTTATTTCAGTTCCAATGCAAATCATACACAAATGGTAGGTGTAGCAGTACTTCTCTCTTGCTAAGGTGAGAAATTGTGCCCTCATATACCACCATTACTTCTGGTGAGTGTGGCTTGCAAGAATTTTTGATTTGCAAGAAATTTTAAAAGCTTATTTTCTTCCTAATACAGAGAAACAGCTTCACTTTACTCAGCAGAGTTTCTCCTAGTCATTGGCTTTCTAAGCCTTAACTACTTGAGGAAATGTACTGTAAAAATATCATAAGATATCATAATAAGGTCATTACGGCAAGTCCTCATACCATCTGTTTTGAAATCAAGAGAGAGAAGTATTTTTCATAATGAAATGGCTGAAAAAAAGTGTGACTTTGGCTACAAACATAGTCAAGCCACCATTTTTCCTTAAGTAGATTAAAAGTGTGTATGGTTAGAAAGATGCACTTAGTCATTTGTCCAAAAAGGTGTGTGTCAGGCAAAATTCAGCTGTAATACCAGAGCTAAATCTACTTCAGTGTTTAAGGCCACACTGAATAGAGGTGATATTCCTCTTAAGATCTAAACCCAGCTGAATCTTGCATAGCAGCCTAGCTGAATTTCAGTGACTGAAAGCATTCATGCATTTGGCATGATCTTTGATGCAATGGATTTGGAATTTACTCACACATTGCAAATTCTCAGGTCTTTATTACCCATTACCCACAGTCAAAACTGGAAATACAACAAGGATTTTTTTCTGTTCTCTAGTAGAACAGAGCACAGAGAAAGAAAAACTTGTACTTAATCAGTCAGTTTTCAGAACTGTTAGTAAAGGTGGAGGAGAAAAGAAGTAATTCTTATTAAGCTTCAAACATAGTTGTATGATCTTTTGGATTATTCATCCTTTTCCTTACTCTTAATGCAAGGCACATTCTTTTGTTGTTTAAAGGTGGTCCTTCCAAAAGCAGAAGATGAAATGTTTAATCTCCAGATGTAAAAATTAGGATTTTATCACACACTATGTATTATGTCTATCTATGAAAGCAACGGAGTACTTCAGAACAGAAGAATTTTGTTTCAAAATGTACCATCCTTCTCTTCTTTTTTATTCCAATGAAAATGGTGCACTAGATCTTCTCTGATTCTGAGATTCTAAATGGTTTAAAGCACCTGTAACTCAGTTTCCACTTATTTTACTATTTATTGGAAGAAAAAAGAACCTGAAAAATTACAAAAAAAAAAAAAAATCACTAACTGAAAACCAACCCACTCCCTCTCCTTTCCTAAATTTTCAATTCATTTAAAATGACTGGCCTCAGATTGGCTCCCTGGACAGATGTGAAGGATACACATTGTTTTTTCTTGTCTACCATTAACTCCGGTAATAACAAGTAGCTTTGCAAAGAGACTGTCAAATTTGTCACATTTATAATGCTATTGTTTAGCTACCAGGCCCTGCCAGGCTTTAAAGCAGAAGAAGTTGAGATGCTTTCAAAAGCAAGGTTTGCAGGTTTTTTCATCATACAGAGACACACCACCAACAAAGACCACACAAGTCTTATTTTCTTCTTGTTTTCAAGCAGAATTTATAACTCCTAAAATGGACCTTCATGTCTCATTCTCTTACCAAAAAAAGAACCCAGCTCCCTGAGAAGCAGTCCAAAGCAGGTAGATCCTGTCTGTTTTCAAAACAGATTGCATTCAGTATTCTGTTCCTCGTGTTTTCCCTCTGCTCCAGGAGATCTTTCCCATATTGTTGCAGTACCGGCCCATTATGATTCCAAGTAGTGCTGAGGACACGAGACAGATAACTTTTGTAATACAATATAGTATCTTTTTTAAGATCAGCTGGAGGAAAAACAAACAAGTTCCTGAACACAAAGGTAGTTTTCAGCTTTTCAAGTGAAATTTTTCCTACAAGCATTTTCTTATGATATTTAGGGTCCTTAATGAAATCTCTGTATCTTCTGCATTAAACAAAGATTTAAGGATATCTGTGCCAGACAGATAAATGCCATGCCATGCAAATGTATGTTACGTTTATTTTTGGATCAAATAAATTTCTAAATAAACAGGTTATCATAACCTATATATTGAATAGTATAAATGTACCAGGTTCTGTTCATTTGTGGTTTCATTCGTCCTTCTCTAGGTTTCACATTTTCATTTCGTGTCCTACAATGTGTAAAAAGGCATTTGTGGTGAAACAATACTTTCACATCCTCTATAGACTTCTGTGTTTTCTTCAGAGTTGCCTGTGAACTTCCCATGTCCTCAATTGAAATAATCTCCAAAGATCCTTTCTTTTCTTGCCTTCCTCTTCTTTACTCAGTACTTCAGACTAAAATAACAATACAGTAAAAAATTACCAGATCAATAGCTTTCTCTAGCAATCTCTCTAAGTAGTTTGGAGTTAGAGACCTTTCGTCCACTCACTCTTCATGGTGAAATCTATTCTCAGCTTTCCAAACTAATTGAGAGGCGAATTTTTGTGTATATTTATCATCTGTTACCTAATTAGGATTATCTAGTTGTCCAAAGTGACCCCAGTACCTCCCCTAGTTCTATTTGGAAAAAAATCTTTAGGGAAATTTATCTTAACGATGCAAATCTATTGTTATAGATTAATTATAGGTGGGTAACACTTGCAATAGATAAGGTGAGAATCGATTGACAGATTACTGACAATTAACGTCTTACTTTCAATTCACATTACTCAGGCAAAGACCTCAGTTGGAGGCTTACACCCTGTAGAGAGCTATTTCTCACATAAACCAGAATAATATCTCATTATTTATCATCATCCCCTGGTTTATATTTGCTGCTTTGTTAAATCACAGTGGAGGATCCTAATACAGAGGCTCATTGAATTTCTCTTTATGTTTTTATTGTTAGGTAAAGCATTGAAATGGTTAATAACAATGTCAATGTCTTGTTCTGTTTCTAAAAAAAAAATAAGATAGCACAGCAGCAATGTGTTACTCATCACTGAATAAAAGGAAACTTTATGAACATTCACTATGACTCAAGCAGGACTTCAAATCATCGTTTGTGGATTAAACCTGAAGGAGCTGTGGAGACAAATGTCTGCTGGCTCAGACACAGGACTGCAGGCACATAAAGGTTTCAGATGAGAACAGTTCACAGTTCCCATCTGCAATGGCACTTTATGCTGCTTTCTTCTGTTACTTTTATCCCTGTTTTATTTTGTAACACTAGTGAGGAAACCCATGAGTTGCTCATGACAGTGTAGTCAAGGTTCTTCTTAATATTGTCACTGGTCTTTTTAATTACATTGATTGCAAAACACAGGTACTCATCCTAAACATGTTACTCATGTATCACCTAAGGAAGGCTTAAAATTGTTAACATGCTCAATGCAGTTATCAGCGAATTGTTCAGAAGAACCTCTGCTGGGATCCTCCAAGGTAACAACATCGTTAGCAGGCAGCAGGTTTGTTTCCTGACAGTCACCAGTGCCAAAACTTTAGGACTGCACTGGGACACTGCCAGACAAAAGAATTTAATGGGTTTACTTTGCTCTTCTAAGCAGTCTGAAAACTAGCTCAATCTGCTGGAGAAAGGAAGTCAGAAAAAGTTCAGGATTAAAATACTCCTAGGCAGACGAATAAATTCATACATAGCTATTAAACCCACAAATTTTCCTGAGGAAAGTCAGCAAGAAAAGAAAGCACATGCCACAGGAACCCATGGGATCATGAACAAAATGCTAAGCCTGTCAGATTCATTCTTATAATCGTAACACCTCAAGTACGACAGAGACTCATAAATATTGATATTTTAAAATCATTCTTTCTCTAGTCTGTTTTTTTTTTTCTTTTTTTCCTACTGTTAAATATATTGTCAAGACAGCTGTCAGTCAGTATACCACTAGTCACAGTTATCCCAGGGGATAAAGCACAGATTCCTAAAATACTCACCAGCTTGAGGAAGCAAACAATTGGTTCAGATGGGCAGGCGTTGAAGAACTGCAGTGTAAAAGAACAAATCACAGGATTTCACTTCAGCGAAAGGACAAAAGTATGATTAAGACCATAAAAGTGACAAGAAAAATAATTGAATAAAAACTAAAAAATGTGATTGGATTTCATTAGTGTTCTTCCAATCACACCACCTGACATGTGCTTTCTGTTTCTTACCTGTGTCATGTATTGTTTGCAAAGTTAAGTAAAGAAAAGGTAAAATGTATTACTCATTTTCATTATTGGCATGTCTATTAAAACAAGAGTAGTATATAAAATGTAAATATAGCCTGTTTTCCCTATATTACACACTTTCTTTATCGGCTTAGGCGCTTTCAGTTTTATGGATGGATCTCAACAGATTCAGAACTCATGCAATGAAATGCAGAATAATTAATTATGTTAACAATTAACTGGAAGTTTTATGTCTGTGCATGTGCAAGTGTGAATTACATGTATGAATGCTTCATTCAATGATAAGCAAAGAATCTTCTTTGTTGTATACGAACACACACAGTAGCTGTCTCCAGCTGTTCCTTCCCTTCAAAATTTCTCTTAAAAGCTTTTTCTTTGTCTTACTTAGAAAGATGGAAATTGATCCTTGTTGGATCACTAATTGAACATAGAAAAATATGTGTGGACATTAGAACTACAATTGGACACACTCCACTTTTAGAAAAAAAATGAAAAAAGTTAAAATTTCCTCATCAATTGCTGAAAAAATGGGCTTAGCTGACAGAGCAATAATAAAGTTATGTTTCTTTAGAATTTAGCAGTACACTCTTATCCTGATTTTGACAGGCAAAGGTAATTTTCATCATAGTAGATGGCATGGGGCTGTGTTTTGGACCTGTGCTGAAAACAGCAGTGATAACATACATAGCGATGTTTTTGTTGTCACTTAGCAGTGTTTGCACAGTCAAGGCTTTTTCAACCCCTTATCCCACCCTACCAATGAGGGGGCTGGGGGATTATGCAAGGATTTGGGAGGGGACACAGCTAGGACAGCTGACCCCAAGTGACCAAAGGATATCCCACACCACGTGACATCATGCTCTGCGTGGGGAAAAAAAGAAGGAAAAGGGGATGCTTGGAGTAATTGTGTTTGTCTTCCTGAATCATTGTTCCTTAAAATGGGGCCCTGCTCTCCTGGGAATGGCTGAACACCTGCCTGCTCCTGGGAAGCAGTGAATGAATTCCTTGTGTTACTTGTGTACATGGTTTTTACTTTCCCTATTAAACTGTCTTTTTCTCAGTCCACAAGTTTTCCAGCTTTTACCCTCCTGTTTCTCTTCCCAATCCCACCAGTAGGAGTGAGTGAGTGGTTGGGTAGGACTGAGCTGCCTGCTGGGTTTAAACCATGACAGCTGCCCTGTAAAGCAATGATACAAAAAACCCAGACCATATTTAAGTCAGGCTAACAATCTGAGAGCTGGAGACTTTGATATAGTTAGGGGTTTCCTCTCTTTTTAAAAAAAAAAAAAAAAAAAAAAAAAAGAGTTGTCTCTAAAGCTCCATAACCAGAAAAATGAGCAGCTGAGACATGTTTAGAAGGCCAAGTGCTTAGTCTTTCAAAAACAGCTGGTGTAAAAGGAAAGTATAAAGAAAGAAAGAAAATATCAATTTTATGTACTTTACCAATCTGCAATCTAGAAACATTAAATATTGGGTCTGTCAAGTTCCTATGGGACTACAATACTTATTATATGTCTGCAAACCAAAGGAAACACTTGAACACAGTTTGTTTCTATCCCTTCTGTCATCTCAAATAACACAGGAGTCAGAAACTACATCACATCTGTTTATCTCCTGGTTTTTGGGCCTATGGGAAGGGAGGGCTTTTGCAGTTTGGGGGCTTAGGAGGATTGGATGCAATTACCTTACAAAAACTCTGCAAACAAAAAATCCAATGCTGCAATACATCACTTTTCTAAAGAGAGGAATGTTTCACAGGCAAGAGGTCAGCTTTAAGATAAAGCAATGCCCAGCTTGCTACTATCAGCAGAGAGTGGAAAAGTATGTGCTATAGATAGACTATCAGAAATCTTAGCTGAGCAAAAAAGTATAGATGGCTGTGAACTATTGTGTCATGAGCAGAAAAAAAACCCAAACAACAAAAACGTAAGATGCAGAAAGAAAGTGAATACATAGGACCTGTGTATAACCTAAATCTGAAGAGGTGATCTCACCATGCAAAAAAAAAAAAAAAAAAGGTAAAGGGTTAGAAGATGGGGTAATGAAAAAATGGAATTCAAACTCAGGTTTTGATCACTTTGAGTACTATCAAATGAAGTGTACACTACACCTTTCTGAGGTATGATTTAAGCAAGGTATAACTAGTAGTTATGTTTCTAGGGAAAACCTTAAAGGTTTTATTGTTTTGGACAGATACATGCTACAGCAAAACAAGAACTATACCTACGAAGAGGGAACAGAATGGAACACTGAGTAAACTCTTTAAAATTATTCTGACAGACATCAAGTATACCAAGAAAAGAGTATAAACCAAATAAAGAACTAATAGATAAAGGTACTGTTCTGATTAGTAAAAGGTTTCAAGGCTGTATAACAGCACAGGATATCTCAAACACTAACTAAACATTGAATTACTATATTGAAGGTTGTTGCATAGACACATAGACACACATGAACATCCAAATGAACACGAATGACTTGCTGGATACAAACTTTAGTGAGGATGATTAATCACTGCAATGAACTAGAAGGAAGCTGTGAATGCTCTCCTTTGATGCCTCAAATATGCAATAGGTAAACTACATCTCCCTGAAGAGTAATCAAACACTGGTCATCTTTTAATCTGCCAGTTAACTAAATCAAATGAGGTAAAGTATAATTGTCTGGGATTTGATTTGAGTTTCCAACAGAAACTAGACAGTTTTCCTATATTCTACATCCTCCCCTCCCTGTTTAGAAATGTAGATTCAGGACAATCCAAAGTGGGTAATTCAAACCATTAGAAATTATTTTGAGATTTTTAAACTGATTTATAGTTTTCCTTCTGTTCTTATTTTAATTAATGTTTTTGATTTTGTTTGGGTTTTTTTCATTTTTTAAATTAGAAAGTCTGAATACTTTAAAAATATTTTAATTGAACATTTTATCTGCATAAAATAGGATAAAAAAAGTCTGCAGCCATTTTCTAGCTTTGAAAAGTTACTTGGCCTCCTTGAATTTTATTTTTCATCAAAAATTACTGTCTGTGGAATAGGATCACTAGAGGTCAGAGATGATAATTTTACAGTCCCTCAGCCTTATAAATGATCTGATTCTAAGCTCTAAAGCTGAGAATTGAGTAGGAAATCTATTCATAAACACAGAGACCAAAGGCTTTTACAGACTATCAAGCTTGACCCTCCATAGCTGATGGAAAGACCTGTATACTAACATCATTTTGAAGAACACTCATGTCAATTTGATAGGAGCATGACTGTTTCTGATGAAAATCAGAATTAGTGAAGGAATACCTCAACTGCAATAGATGATCCAGGTGGTTTTAGACAGTGCTGATAAGTACCACTAGTTGGGAGATTTGCTCTTTCAGGATGCAGAAGAGGAAAAGGAAAACTATCAGAAGTGATTGAAGTAATTGACACAAAGAAAGAGAGGTCAATAAATAGTATATTAGATGTCTTTCACTTACACGTGACTCTCCTGAATTATCTCCTAGTACCCAAATGTGATTAAAAAAAAAAAAGATAGAGGTCAAAGAAGCACTATCTGAAATTAGGAACTAAGAAGGCAAGAGGAGAGGAAGATTGAAAAACTTATTGCAAGAAAGCCATAGGTAGATTGTAATCTGTTTTTATGCTTTGAAATTTCACACAATATCTCACTCTTAGAGACGTGTATTGATATGCAATGTTTATATTTTGGTTTTATTCTTAGCATTCAGCCATGAGGAACACCATAAAACTAAGCAGTGTTTTCATATCTAAAAACTGGTCAAAATTCTACGTTTACGACTCTCCACCCACTGTGGAGTAAGTTGCACCCATTAAGAGGTTGGAATGGATGTAATTAACTTTTAACTTAATTATCATCAAGTGGTGGCCCTCATCAGGTTTATTATCATCAAAATAGAGTCTGGAGCTACCGCATGAAGGCTCATGACCTCATCCTTTTCTTCCTCATCCCAAAGTTCTTTCAAAGTTTCACTTTAACATATACCTACATTCTTGTCAAGCACCACCGTTATGAGAATGTTCCTGAATGCCCCTATTTGTTCTAACAAGGAAAAGACTTTCACTAGTTTTTTATACAATTGAGGCAAATGTAGTCAGAGATTTTGAATCTCGTGTTCTGCCTTGAGAAAAATGGAGTGGTTATGTGCTGAAGAATTTTTTTTTCATATCTGAAGGATTTGTTTACATTCTTATCTCTGACCGCTTTTTGGTATCAAGCTTCAAATTCATGTTTATGAAGTCATACTTTTTATATTTTTGATCTCCCCCCTCTGAAAGAAAAGTTTTCTTCCTAGTGTTTGTTACATTAAACCTCTGAGGAGCACTCCCCACATGAATGTTTATTTACTTAACTGTGAAATATAACTATCACTGTAAACAGACATGTTCATAAGCAGTACCTACTTTTTCGTCCTTCTGAATGGGGTATAAAATATGACAATCATTAAAAAACAGGAGCAAAAAAAGAGGATGTTTATGTGTTCAAAGTGTAAAACAGTACATCTACTACACAAATACGTAAATAATATTTGTCTTAATTCTATCGTGAACACCCATATCACACCCAGAAAGGGTCATAAAACCCAACTTATTTTATCACTACTGATGCATTTATTTCCCATTTATGCACAGCTTAAATTTATGAAGTTCATACTTGAAATTATTTTCTGCTACCTACAGTGGCTACTGAATGTTCAGTTCAGTGTCCAGAATAACAGCACTGCTGTATCAAGACAGATGTTTCCTCTTACTTGTATTTGAAAGTCGTTTCTAATCTGTTACACTGGGGACCAAGAGATCATAGATTACTCCAACCACATCATAAAATATTATCTTGAAAAGGATTAAACCACTCAATTGATTTGTTTAACCTCTTGACATGTTGCTACCATTAGTGAGAACTTACTCAACTAATTTTTTAAGATCTCCTAAGACCAAGCTAAGTAAAAAAGTAATTTCCTTTTCCTACTAAACATTTTATAAAATGTCACCAAACTTTTTGGAAAATAAGTCTGTTAATAAGGCTTTTAATGTCATTAGAGCTATTGATGCTTTTAGCAGATCCAGATGACAGATTGGGTTTTACTTAATTTTACTTAATTTTTTCTTTAATTATTATTGTTTTTATTAAGTACTCTTTCTTAATCTCAGGGGGGTTTTTTGGGGGGGTTTTTTTGTTTGTTTGTTTGTTTTTGTTTTGTTTTGTTTTTTAAATAAGAAAGACTATTTGGGACACTACCGATAGGGAAAGAATCTATCTAGCGGAGGAACACAAATAAATTTTCTTGAGCAATATATTGTCTTGAATTCTTGATCAGAACTCAGGGAATGCAGTCTTGAGGCTTGTACTCGAACAACTCTTCACACTATGACCATTTTGTCTAGAGAGCATGAAAAGTGCATGGCCATTAAACACTCACTGAACAAACCTGGTAAGGGAAAGAAAATTACAGCAGAATTGGAAAATATTAACACTTATTGATTTCTTCTTTTCTTCACCTTGTAATTCTAGCTCATTACCTCTTTATACTTTCACCTTTTTTTTTGCAGATTACCTGTGACTTATTAACTCCTTAAATATCAACTAACAGAACTTGAGAGCCAGAAGCACATACTGCAAGATTCCAAGGGTTGTTCTTGTCCCTCTGCATTACCAGAATTAATGTGTTATCATTCATCCCTGGAAGACTGCATTTTCTCCTGCTTCTTTGTACGAGAAATGACAGCTTTGGGCTTATGATCATTGAAATGTCCCAAGATGACAGCACAAGACCACTTAGAATCAGTAGCTCTCTAACTCTGCTACCAGTGTCAGGTTATGGTCATGATTCCAGGGATATTCATCACAGACAAATCTTTGGTATTTGGTATTAGGACGTAAACATTCGTGCTCCCATTCAAGCCCAATCTACGTTACTTGGGATGCAATATTGAATATGAAATCTGCATCCATAATTAATATTTTTGGAAGGGGTAAAAATGGTTACTTGAGTTGTGCTAGTTAAACCATTTAAAGTGGAAAGATTTCAGTTGTCATGTAAAGAATACGAAGAACTAGAGAATAGACACCAGGGAACAGTTGCCACAGAGATATAAGGCTTTCACTAGTTAGTCACTATCCAAACAAGTGGGAGGAAAAATATGTGGAGCAAGTGGGGGTGAAAAAAAAAAAGCACAATACAAATAAAAGTAAGAAATGTAGTTTGCAATTTCTGTTTGGTTTCTGTTCTGGTTTTGCAAGAGTCGCAGTCAGAAATCGCAGTTGGCTTTTCTGTCTCTTTTATGCCACTACTGTTCAGGTGTTTAAAAATTAAAGCTCCCTTCTTTTGTGAAATTTAAGCTCCTCGTCCCCCCAGCTTCCCATTAGAATCCTGACAGTACTTTAGTGTTTAAGAAAGACAGATGAACTTTAGAGGAAGTTTCCTAGCCATTTAAAGAATTTACACATCTTTATGCCATACACCACTTAATTTCCTCAGCTTCTTATCTAACACTAAAACTGTTTATTCCCAAGAGCTTCATGGGGATATACAATCTAGTTCTTCCCATTCCCAATGTGCTATAAGGCACATTAGGCCTTATTATCACTTACTATCATTGCTGTGGTGCCTCATACACTTTTACAAATCTGTATTAAATTAAGAAAACAATATCTGTTAAGTCTGACTACCTTTCTCCTGTTCCATCTCAAAAAAAACACGTATTTGTCTTTATGTGTGTTTTCTTAATGGGGAGTACTAAGGTTGATGAGAAGGAAAACTTGACTTCACATTAAAATTGAGGTAAAACCTGATAACTCAGCCCCCCTGGCACTTAAGAAAGAGGACTGCTTCCTTAGCCTTTTTCTCACACGAAAGCATTGCCTTCCTCATACGTAAATCCAGACCCTGCCACGTGCCTGTGGACAGCTTATTCTAAACCAGCAATTTAAAAATGATGATCAGCAAGAGGCAGCCTCTTAATTGTCATTGGAATGAGTGGAGCAGCCCGAACGACTTAGAAAGAAATATTCAGTGTCAATAAACACAAAACAGCTCACACCATTATACTGAATCACATAATGCAACCCATTTAATTGTGCACAACGTCAGGGAACAGCAAGAGCTGGGTGTGACCTGAGGGGGGGATCTGATGGCACCGTGGTGGCAGTGACCTCACCGACAGGGTGCAGTCCCACAGCACCAGCAGAGCATTGCAGGGACTGCCATGGCACCAGCAACCATCGGAGAAAGGCAAAGTGATAAACCAGATCTTGGGGCAATTCAGGAAACACAAATATTTCAGGAATGGGGCAGGAAGCCCAGTTACACCATAGTCAGGGCAGGAATATGAGCAGGGAGGAAGTGATTGTTTCACAGAAACAACCAGTGAAACTGCCTGGCAGCATTTGAACACCAAGTGCTTTCTTATGCAGTGAGTAGTTCAGCTACAGAAAACACTGTCACCAAATTTAATGGAAGTCGAAGGAACATCTATGTTCAGACCAGATCTAGGTGGATTCATACATTTGAAGTCAACCAGCAGCAGTTGAATCACCTGTCCCTTAATTCCTAAATTGTTGATTGCTGAATTGCAATACTGAAGATCTCTCTACCTACTTTTTTTCTGAAAATATTTACTGGTCACTGTTAGGAGCATATTGCTTTGGTTTGGTCCTACATTTTCTTGCAAGGGCCTTTGTATTCTTTCAACAGAAATTGTTATTGTATAAACATAATGTTAAGGATATGATACACCTCGTTACATAATGAAGACGTAGAGAAGGAATATGTGAAGACAATTAAGTCAAGAAAGAGGAAGATGTAAAAGAAAAATCAATTTTAAAACTATCTACCAAATTCTCAAAAACTTTTTAAGAAACCTAGACATGTAATCTTTGTGTGAGAGGATTAAGGAGGACTTATGGTAAAAATTGATGAGGATAAATTAAAAAGATGGTGAGAGCATTTCCAGGACAGTCTGGATAGACTAAAATCTAAGGTTAAAATTAAATACTCGTAGGAAAGCCTCAAACTTATCTAATTAGCTGTGACCTTCACTAAATAGGAAACAAAGTTGGTAAAAAAGTCTACAGGAACCTTCAGGGCCAAGGCAAAATATCAGGCAGAATCTGACTGCAGAATCTGACAGAAATGACCAAGCATCTGCAATAATGCCTTGAAAACAAAAACACATCAACCTTAATTGTCACAGTGCCACAGAAGGAAGATGAGCCAAAATGTACTAAGCAGCTCAGCAGAACATTAGTGTCACTTCCAGGAAATATTCATAGGAGATTTATATTACAATAAAGGAAATCTAAGAGAAAAAGAGAAGGTAAGAAAAGAATGTACAGGTGTCAGAGAAGAAACATTATATATTGAACAAATACAGTGTTTTAAAGAAACCTAGGAAGGTGCATTGAAATGCAAAACTGTAACCATTATAAACCTGTATCATCCTGGAAAATCTTGCTATTCTTGCAGAAAATGCACAGAGGATGATGTCTGGTTGTGGAACAAAAGTGAAGTAAATGACTGTGGTGGGTTAACCTCAGCTAGCAGATAAATATCCACTCAAGCAGTGGCTCCCTTTACTCCTCAGGGGCATGTGAGGAGAAAATAGGAAGACCAAGAATGGCACAGATAGAGACAGTGAGATCACCTATCAATTACCATTGCAGACAAAGCAGACTTGACCAGTGGAAAATCAATTTATTGCCAATAAAAAATAAATATTCCATTATGGATTTGAGTAATGGGGAACTACAATCCCCTTGCCACCTGCACCCAATACAACAAGAATTTCTGTATTAAACCAGCATATTTTGTCCACTCTCAAGCCAAACCAATGTATTATTTATTGATAAGAATAAAAAGCAAAATGTACAACTGCTCTTACTTGTTGACTACACTGCAAGAACAAGACTTGAAAGAAAAATTATGTAATGTCTTGGACTAGGACTCAGACTCTAGAAGACCTAGATATTGAAGGCTCAAAATAAACTTTCTTCCTGTTTCTGCACTTTTAGAAAGCCCCAAGGGCAACTCTAAGGAGACAGAACCAAAGTTTTGAACATTGAATCACAGAATGAATGATAGAATGGCCTGAGTTTGAAGGGACCTTAAAGATCATGTCATTCCAGCCTCCCTGCCAGAGACACGTTCCACTAGACCGAGTTGCTGAGAGCCCGTCCAACCTGGCCTTGAACACTTCCAGGGATGGGATGTCCACAGTTTCTCTGGCCAACCTGTTCCAGTATCTCACCCACATCTGGACTACAGAAATGTATTCAAAAGCACCAGTTCTTCAGACAAAACTACATGTATTTTACTAAACACCTGTGAAACCCAAAAGTGTTAAATGGATAGACCAGGTAATAAAACTAGACAAATATAAAATATGCAGGGACACATCCATTGCTAAATTTCTATTATGGAAACAATGCATAAAATGGTTTGGAAATGGTCAAAGAATAGAAGCATTAGTAGTCCTTACTGCTCCAAACACTGTAACGGTGAACCATTATATAGTGGTCAAGTTTGGAAGGTAGTTCTTTAGATCACCTAGCACAGCACTCTGTTTAAGCACAGCCACCAAGAGGTATTTTCTTAGATCCCATACAGATGGCTTTTGAATGCCTACAAGGATGGAGACTCCATAACTGCCCTGGAAAACCTTAAAGATAGACAGAAAGCAAGGTAGGAATTTAGGAGTCAGAGATCAGATAGAACGATAGCTAAAGCATTTGAAGGATTAACTTGCTACTTTAAAAAACCCTGTATTTATTTACTTCTAATAACTTGTATTTACTACTTCTAAAAACCTGTATATTCACAATTCTATGAAACCTTTTGTTTCATAGAATTCAAGAAGAAATAAGAAAGTAGAGACTTAAAATGTTAGGATTAAGTTTTTAATTAATCCGTTAAAAATGATATCATCTTATAATTTAAATATTTTCATGTCTAGCTATGTGGAGAGAATACAAGACCTTGAATTTAGCTATTACCTATTCAACTGCAGTTCAGATGTATGATAGAATCTCGCTGATTGTAAGACACTTTTACATAGTAAAATATCTTTCTATTAAAAAATCAAAATGATTTATGGAGATTTGATATATTTTTAGATCAAATAGAAGAGGAGAAAAAATCAACAGACTTCAAAGCTAGAGTTTTTAATCTTTTATTTTTAAAGGATTGTCACTGCATTGAAAGACGATTATAATTAGAAGACAGGTCTATAATTAAACGGGGAAAATGCTGAAAGTATCTGTTGATATAAAAGTGAGCAAGATGTTGATGGGAAAGAACAATATGCATTTCCCTAAAACTGTTGAACTTCTTCAGTTCCTTTTTGTCTCCTAGAGACACATGTTCTGGCTAACTTAAAGTGGAAGTTATTATTTCCCTACCTTTGGCACAGGGTGCTCAGGCAAATGCAGGTGGTCAGGGAAAGCTATGGGTGCTTTAGATCCTCCACTAATAGCGTCAAACACACTATTTTTATGTGTTCTCTATTATATGATACAGTTCTTGTCACAGAGCTGTGGGGAAAATAATGGAATATTGGTGAAGAGTGCTGTAAACACTGAGTGACTTACAGCTGGGGTGTCAAGAAACACATAGATCATACTAATGCTGTTTGGCCTTGTGTGTAGGACAAGCAGAACATCTCTGTTTAAATAACAGAGGCTCGTGATAGACTTGGAGGCACCCTATCAAACATGCTTGAGATTTCTGCCCTGCTGTGGGGAAGATCAAAGCACAGTGGTAAATTACACTTGCATGAGTGTAATACACAGGTGTAAACAGCAGGTTCAGCCGTCCTCCAGAACAGACCAAGCTCTAGGGTGCCTGCTGGATTGTACACACACTTGTGTGCCACAGGCCAGGAACTGCTTCAGGGATCCCCTGGTTAGCTAGGTAAGGAAAATAAATTTATTCTTAACATTTTATCTGTGGTTTTATGGTTGTTCCTGCATCTTGTCTGTGCTGGCTCACTCACAGACTATGGCTTTTCTGTAGAATTATAGAATCACAGTATCATTAAGGCTGGAAAAAACTTGCAGGATCAGCAGGTTCAACCTTTGCCCAAACATCACCTTGTCACCCATCCCAGAGCACTGAGTGCCACATCCAGTCATTTCTTGAACACCTCCAGGGATGGGGACTCCACCACCCCCCAATTTATAACCCTTATATATTTCAGAGAATAAACACAAGGATACCTACAGAAGGGAAATACCACTTAAATTATAGAGACATGCATTTAGAATTTTTCAGTTCTTACATTGAGTGAACAGTAATTTTGATTAACCAGAGTCCTCTTTGCTAAGTCATAAATTTCCAGTGAAAGTGTTGCAGTTTTAGTAGGAAGGTATCAATGTCTTCTCAATTTATTAAAAATGCTGTAGAGTCTCAATGGATCAAACTGTACTATGTGCAGAAAAGAGATAATAACTCTTTCCATTAGCACCAAATCAACACTGCAGATTCGTGTTCCAAAAAGATGATGAGAAACTTGAAAAGACTGCAGAAATCTGAAAAGGCTTAAATCTCTAAGGAGTTAAAAATTGAGTTGAGTGAAAGTAAGTGGATTCCCTCCCTTGGAATAAATTACATTAAATGCAACTAGCATGTGTGAATTATGAAATTCTATATCTTTTCGACATACCTGCATGCACACAAAGAAGCCATCAAGTACTGCTGGATCATGAGTGAGAAAATTGGCCTCTTGGTGCCATGACTGGCCCAGAAAAGTGATCCTTTTCACAATAGATCATAAAAGTGCCTTTTCTCAACATAAAAAGATGAAAAAACTGGCAGATGGGAAAGCTCATCTTGAATCTAACCTGCATTTTGCCAAGATCATCTTTCCTTCTGTATAAGGAGCACCGAACAGTGTATTTGAACTTGTGAGTTCCTTAAGGTAAAAAAAACTTTTAGTTTGTCATGGGCAAGAACAACAACCTTGAGAGTTCCCCAGCCCTGAGAGGTGTCCCACTCAAGAGGGAGGTTGCTGGTCACAGCCCTCTGTGGTGCAGGAGAGCTCAAAGGGTCTCACTTTGGACCTCTGCTTATAGGGTCACAAGAGACTTGGCTCTAGCCATAGCAATTTTCCATGCTGGATTCAATTTTATGTTGGTAGCTTTCTTTGAACGCTTGATAACCAAAAAAGTTGCTCCACTGGGGTTGTAATTCAGGCAAGAAAACCAAGTTTCCAAGGCTGTTGGTTAAAAAACAGGTGCTCGTTAGACAGCACTAACTCCTGAGAGCAGATGGTGCTTCTGGTGAGCTCAAGAGCTGAACCCACCTCTGTCCATCAAGGCTGAGGCCTAATGAGCATTTCTGAGGTTACGGTGTGGCCCAAAGAGATGGATGGGGGAGGAGGATGCATCATCACATTGTTGCTACCAAAATGTGTGGGAGGGAGTTTATCCCTCTCAAAGAATTTATGTTGCAGAGGGCAAAGTTCTGACAAAACAGCAACTGGCCCAAACTGGAGAAGGTCCTGTTTGCTCTAAAGGGCAGGGGAAGATGATGTGAGGAGAATGTGTGGCAAGTAGGCATGAAGTTGGGAGCTGGTCTACAGGGAGAGTTCAAGATAAAAAGAGGAAAGTAGAGGTACAAATTTGGATTTGGCAATGCTATTGGAGAAAGGCATAGAGGGCAAATGAGAAATTGCTTTAAGAACAAATTCAGGGTCTTGCTTTTGAGTACTTCCTGGTATCCTGTATTGCATAAGGCTGGTTCTGATCATAGAATTGTAGAATGGTTTGGGTTGAAAGGGACTTTGGAGAATCACTTAGTTTCAAACTCCCTGCCATAAGCAGGGACACCTTCCACTTGACCAAGTCACTCAGAGCCCCATCCAACCTGGACTTGAGCACTTCCAGAGATTCAGTGTACCCACAGCTTCTCTGGGCAGCCTATTCCAGTGTCTCCCGACCCTCACAATAAATAGAGTGATTTAGGCTGTAAAGGATTTCTAGAATTATCTGGTCCAAAAACTTTCTCTGAGCAAGGCCAACTTAGAGCAGGACAGCTCATCAGCAAATGAGAGAGGTATCAAAGATATTGCTGTGTGTAGCAATACATGCCCCTTCCTTGTGATTTATTTTATAACATAGTTCACTTATTCCTTCTGTAAAAACATTTCTCTTTTACCATTTTCTGTAAGACTAAAGGGATGTAGTAAGAATATTTAAATAAAGACAAATATCTGAAAAATACTACAAATAGTCCATCACCTATTATATAATTATTGTGACAGAGTGCTTAGCAAGCAGTGCATATCTATATAAATTATGCAGATCTACTAAGGATAAAATAGAGCTGATTCTTTATTCTTGGAAAAGTTAAAATAAAAAAAAAAAAAAGCAATAAAACATACTGAGAAATAGTGGCAAAGAAAAAACAGGAAGCCATTACTTAAAAGACAAGTAAATGCTCTAGACAAAGCAATTTTCTGAGTTAAAAATCTTGATAAGCTTCTTAAATATATGTATACTCAGTTGATATATTTAAAATATTTTAACTCTCTGAAAATTTTTGCTTGTTCTTCATAGGTGTCTGCTAGTTGTTATCTATCAAATGCATTAAAAATTATGATCCTGATTTTAAGCGTGGAGCCCCAGAAATATTTTCCAGTACAGTACTCCAGAGAGCTGAAGCAGCTGAAAGTTAAAGGCACTAGAAATAGTCAACATATGCAACAACAATATGCTTGTCATTCTTTGTAAAGGATGAGATTTTGATTGAAATTCAAACTGCTGAAAGGCTGTCTCCAAAAAATTATCTTTCTAAAGTTTTTGAAAATACCATGAAAGGAAATAAGATTGTAGAAACTGAAATATGATAGTAGAAATCACAATGTACACTCACTTGAATAGACATACTTACGATACTTCTCAGTTTTCCTGATCTCAACTGTTACTTCCCACAGAATCATAAACTCGGGAAATATAAAAAGTCCTCAAGGAACTCTTGATGGTCCAGGTTGGCAAATATTGCATGTTGAGCAACACCAGGAGGGCAGGACCCAACTATGTCGCTTGTAACTACAGACATTCTGAAAAAAAAAAAAAAAATCTAATTTCAGTCTAAGCTTTTTTTTTAGAGCAAGTCGGCTTTCTTCACCAGAACAACTGCATCTGTTCAGGAAGAACAGACATATCTCATGTATGCCTTATGAGGACAGGTATTTTTTTTTTTTTTCAGCTGTATTCACACACTACAAAGCATCTTTAGAAAACAGAACGGCTTCAAGTCTTTCCAGCAACAAGTCAAAGTTTAAAATACATTTTTCTGTCTTGTATTTCTGGAGTAAGAACCAGAGAGCTTAAAAGCCACGGGTACTTAATATCCACATTTAGAGATAAACCTCCAACAAAATGTCTTCTTCTGGTCTCGCAGTAGCACAGAGAAGAGTAAGGAATAAGTTCTGATTTCTTCATCATTATTATTAGATATTTAAATTTGTGTCTCAGACAATTAAAAGTTATGTTCTCAGTAGAGGACAAACAGGACACATCTGGAGTTCACAGTGAATGATCTCGACATTGCCTATTAACAAGCAGCCTCATGGACAACGAAGGTACCATATTTTATGTGTTTTTTCAGACATGATTTCAAATGAAATCAAGAATAGCAGTCACGCACCTGTGATAACATGCATTTCTATTAGAAGACTGAGATAATGAGTTCTCATCATCTAGGAAAAGTCCCATTATCTGGTGACTAAACAGCACATTACCAGTGAAATAAAAAAATTTATAAAAATGAACTCCTCTTAATTTAGACTGAAAAGGTTATCATCAAGTGTGTTGCCAAATGGGAAGTCCTTTTAAAAAGTTTATAAAAGAAAACAAATTCTTTTGTGAAAGATTATAGAGATCTGATGTAATAAACTCTAAAAGCTCCAAACAAGGTGTCAAAATATTTCATGTTAATGGAAATCACCATATGCAAACTGGACATCAAAGGGCCCATTGAAAGTGGTTATGTTCCTAAGCAACATGTTAAATCTCATTATGCTAATGGAAAATATGATTTGTTCAATTTCACTGCTCTGTTAGTTCACTGTTCCCAGAATACTGTTCCTCCTTACAAGAGGGTTGCCATTGCAAGGAGTCAAGGACTAAAAACCAAGGCATTCCTTTGAGTAGGAAAAATACTGCTTTATCTCCATCCATTCTACAGCCTTACTAATAAGGCTTATGTAGTAATAATTTCCTTTAGAGCCTGAATAAATGTAACTTTCTAGTTTCTGAAATGTTGCAATTAAAACCACAAAGCTACAATGTAAGAGGACCTGAAAGGGGTAAACCCTTTTATCTGTAACACTGGAAATATTGTAGCAATGACAAACAAAAAAAACGGGGAGGTTAATATTTATTCTGCAAATCTATTAATCTCTGCGGTTTTCTGAGATGTTTTGCTTTCAAAAATCATGCCACAAGTGAGTGAAATGAGGTTTGTGTTTAATACCTTGTATGTTGTTATTTCAAGCATATTTTATTGATGAACTTTGTTCATCTTGGTATGAGAACATGCACTATAAAGAGTCAGAGAATAACAGAACACAAAACCACATATTATGTACCTGCGGAAGCTCTTCTTGTTCCATTTAGATTCAAATCTAGATGGTTCTTGACTTTCCTAACCCCAATCCTGCATGTTCAGACAACATCTTAATTTTCCTCCTGAATCTACATTTTTTGGGTGCAATTGAGAAATTTATGTTAATTATGGGCACATATTAAGAAGGTTCAGGTAACATTTTGCTTTGACTGGTAACAGATTTGGTTTGGTGTTTTTTTGTTTGTTTTTTTTTTGGGGGGGGGGGGGGAGATTCAGTTGAGGTTTTTTTTGGGGTTATATTTCTTGGTTTGATGGTTTTGTTTTTTTTTTTTTTTTCCAGTTGGAAGTTGTCCTTACATATATCATGTGTATGATTTTAAATATATAATGACTGGATAAAATTCCTGCCTGATCATCTATTTACAAAAATATAAAGAACAGCATAAAATTTCTCAATGAATCTTACATGGCAAGAGTGTTGTTCCTTATAAAAGGTGAGTGAAAATAAAGTCTCCATTCTCTGTTGGACAGAACAGAAAAAATTCACAACTATTGGTTAGATGTCAAAAGTTCTTGCAGAATATACAACAGGTCATGAGAAATGTTCCTCAGCAAGGCAGGATACACAGAGATTTGAGCTGAAAGCAGTTGAAAATTCAAATACATTGCTTTTTGCTCAAGATAAAAGAAAACTAAAATGATATAGTAGCAAATGCTTGTGGAAATTAGTACTTTGCACAAAGGAGATGCACTAGTCATCAACTATAGAGCTGTAAATTGGTACTTCACCCTGGAAAAACTGCTGCTCCAACGCCAATTCCTGAACAGGCATCCTCTGCAGTGATGGCCTGTAGCCCTGCTTCTGTGTAAGTCATGATTCCCCCAACTCCCACAAAGTCCATGAGCCATTAGGAGTCCAAAAGCCAACACTTTCAGCACCTGTGAAGGAAGATATTTTATGTAAGAGTCTTGTGGCTCTATCCCATTATATAATGGGAAGTTCTGATTTGCAAGAAAAGGACATCTTAGATTAATCCATTGGGTCAGGCAAGAGCTGCTGTCAAGTTTCGAACTCGGGGTGTCTAAGAGAGTCGGTCTCAGAGAGAGGAAAGCCCTGGTCAGACAGCTGCTCCTGGCCTTGCTGCTGCTCCCATCTCCTAGAGAGTTGCTCCAAGCACTGGTTTTGACCTGGGAGTCACTGTTTCAAACAAGATGTAGTTACTCAGTACAAGACAGCCTGAAGTCAATTGGATCAGCAGTGGCTGTCTCTCAGGGAGCAGCATATTTGTGTAAGACAGATGTTTCTGTTTCTCTCCAACTTTCTGAAGCTATCCAAGATCTATATTTTGCTTAAAAAACAAAAGAATAGCTTATCAACTCACACTTGTAATTTAAACAGTCCTCATCTATAAAATAAGGAATACAGGATCCAATATGACCTCTCTCAAACACAAAAAGATCTTTGTCAGGAGAAATATTAGTTCCATCGTTATGTAAAAAGGACAGTGTATTGAGCAGCATATATAAAATCTTACCTCAGGTTTTCTCATTTTGTCTGAACAAGAAAAACAGAGCAGGAATTTCTTATTAACATATTTCTACTCATCATTCATGTATCCTAGACATGAAATGTTTAATATTTAGTGATTAATATACGTGTAAATAATTGAAGTTGAATTATGTAATAATTCATGTATGAATACATGAAGATTCATACACCGAGTATGTTATGCTAATACTTCAAAAAGATTTTGGTCTTCACAGCTAGTAGAGGAAAGCCATTATGAACTACAGGTGGATAGCTGAACCCCTAATTTTAAATACATCTTCATTTCTACACCCACCCGTAGTAGATCTAAATATTCAGCAAATTGCTACTTTTCAATTATTCTGCCCCATCTTCAGATACTATTTAAAACCATTCTGAGTAGACAGAACAAAACAAGGCAGGTCCTGCCTGACTGACCTGACCTCCTTCTATGACAAGATGACCATCCCAGTGGATGAGGGAAAGGCTGTGGATGTTGTCTTACCTGGACTGTAGTAAAGCCCTTTTTCCGCAGCATTCTCTGGAGAAACTGCTTATGGCTTTGACAGGTCCACTCTTCTCTGGGTAAAAAACCTGGCTGGATGGCTGGGCCCAGAGGGTGGTGGCCAGCAGAGCTAAAATCCAGTTGGTGTTCAGTCACAAGTGGTGTTCCCCAGGGTCTGTACTGAGCCCAGTCCTGCTTAATATGTTCTTTGATGATGTGGATGAGAGGACTGATCTTCTCCCAGGCAACAAGCTACAGTACAAGAGGAAATGACCTCAAGATATACCAAAAGGGGTTTAGATTGTGCATTAGTGAAAATTTCTTCACTGAAATAGTGGTCAGGCATTGGAATTAGGTGCCCAGGGAAATGGTGGAATCACCATTCTCTAGATGTTGAAGATGGGGACATAGTTTAAGTAAACATGACAGTGCTGGGTAAATGGTTGGACTCAATGATCTTAAAACTCTTTTCCAGACTTAATGGCTCTATGATTCTGTAGTAATTTAATACCTTGGTCTCCTGATGTATTATGAACTGTTGTGGCAACTGTTAGTCATCATCAACATGTCTAATTTTTAAGACGATAAAGCCAAATAAAGCATTATTAGGTCTCTAGCTGTTATAACTTGCAAGTATCAAAGATTAAACAAATCTGTTTGATTTGAGGCCTGGTCTCAGCTGGTTAGGCTTTTGAGAACCTACATTAAAAATACATAATGTGAAAAACTTTAAAGGAAATATATGAGACTACTAGAGGAAAAAAGCGGGAATGATACTCTTTATACCTGAAGGTGAACTGTTTTTATGCCCTGTAAATTAGAATGTGAGTCATATTCATTATCTGGGGAAGAAATCTATAATTCCTTCAGATGTAAAGGCTTGTTCAGTTTACTGGTTAGAAAGTGGGCATTAATTATTCTATTGTGTTTTCATCACTAACATTAGAGCATGATGATTGCAAGGAAAAGGAGAGTTGTTGGGATTTTTTGTTTTTTTCTTTCTCTATCTGCTTGCTAATCAGACCATTATGGAACTAAAATCCTGATTTCATTAAACATTATCTAATCTGTTTTCATCCCAAGCCACGGTGTGTTATGCTTTTAGTATCAAATGAAGGACAAACACTGCAGACAAAAAGGGACTGTACCTCTCAACTAGAACTGTTTACAGACAATCCCTGTCCACTATCCTCTCTCTTAGTTGATAGAAAATACTCTTGTAATTATTCAGGTGAAATTTCTTGCAGATTAGACTAAAGTGAGATCCTGATTAAAAGATTAAGGGAAAAGTTAGCTTGTTTCAGAGCAACACATAACTATAAAATTCAGCTTATCTAAATTATAGAAAAAAATGTTTGCTGAAAAACTCGCTTTTTCATAACATTTTTATTAACATTTCAGTTTAGTCTCTCTTTAAAACCTATATATAAACTAAGGTATCCAGGGCGACTAATGAAATGCAAAGTTCATTATACCTTTTTAAGACCCATCTTAAAAAGAAAAGGTGTTACATAACAAATTACTTTTAAAAATAGTAGTACCATGAATCCTTTCCGAACTTAATTTATGCTTCCTTTTCAAAAATATTATTACAGATCCTTAAATCCACCACCACATATCTTTTTTTCACTATATTTTCTGGGATTAAGGAAAAATGAAATTGGAGACAAAAAGATTCAGTCAAACCCAGAAGATCTGCCATGAAAACTTCAGCACCTCCTGGCAGATCATCAGTGAAGTTCTAGGCAGACTTCACCTTGAGCCATTCCAGGAGCCTGCAGGAGCAATGGATTGGCATCTTCTAGAGGTATCATAACTGAAGGGGAATGAAGTCTTGATTCTGACAGTGGGTTTCACTGATATTTACTGACAAGGAAAAGCAATCTGTTCAGTCTCCTGTCATTCTAAGTCCTAGGCCCTTGCTCTAGGTTCAGTTCAAGATCCAAGTCTTATGGATTGTGGTCTCCCTTCTCACTTGGCACCACTGTTTATCAGTTCTTCATTCTCAGCTCTATAGATGAAAATAATAAAACATTATCCCAAAGTATTGATTGACAGAAGAAAAAAGACAAACGAAAGTCAGATCTAGATTAAACTACAAAACAGAAAAAAAGTTAAATCAACACAAATTCTTGCTGCTGATTGTGACTCATAAATAGTATAAAATTGTAGTATTTTTGGCTTGCTTAATATTCCTAGATGAAAAAAACATGCATAAATGCATATTTCTGTGTTTTATAGGTAAATAAAATACAAAACCACAGCAGAGCTGCCTCCTTCATAAGTCTTGGAGCAAACACTTCTCATTTCATCTGCACTGCAGGCAACCAGCTTCAATGGAAAAACACATACAAAACCAGGTCTAGAGAAGCTCTAGAGAAGTTATTACCCATTCTTTGCTTGCTGGAGATAGTTCCACAGTTTGAAAAAGCTATCTATAACTTTTTTAGTCAGCTAGATTTCATGTAACACACAGAATTATGAACTAATTATATTTATTTACTGCCTTTATTCTACAAAATAAAAATCTCCAATAAAAATCTAATTTATAAAGTCAAATTCTGACATATAACTATAGCAAATAATAGTCAAGAGAATTATTGATGAAATGTGTTCTCTCAGCTAATAAAATAGAACAATCACAATCCCTTGTTTACAAACACCTCCTTCTCTGATGATACTCTGATGGAGCTTTTAAGTTTAAACATTTTCTGAACATCAATACCAAATAATCTATGAAAAAATCATTCCCATGGTTATATTAAAAGATTATATGAAGTATTCTGGACTTATAGAACAATTGCTAATAGATGAGAAAATTAATATTTGTTTTGAATTACCATTAATCCAATATATTTCAAAGTTTTCAGATGGTAACAAATTCTCTTTTATTAGGGTTTTTTGCTTTCAGTTTTTAAGATCCTCAATCACTTTGGCTATTAGAACATACTAAAATGCTTAATCTGTGAAAAGACCATTATAACAATCATCAATTGTCAAAATGCTATTGTTTGAACAGTAGTTCAATAGCAATACTGATTTTAAGGAGTAATTCAGATTTTGCTAAGCTCTGTCATAAGGTATTTTGTAAAAGTCTACCTTCAACTTTCCCTTCCCTTACAAATGGTTGAAGTTTACTTTTAAAAAGCCAGAAATTGCTTTAAGACTTTACAGGGTTTTGTGTTACTTTTCAGTGAACAAGTATAAAGAATTCTCTTACAAAATCACACTAATTTTACATCTGCATAAGTGTTAAGGAAATCACGGTTAAGCTTCATGTTTTTTTTTTTTTTAAGTGATTCTGATGTATTTCATTTTCTGATTGACAGTATTGAGAAAAGGAGGATAAGAAAGGAGTGATTTGTTTAAAGTTATTTCCATTATATGGAGAAAAATGCTGTCTGCTTTTCTTGAGGAGCAGTGTGAGTGTACAATACTAGTTTTTGAGGGAAGAGGGTTTAAGCTTAGGAGAATAGTTTCTTTTCTACAAAACTATCCTCTTACCTGATTGCACTATTCTTCTATGTCATCAAGTCTGAATCGCACTTTTTACAAGGTCATGCCTTAATAAATAAATAAAGCATACCCCAAGTCATAGCCTGCAATTATGTTCTGAAATAATAACACCAACTCCTGATATCCTTTTTTCTCTGTGTAACAAAATAATTCATGATATAATACACCTGGAAAACTTGCCATCTTGTCACATCACAGAAATGTAGTCATCCCTCACTACTGAGTGCAGACTGGAAAACTTTTTGCAACATTGACTGGGTTACTTGCAATCAATTTTGGGTTACATTGGCCGTGTCATTTCCACTGTCATGAATCAGAGTTTTTGCTGACTTAGGGTGATCCCTGACTATGATGAACATAAAGGCCAAAGGCAGGTCTAGAAAAGCCTTTGCCTTTTATTTGTATCAGATTAATTTTGCCAGACTAGTTCAAACATTGAAATTGCCATGATTAAGCTGTTTATTCAATATCCTGAAGTCACTCTTGCATTTCATACTCTTTGCTAACCAACATAAAACCCTTGTCTGATTTTAAACAGAAGATATATCTACCTGACCAAAAGTGAGAAGCAAGGCAGAAAACTACCTAGTTTATTTCTGAGAAGAGGCAACCAAGTGGTTCTTGACATTGTTTCCTGCTACCTGGGAAGGGCTGTGCAATGTGGCTTCTGGAAAAAGCTTGCTTCTGCAATCAGTACCACAGGAACCACTTGTGTGAATATTGTTATCATCTAATATGCCAAAGAAGAAGAGGAAAGACAGGAAGAAATTATTATTACTCTGCAATTCTTTCTCACTAGTCTGCATCCTCACATCTCTTAATTTACCAAGCTCCCTTAGCATCCTTTCATCTCCAACCCATTCAACAGGTAGATATTGTAACATTGTCTTAACTTCTTTACTCTTTTTAACTTCTTACTCCAGAATTTTTCCTGAGTTTTCATCTCCTTGGTCCAACTTTTTCCCTCAGGATTTACCAAGATCTTTGCTGCTGTCTCTACCTCTACCTACTGAAGGCTGCCTGTCCCCTCATCTGTACCCCATTTGCATCTGCTTAAAACTTCCCTTTTATAACAGGACCATGCTCACCATCATACTGAGCCTGTGCACACAGCACAAATTTACCTTATCACCTTATGCAGACCAGTCAAAGGAGGATACCCCCTTCTTCCCTCCTGAGAAATGAGCTTCCTATCTATTTATATGAACCCATTTCCTCATAAACGCTCATAAATTTCATTTTTATCAAGAAAGAGGAAAGAGAAAAAAGGTATTAGACAAGATACACAGAAACTGAAGGAAAAGCAAAATCAAACAAGCAAAATCATTCAATACATGAGTCTAGGGACTGCTAGTGTGCTCTCAGCCTAACAGCATTCTCACTGCTCTGTCTTCTGGCAGAACAGTCTCCATTGATTTGTATTACTGTCTATTTAATATAATGATCTACTTAATCCCATTGGTAGTGAAATCATTCTATACATTTATCTTCTGTTTGTTTGTTTTTTTTTTTCCCTTTCCCTGTACAGGTTTTGATTTGGGTGTTTTTTTGTTTGTTGTTTGTTTTTCCCAAAGGGGAGGTGTCATGGTTTAAACCCAGCCAGCAACCAAGCCCCACAAAGCTGTTTGCTCACTACCCCACCGCTGATCATTGAGAGAACTTGAAGGGTAAAAGCAAGAAAACCCATGGATTGAGATAAAGAGTTTTATAAAGAAAGCAAAAGCCACATTCATGAGCAAAGCAAAAGAAGGAATTTATTCACTGCTTCCCATGGGCAGGCTGGTGTTCAGCCACCTCTAGAAGAGCAGGGCCCCATAATATGTACTGGTGACTTGGGAAGACAAATGCCATCACTCCAAATGTCCCATCTTTCCTCCTTCTTCCCCCAGCTTTATCCACTGAGCATGATGTCATGTGGTTTGGAATACCCTTTTGGTCAGTTGGGGTCACCTGTCCTGGCTGTATCTCCTCCCAGCATCCTCACTGGTGTGGTGCTATGAAAAGCAGAAAAGGCCCTGGCTCTCTGTGAGCCCTGATCATCAATAACAAAAATATCTTTACATTAACAACCCTGTGTTCAGCATAAATCCAAAACACCAGCCACCATGAAGAAAATTAACTCTACCCCAGCCAAAAATTAGCACAGGAGGGTTAAGTGTAGTGCTGCCAAGCTCAACAATATAGGTGCATCATACACGTCCAGAGAGGCAGTTTGCTGATCATATTCTGTGTTCTGTTATTTTCTGCTTTTCTTCTCTATTTATTTCATGATTTATTTTTTTTTTTTCTTACTCTTAGCTGAATGTTTTCATAGAATTTATCACCTCTGACTGAGATAATTTTCCTGACTGGTAATGGCTAATTTGGAGTCTATCAAAGCAAACAGGGCAGTTTTGTCCACAAACATTACTTTGTATTTACTAACATTAGATTTCATCTCCATCCTGTGCCTCATCCATTCAGTATCCTGCTGCATTTCCTCACTGCTGGATTGGTGTTCTGCCCTGAATAACTGCAAAACATTTAGAAATTGTTCACATTTTTGGGAGAGGTTGTTTCTAAACATATGAAGAAGCATACAACACAGAAAATATCACAGTGTGATTCCAATGGTGGAGTCCCTTCGCTGTAAACACAAGCCACATTTTCCTGCTTTTTCTTTCCACGTTTCATTTAAATTTGAATACAGGAAGATTAGAGTAATCTTGGACTTTAGCAGCCCTTTGGAGTAAAGGCACAAAAGGCAATGAACAGCTATTTGGAAAAATCCTTTCACCACCAGGGAGGTCTAATAATGGCACGGGGTTTCCTGACAGGTTATGGAAACTCCATCATTGGACATGATTTTTGATTGAACAAGGTCCTATAGCCAAAGCAGAGGCTTGCAACTCCTAAAAATTATAAATTTATCAGGATATAGCTAATATTACCTTGCCTTGAATCCAAGTATAGACGTACTAAATAACAGTATGCAAATATTCTGCAACACTGATGGTGCAGACAGACAAAATGTACGATTGTTTTACAAAAATATGTGGGCAATGGGACCACCAGAGATAGACACATAGTTGCATGGAAGAAACACACAAGTAACAGAAGGTTGCAAGGTAAGGAACTGCAAATATCCACAAACATGAGCTGTAAGGTCTCTGCTTTGAACAGGGATTTGAACCAGACACCCTCCAAAAAATAGTACCAAAAAAAGGCTTTAAAATTGGCACTTTTGAAGTGACACATTTGAAGGGGCACTCACCCTCCCTCTGCTTCTTTTATTCTCACAACTGGCCTATTTTAGAATCAAAATGGTTCAGGTTGGAAGGGACCTTCAGGATCACCTAGTTCCAACCCCCTTGCCTTGAACATATTTTATTGGTTTTTTCTTTGTGCAAGTAAAAGCCTTAATTAGTCAACTAAAGAAGGATAACCTAGATCAAGAAAACAGTTTAAGCTGAATTTAGAGATTTGGTTATTTTTAAAAGGTGAAATTGAACTCCAATCAATTCTGCCGGGTAATTCTCTTAGTAGAGGCACAAGCAAAAAAAGTAGCATAAAACAGAGAAATGTATAATTCTCTGTTGACGGTATTGATACATGAACAAAACCACTCAAGTACCACAGAAATAATTCTGGTGAAATCTCAGAATTTGAATCATATTTTGCTTAAACAAAGCTGAGAAACACTACAGAGTCTTCCCAACAAACATGGCCTGCCATTATAAACACACCAACAAATGCTTTAAACTGTAATAATTCTAAATTCTAAGATCACTTGGCTAAAATCTACTCCAAGTGGAATAAATCCTCAAATAGATTTAATTTTTTTCAGTATTCAAAGAAACATTTGTCCTTTCCCTGTCAAGCAGCCGAAGCTGCTTTTAACTGGTTGCATTAGGATAGATCCTAAACAGAGGGGGAAAGTTCTAATTTAAAAAAGAAATAAATAAATCCATAACATATAACTGCTATATGGTCAGAGGGAAATACAGGAAAGAAACAACATAAAAATAATCATTAAGAGCAATAATTTGAAATTAACTTAGGATCAAGAAAGAACAATATGGAAATCTAAATACCACGAAAAACCAGCTGGTCACATATCCTGCTTATGATATAGCTGCAGAAGGAATTTCATAATAAAAATCAACCTAATTTTTATTATTAAAATAAAAATTAAAAAAGAGTGAGGGAGATATATTTATGTAGACAGAGAATAAAAGAAATCTGTAACAAAGCAAACAAACAAACTTACATTAAAGAGCAGTGCCAAATAATTTACTGGGATCATCCTAATTTATAACTTGGAAAAAAACCCAGAAGTTCTCTGAGGGAAAATTAATAAAATAAAAACATTCCTCTATCACAAAACTGAATTTTTGATAGTTTTGTTTCATCCATGGGCATGAGGTAGCTTCTTTTCTTTAGGTGTTTGAAAATCTGTTATACGGGTTGGAAATTGAACACTGAAATATCACAATAAAATTAGTCATGTTAATTTTAAAATTTTTGAAAATGTAGACATTTTGAAATTTAAGAAATGTCTAAATTCAATTATTTCTGCATATGCCAATACAATTGCTGAGTATGTTTTTATCTTCCCTGTAGATCATTCAAGACAATGAAGCAATATTAGAGAGGATCTTTTACACTGGATTCTCATATAAGAATTCTAAAGATTTCTATGGATAAAGACTCTAAGCATAAAAAAAGTAGGACAAAGACTTTAACTAGAAAAGCTGTTACTTGACCAATATTTTTGGAATTATTTATTATTTTAATTTTTAGCACAAGGTTAAAACAAAAAAAATAAGGAACAATGTGAAAACAAATTATTTTACTTTAATGGATGTTAATTTCAAACACGATTATGACACCTGGAGCAACAGCTTGCTACTTTTATCAGAATAAAAAAAGAGACAGGAATAAAAGTGCTTACATATTAGGAACATGGACGTTATTGTAATGAAATAACCTGTTTTTCTGTTCAGTTTCAGGAGATGATTATTATACTGAAAGATACTTTACAAGAGGCAGAGAATACTGTGACTTTGTCCACAAAGTATTCTTCAAGGCTCTAGTTGTTAAGGATCAGATTAATCTTCACAACACTTTTTAGATACCCTTTTAATGACTTTTCCCAGGCTTTGTTATTGTAGGTCTACATTATAATTTTGATTGTTTCACTGCCTCCAGAAAACTTACAATAGCTTACTTTTTGGGGTAGCTTGGACTTATTTTAGACTATATCTTAACACTGGACTAATTGCACCATCAATGAGACATCACAGATTAAACTGGGAGAAACAAAGGGGATAAATATCTTAAATTCCAATTTTCCTTCCAACTACAGGGGAACACAGATATTGAATCAAAGCAAATACTGAAAGATTGCACAATGCAGTGCACCATTTATCCCATTTCAAACCTTTAATCACTCTATTAGTTTCATTGTTGAGCAATTGCATAGGCATTAACAGGCATTTCTCTCATTTTGATACCAAAACATGTTTCCCCTGGCACCAGCAGATACAATGCTTATGCTGTTTGCCTGGCCATTTGAAAAGAAGTTTTCAGCTAGGTAGTTGTTTTTGACAGTCCAAATATCTATAATCAAGTAATTTGTTATTATATGGATATGGTATAAGAGTGATTTCAAAAATATGATCAGTTTTATGCTGCCAATGCCATATTACTCAGCTTACTGGATATTACTAAAATACAAATGACTCAGAACAAAAAATAGTCACCAAGATCAAACCTATGTGAAAAGGGGCTCCTTCACCTTTTCAGCAGGATTTGGAGTGAACAGAATTCCTCAAGAGAGAAGCATATAGGGATAGAATCACAGAAGGGTTTGGGTTGCAAGGGACCTTGAAGTTCATTTAGTTCCAACCTCTTGCCACGGGCAGGGACAACTTCCAGTAGACCAGGTTGCTCTGAGCCCCACCCATCCTGGCCTTGAACACTTAGAGGAATGGGACATCCACAATTTCTCTGGGTAGTATGTAGTATGGTTCAATATTTCATCACCCTCCTTATAAAGAATTCCTTCCAAGTATCTAATATAAATCTACTCTCATTCAGTTTAAAGCCATTCCCTCTTGTCACTAAATGCTCATCAGAAGTCCCTCTCCAGCTTTATTTTAGCTTCCTTTAGGTACTGGAAGGAGCTTTAAGATTTCCTCAGAACCTGCTCTTCTTCAGATTAAACAATCCCAACCCTCTCAGTGTGTGCTTATAGGAGAGCAGAGTAAAGGAGCAGAATCACCTCCCTCAACCTGCTGATCAGACAACTACCAGAAGAAGAAGAAGAAGGAAAATAACCCCCACAAAACCAACCAACAAAAACCCAAATAAACAAAAAACTGAACGGACAACAAACTCCAGACATTACAGATGTTACTCCAGACATTACAAACACCCTTTGGACGACTGGTAACAAGGACACAGGAAAGGAAATGAAAAGGTATGTTTCCTAACCAGACCAGTCAAGGAACAAATAAACAGCAAATAGCAAACATGGTGAAGAGAAACTTAGAGAAACTACATCTCCGAACCACTGAGACTGAAACAGGTGAAATGGATGTAAAGGGTTGTCATGGGTTTTCAGGGTTTTTCTTCAGCCAGCTGAAGTGCAGTGTTACCAGGTCTTGGAAAGTGCATAAAATTCTTATTTTTCCTGCTTCAAATACTGTGTGTCATTAAAAAGATAAGAAGACAAGGTGGCAGAAAGCCTCACAGAAAGCATGAGAGGGGAAAATGCAGGACTGCATGGCACCCAGAGGTCCAGTGAAGGCAGGCTGTCTATGGAACAGCAGTCATGCACTTTTTGGGTTCACTGTGCATGAAAAGAGCACTGCAGCAAATGTGGTCTGTAAAAACGAAAAGTGTTTTAAAAAGAGAGAATAAGAATGCATTAAAATAGGAAGTGGTATGTTGCAAGATGAAAAAGAAGATGGAGAAGTTTGGAAAATTTATTGCAAAAGACAATACTAGTCTAATGGAAAGGATTAGTATTTGAGGAACATATGTATTGTTATCTCAAGGCCAGACATCCTATTTCACATCCACAGTGCAAAACAATTGCACTATTTATACAATAGATGTTGCCTTCCTTTTTGCAAGAAATAAAGTAGTGTTGGGAATCAATGACAGTGTTTATTACCTCTAACAAACAAATGGCAAAAATGTGTTTGCTATCTGTGAGCCTGTCAACACACAAAATGGCTGTCCAATTTAATGTTCTGTGGCACCAATAATGGTTCTTTATCAAGAAATAAAAATGTCCACCTCTTAAAAATACTACAGTAAAGAGAGTTCTTTTGTTTTAGTGTTAATGAGAAAAAAGTAAAAGTTCTAAGTATGAGACAGTGATTCAGAGAAAAATTGTGAATGTAGGTGGGAGGTTCGCTTATCAGTTCTTGCTTTCAATAACCATTTTACAAATCTTCAGCCCAGCTTTTACCAAAAAAAGCTGCAAAAGCACTCCCTTATAGAATCATGGAATGGTTTGGGTTGGAAGGGACATAAAGGTCAACTCATTCCAAACCCCCTGCCATGGGCATAGACACCTTCCACTAGACCAGGCTGCTCAAAGTCCCATCTTACCAACCCTTGAGGCATCCACAGCTTCTCTGGGCAACCGGTTCCAGTGCCTCATCACCCTCACAGTAAAGGATTTCTTCCTAATATCCAATCTAAACCTACTCTTATTTTGAAGCCATTCCCACTTTTCCTGTCATGGTGTCCTGCCTCAAGCATGACTTTGCAATACCAGACTTGTAACTCAGGTTTTACCTACAAGGTCACATTCAATGCACCTGACCTTTCATGCCTTTGCTTTAAGCCCAGATGGTTTAAAATCTTTTTAGTATTATCACATTAATAAGAGATATCTAGAAATTTTTTAAAATACAGAATAGAGCAGAAAGCTATTCAAATATTACCTTACAGAATGAAAGCTACAGAATGAAGGTTTTGGGTTCTGAGAACTAACAAATGCTTTCAGAGTTTAAAATACTGTCAAAGTTTTAGTAGCACCTAAAATAAAAAACATACCTTTGCACATATTCCCCTCTGTGGTTTGTGCTGCATATCTGCACCCTAGTGGCTTGGTTTTGGCAGACAGATTCACATAAATCACTTAGGAACTCTAAAAGCCAAATGAAACCTGTACAGACTGCTAGGCATAGATTCCAGCCGGCTGCCCTTCTTTATCTTTAGAACTGCCCTGGAATTATAATTTCTTAAATTTATCTTAGCTAATATCCTTTCCAAGTCATGCACAACAGGTTGTAAAATATTGGCTTGACTCTACACATTTATTAAAAAAAACCACTTTCTTATAACCCACAGTGTGAAATTTATACCATTCTGATTATGTACCACATATGGATACAATAGTTTAACTTTACTATAGGTATTAGATTTGTTCAAACTGTGGAGACTCATTTCCTTGCTCTTAATCTCATGCTTGTTACCATAGATAACCTCAAATAGATGTTATTGTAACTGATACTCAACTCAATATAAAGTCAAACAGAATTAAGGAAGAGGGTGACAAACTGCGTTATTTAAATGTGGCTTTGCTACCAGGTAAGAAGAAGAAGAAAACCAGAAACATAGGTTCTAAATTGGTTCTTTAAGGTCTCCTCATTAGCAGTCCATTAGCAAATTCTTAATCCTTGGCAAATGGCAACTGCGTTTTTTTGTTTTGAGAAAAAAGTGAAACAATTTTCAGAACAAAAATATTTTTAAATATCTCTCTATGCACTAAATATGCAAAAAATGCTTGTCAAAAGGAAATGTTTGCTTACTTTTAAAGGTTATCTGAATGAGAAGCTCCCATTCAAAGTAAGAGATCGGTTTTGGAGAGGAAAGAAAAACTGGGAATTATTTCTAAATATATTCAATGTGTGTGTATACTCATAGAGATACAAGTCCAACCATCCCACTTATCTTGAAAAGCAGCTGCTCATACATGATGTCCTTAGTAGAGGTTGAATACAGGGAAATATCTGTCTTCAGAGTAATCAGCAAAAGAGCTGTTAGAAATCACTGAGCCTCTGAAAGAAGAAAAAAAAAGGCTTTAATCAATATCAGTAAACTAAACATGGAATATTTCATTTTTACAGCTTTATTTTACAATCCCAGCAATACTAACAACCACGTTATCTCAGGTGGTGTTTGTGCAATGGTACGTGTCTAAGGATGTCTTCCAAGCTACAAGCAGATGGACACAAGTTCAGGTGCTGAACATTAACAGTTCCCTGATGACTTTAGCTGAAGATGTATGCACTCTACAGCCCTGTAAATAGGCCACGTTTTCAGTACTTATGCAAGAATTAGATTCCTAGCTTTAGCTATTTAATGTAACAGCAAGAGCAGACTACCAAATAGAACATAAATCCCTTTAACTGTAAGATCTTGTATCAAAGACATGAGAAATAATTCAAGTACCAAATGCAGCATTTCAGGGTTAATACCTAGATTTCAGAATATAATACCTAGATATCAGAAAAAAATCTTGGTTGTACACACTACACAAGGTCACAGCTCTTGGCTGCAAACCAGATAATCTATTTATCCCAAAAAGCAAAACTCTGAGGCATGACGTTCCCACTCAGCTGAACGCTGAAGAAGTCTATGTGAATGAGTCTATGCACCTCAATCACTTATCTATCTGATTCATGAGGTTGCAAGAGTTCAGATTCCTGAAAACATAACCTCCTGAATGACAGCCAAATGCAAATCACGAGTCAGCACCGCTGTGCAACCACCCAGCAAGTGGGAGGATTCGCCCGGCTCCTCCAGAGTACGACTGCTCCTTAAGGAGGTTTGAGGCAGAGCTTAGAGGTCATAATTACATATGAAATGTGGGGATTCTATTGACTGAGAAGGGAAGCTAATTAAAGCAAATTTATGTATACAAAATGGAAAAGTTTCAAGACTAGCTAAGCAAAAAATATTTTCAGAGCATAATGTCAACCTAATGTGAAACTGAAGATTGCAAGTTGGGTGTTGAAATACCCTTAGAAAGAAGTAGGAGGTAGAGTTCTCCCATTCTGGATGGTAATTCTTATGCCAAAATGGAGAAAGTACAGATGCAGTGCTTTTTCTAAAGGTAGACTGTTCTTTATTTTTGTTTTCTTGCAAAGTATTTTTTAATATATTTGTCAAAATTTTGAGAAAAACAGTATTTTATTCTAATGAATTTTGTTCCCTCTTATGTCCAGTTTTTCAGTAAAAAAACAAATGTAAAATGTTATTAAAACAATTATTCAGCACCTATTTCATGATGTTCCAGGAATTTTTTTCCTATTAGTAAGTTTTTTCTTTTATTTTCTTCTAATGTTTTCTTCTAATATTTTCTTCCTATTAGAAAACTCCATTGACATCTGCAATCAGAATAAGGGAGGCAATAAAAATTCTGTGGGGAAATATTCTGGGCAATATTTGTTTTGAAGTTGTATTGATTTATTCTTTTTTAATTTTTTTTCTTTGATGCTTCTTTTACATCAGGCTCTTGGGGAACACTGTAGAGTACTAAAAAAGAGGGAGGGTAATCAAGTGGCTTTTAATTTTGACCTCTACTATTCCTAATTAAACAGCTAAGGTCAAGAGAGATGTTTTATCAGATAAAGCTCCCAGGTACCTGGAGTCTTATATGTACACACACATACATGTATGTTTAAAATGTGTTTTTCCACCCATCCCATTATGCAATCCCCTACAAAACACCCAAACTGGGAAAACGAAATTAATTTCATGTCCAGTATCGACATTGCAGAGTGGGTTAACAGTTCTGACTACAGTGACATTTTCTACTGTGTTTGTGATCTTTATGCACTTGCTGATCTTCTCTGCCAGGGTCAAGTTGCAGCCATTTCCCATCTCTGCCTACATCGTTGGCAATCAAGTACGAGATCTTTGTTCCTTTAGTGCTCACCTTGGCTCAGTACAGGAGCTAAGCATCCAGTGCCCTCCTGGGAGTAACATCTCCTAGCAACGTCTCCATTCTTGTCTTCTGTTGATTCCTTTGAAGGTCCATTCTCAAAAGTCTGAACTCCTTGGTTTCGATTGCTGATTCCACCAATCACCTATTTTGTTTATTTCTTTGAGTATAAGCAAAAAAAAGCATTTTTTTCTCACTCACATGTTGCACAGATATTTATAAGAAAGAATACAAACTGTTTTCCAGTACATCAAAAGAATTTGAAGAGGACAAAGTAGCAGAATAGTAAAAGATGTGTACAAATTAAATGGCTGAAGGTTAATTGAATAAGCAACTAAGTACCTATTCACTATCCTAGTGAATTTTATCTGATGTCATCTCCCTCTGAGAGGCTAACCTGAATCTGTCCTAGGACCACAAGTTCTCCACATTTCACTTCAGGTGTCATTAGCCTTGCAGGAGCAGTGGATTATCCTTTCCTAGACTAGAAGTTTTCTATGCTGGGAAATCAAACACGAACTGAGAGATGTTTCCGCTTAACAAAAATGTGTGTGAAGCAATGTTGTCTATCCTGTTTCAACGCAGAATAATGGTTCCCAATTACTGATAACAACATACAAGGAAGCAGAACTGTTTGTTTGTCTTAGTTTTCTTAACACATCCTGAGCTCTTAGATCTCAGCTCCACACTATACCTACTTATTGCTGCTCAGAGTTTGCTGACAGAATATCTTCAAGCCTTGCAGCATAAGCTGATAGCTAAAGTATCATAACACCACTAGCTCTTTTGATTACTTAGATACTGTTCCTAAAAATAACTAACATCATCAAGAAGAATGCAAGCTGTTCAATTACACTATGTCATTCTGCACTATTCCAATTTATGCATTGTGGATTCCTTAATTTCATTCAGAAAAGGAAAAAAAATCAGTCAAGGAGGCAACCTTTAAAGAGTCAAGAAGCATCTAAATTCTCTGCATCAAAATAAAAAAAAACATATGAAAGATTGTCTCTGTGTGCCCCAGTCTTCCAAATTGCATGTGGGGAACTCTCAAGGGTTTCATCTGTTTTATTCTGCTGTCAGGCTCTTCAACAGCCTTTGTTTGCACTGCTTTGCTCTTTTATGTCAAGTTTCTTTCTTTATCCTTCTCTCTCTATACCTTCTCTGATTTTTTTTTGCTGGTATAGACAAACAGCATTTCTTATGAGCAAAGGTGCTTCAAAAACTCTTGGGCCATTTTCATCTGCCTTAGACAACAATTTCATGAGTTTCAAATTTATACCCATATGTAGGGAACATGCAGATCAAGGTTAAACCTAAAAAAAAAATACCAGAAACATATTCAGAGTGAATATGACAGCACAATTCGCTGCTATAAATGAAATATATTAATGGTTCTTTAAAAATTAACAACACTATGAATAAAGCAAAAGACTAATGTACAAGTGCTATCAATGCTTGTGGGTGTTAGTAAAGCCACCTGACCTCCTGTCAGCCCCTCCAAATTCTAACTTTCATCACCTCTTTGTTTTCTCCTTTTATTTCCACTCATGAGCCAGTGATGATGATATGAATTGAATTACTTTCCCCATGGAGCACTTGTTTGTGAGCAGCTGGCAAAGTACTCTCTGTTACCTTGCCTACCAGAAGCTTTTCCATATATCGGTGGCCATAGCTTAGATCAACCACAGTTGCACACAGCTCTGGATTCATTGTCTGTGCTATGTGAGAAGCGTGACATCCATATCTTCAGCTTGTTGCATATCCAGCACTGAGTAATTTACCTTTGGTGCTTTCAACAGATACCTGGACAACTTAAAAAAATTAATCAAAAAAAAAAAAAAATACAAAAGCTATCTGTAGTTGGATAGTTGTAATGATGTTTAGGTTCAAAATCAGCTGTGGAAATGTCTGATTTTATTAGGTTTTAAAAAAGGCATAAAGATTTCTACACACAGCAGGTGGAACCACAGCAGAGTTCAATGTCAAGGTTTAGGTCAAGATATTTAACTACATGAGTGCAACACAGGTTAGAGTTCTGAAAAACACTTGTCATGAAAAATAAATGTAATTAGAGCCAGCTAACTATTCTACAAAACTCAGTTTTACTCTACTGTAGTAATCTACAACATCAAGTTGTTTATCTCTTGTTTCCCCTCCTTCATTGTCACATGATTGTTTGACAAAATGTGTCTGATGCTTCAGGAGGTAGAGATACACAACTCCATCTTTATATTTTTTTGCTGTAAAATGATAAAATGATAAAATTTTAAAATGATCCTCAGTTGCTCATTGAGAGCATACTAGAAATTGTCAGTCTGGGAGTAGATTATAGCTGTCTTAAGTTGCTTTTGACCATCCCTGTAAAATGATATTACTGCAATTTAAATTGATTTTACTGTATTTAACTTTGTTTCACACCAATGGGATGAAGCAGAAAAAGGCTAAACACAATCAAAGTTTAGGAAGTTGTTGACATTACACCTCTTTTTTTTTTTTTTTTTTTAGAATAAAAAACCCTTTAAAATATAGGAAGTGGGTTTATTTTAACAGTTCCTAACCTATGTCTGTCTGTTAGAAATTCTAAGAAGCTTGTATTTATTAATTTCATTTATACCAAGGTACAATAGCCTGTAAAGTCTATTTTACTATTAAAAATGCCTTCAACAGCAGCCATTAACCCTATCAGAAAATGTTGCTAAGCCTAATAATATCTCCAAAATTAGAATAAGTTTCTGTAGGATACATGAAAGCATTTTGAAAAGAAAGAATACAAACTAAACAATTACGTTTCAATCAATTCTGTTAAAGTTTAAAGACTGTTTAGTGATTACACCTTTGAAAACTGTTCAAAATTCTTTAAAAATTGCAACTTCTGACAAGACAGTAGCTCATCCAGCTAATAGGCAAATAAGACAAAATACTTCCCCATATACTTATAATACAGTAATAATACAGTAATTAGGTAAGAAGTCTGTACAGTAAAGAGATCTGTACTACCCAGATCTTTCTAATAAATACCGCTACATCTAAAATATACTTTGCCTTCTCATGCTCATGTAATGACATTTCTAAAATAGTGTAGTAAACTTAGAGTGAAAAGCGTAGTTATGCTGAGAGTAAGACTGGCTAAGGCATAAAAGTGTTCACAACAGTAAAATCACATGATTTCAGAAACATTTTTCTCTTTCTATCATAAAAACTACTGAAATTGCTCCCCCATTTGCTAGCTCAGTGAATCTGAGTTACTTCTGCTTAGATACCGTGTGGAATGGTTGTCCTGTAAAAAAAAATATTACCATTTAAGTCATACAAAATTGGTTTTAATAGGGTCAAATTGGCTGCTATGGTGAAGACTGTTCCAGTCAGGAAAGCCCAGTGCATCTGTTCTTATCACAGCAATTCCATTTGTTCAGGTTTCAGACCTAACTGAAAAGTTTCTGCATGCTCAGAAAAATCCACATCTCATTCCCCTGGTTTTGAAGGGATGGGGGAAAAACCCAAAAAACCCTACAAAGTCCAGCTGTAGGAGTTCCCTCAAGTGAAGTAAGATGACAAAATACTTTAAACACTCAGGAAGACATACTTCCCCAGTAAAGAAGTGTTTAAAATCAGGATTACCGGTAATTTTAGACTGTACTGCCAAAAAATAAGGTGTCATATAAACTTCAGATTAAAACTCAAAAATCACTTCATTAAGTTAAAAAAGCATGTGTCCATAATACTGTCTACTGATATTTTTTACAAGTTTACAATGCAAACCCTCCAAAGTCTATCTAATCATGGAAGTAACTAAAAGCACTACTTAATTCCCTACTAAAAAAACATATTCCCAAACTCTATACTCAGTGTTATTGTCTTGGTTACTAGTGACATTTCTTTTCTCCTCATGTTGTAGTACTTCTCTTAAAAAAGTTACAGGTTATGGAAGGGATTTTAGTGTAAAAGACATTTTTCAACAGGAAAAATTTTAACGATAAAGATTTCAGATTCTCTTTTTTTTTTTTAATTGCAATAATATCTACGAGCCACCACGATACTCTGCCAAATTATTTTAGACAAAAATACATTGTTGAAGATAACTCCAATTGAAATGTCAGTAGTTTACCCTGTCAGTACTTTTGACCTAAACTTCAAATCCCAGAAGAAAAAACAATATTAATATTAGATTTCCTGAAATCTAAGTCTAGACATAATCCCATGGCTATGTGGAGACAACCTAGTAGAACAGGGTCACAGGAACAAGCATTTCAAGAAAAAAAACCAGACCACATGCATTTAAAGGCATATTGGTATGAAGTGCAGGTGCTCTAATTTTCCCACAGAATTCTCTTCAACTTTCTGTGCAGCCTGTCACTTACAAAAAGAGTAACAATTTGACAGGTATTAATATTTCTCTGTAAAAAGAGGGAGCAAAAAGCACTTCATTGTTAATAAAGTTGTTCAATATTAAGACTCAGTAGCCATCGGGAAAAGGTTGGTAAAACCAAGGACCCTGTTGTAAACTCACCCAAGTTATTTCAATGAACCTATGGTTTATGATTATACTCCAAAAAGTAAGAATATAGCTATAATTATTAGTCACTGAGCACAAATCTTCATGCTCTGAAATGGAAATCTTTTCCCCTTATCAACCTTACTCAAAAAAATTACTGTATTTCCCTCCCAAATTAAGAGAGTTGCCTTTAATTTACAGTGTTGCATGCTGCTACAGTCAGAAATCTGAACACAGAATGAATTTGAGGCATACAGGAAAAAAAAAAGTAATTAGGATTTGGTTCAAAGACTACCTTTAGAAAAAAAAAATACTACTATCTTTACTCATGGTATAACATGTAAACAAACTTTGCTTCTCAAAATCCACATTTGGAACTAACACGCATTGATGTTAAATCAGTAATATACTCAGGAATCTTTACACCAGTCATAAAATGTCAAAGCATGTAGCAAAGGGCCTTATTTTCGATTAGGATATATATGACAAAAGCATTTGTGTTTGTCAAGTTACTCTCAAACACTGAGAAACACCACAGGACACGCTGCTGCGTTGAGTTGACTCAGGCAGGGACTTCCCACTGGTTGCCAGGATATCTGGACCCCAGCAGGAACAAGGCCCAGGGTCCATTAAAATGCCTGCAACTGTGTAATTAAAGACTCCATTGAAATGCTTATGTACAAAAAGGCAAAATGAAGTTTGAAGGGTATGAAGTGCCTTTTGAATGTTGAACCCTGTGGTAAATCAAAATGGACATCCAAAACCACAGACAACCCTGCAGATTTTTGAAGATTTTCACTAACCTTCTTGCGTTATGTAATTACGAACATGCCACTACAGTATAATGACTGTAATTAGAGATAGCGAGAAACAAAATTATGATTAATAGCACACTGTAATTCTCTGTATATTATATATTGGGTCTACTTCAACAGTCCTTACTCATGTAGGAGTCCAAATAAAGATCTATGGAATTGGATGAAAAGGCAGCAAAATTTAACATTCATCTCAGTAGTATGAGTGTCTTTTAAATTCACACAGCCTGTGCTTCTATTTAGATACTGTGTAGAACAACTCTAAGCTTAGAGAAACAACAACAAAATTCAATATCTAGAAATAAAGCACTTAAAGCAAAGGAACAGGAGAATAGTATTTGCTCCCAGGATGATTCAACTTCTAGATTAAAGACATACATAGATTTTTTTTTTTTTTGGTTTCCAAGAGGAAACTTGGTTGTACACTGAAACAGAGAAAAACCATGTCTTTTTCATAGCTGCACATTCAAAATCTAGAATTCAATTAAATGAACATCCAGGTAGTGTATTTACGTCACATGTGTTTTCAGAAGAGAGATTTTAACATAGCTCCAAGAAAAGAGAATTATGACCTAAGTTAGTTTCTTAAGATTTGGGTTTTTTTTTTTCTCTTTTTAATAAGTATTCAGTACTGAAGAGAAAAAAAAGAATACTGTCGAGATAAATAATAAGAACTGCAGTGGCAGAGTAGTTCCATTTAGTGGCACTAATTCCAATAAGTGGAAAGTACTAAGCAAGATAAAATAGTGGGTTTCTGTCAAAAGGTTCATGTCAGAATCACAGATAAGTTTTAAATATGACAGGCATTGCCCTAAAAAAGACAATTTCCACAGAGAATTTAATATAACAACTATAAAATAAACATCATAAAAAATATAATTCAATTTTTAATTGCAGATTATTTTTATAATTATAAAAATTACCTAATACAGTAGTTTCTTAAGAGTGCATGGAGGCACAATTTGTGGAATTTTAATTAGTTTATACGCTGTTAGTGCTTTCAGTAAGTGCTGCAATTTCTGTGCCAGTATGCATTTTTGATGAACGACAAATATACCATCATTCCAGTCTTACATTTTGTTTTTATCTTATCAGAAGAGTTTGCATGCATGATTTTCTGGGTCTTCAAAGCACCTGGAGAAAACATGTTTGTTCCCACCCATTTTAAAGAAAAACTTATAGCCAGCAGTCACATTGCTCAAGAATGAGTTATCTTTGCACAGGTTGCTTTTTTTAAAAAGAAAAGTCAAAAAGGAGGTGTTCTTGCTGAAATCCTTTTCTGTTGTGTTTTAAAGAATGGAAGAGAATAAAAAATTCTCGTGCAAAAGGTATTATGCAAGGTAATATTTGAATTCAGGTTACTGATCCCACAAACTCACTGACAGATATTGAGGTCATGGAGGCAGCTTTTGAATCGTGCAGAATAGAGTGAGGCCCATCCCACAGCAATCCACTTCCATGATAGGCCTATAAAGAGACCCCCACTGACTGGGTGACCTACATCCCAACAGCAAACGAGTCAATCCACCTGATGGCAGACTAGCAAAACCTACAAAAGCTTTAAATTGGACTGTGAAGACAGAAAGCACAAGCTTTTCTTTTACTTTCAAGGGCAAACCTTCTGCTGACTGACTGTTTAACAAAGCAAGTTCTCCAGTGAGATTATTCCAAACTTGTCCATCAGTCTGCCCTTTTCACGTCACCGTCTGTCAGACAACTAGTTCAGCACTGCTGAATGCCTGAGCCAGCCTGATCATCATGTTCAGCGACTGCACCAAATTACATCTGTAATTGGCATTATATTCAGTCATTATTGCTCAATTTTATAAATGTATACGATAAACTTTCTCTATGACATTCTAATTATATTTCCGTTTTAACACACGAATACACTCTAGAGCTGTCAGACCAATACTTTGGAAGACTGTCTATAGGTCCTCCTTTAGAATCTAAACTTCATAAGTCCCCTTTTTTTTTTTTGTTTTTGTTTTGTGATTTGTTTGTTTTTATTAATTTTTTTTTTTTTGAGAGAAAAAACAAACCAACAAACAAAACCAACTTTAAAAAATAATGTCAATTTTTCAAAGGAAAATCAACATGGGAACACAAAAACAGTGGAAACCAGTAGCTGGGCAGTGTTGCATATGGAAAAATACATACTTCTCCTGAAGTCCTAGAAAACTTTCTTGATCAAGTATTGTACAACTGATACAGAGAACAGAAAGTACGGGGAGAAAAAGTACATTTTTGCATCAATATTATAAACTACTAATACAAAGGAGTGTGGCTCAAAGGTCCCTCTTAGTTCCTAAGCCTCCCTCATACCATCAGATGGCTCTTTTCAGGTAAGAGAAAGTTCCATTATTAGAGAAAAGTATAGGATTTTATTACTACACCAACAGCGGGGGAAAAAAGTAAAGATAGTGGTTAAGGACTAAAAAGGATTTTTGGACACATTTAATTCAAATTAAAATAGACAGTCTTAACAAGTGTGATGATTTACAAGCAGAATCAAACTGCCCTTCCCTTCTACAGCTGTCAGGGTCATTTTCCCAGGCTGTTATTCTGACTACAGTTCAACTCTCTCCTTCTGTTTCTGCCTTTATTTTATTCAAGAGACTTACTTATCTTTATTTCAAAGACGTTTCTGGTTTACCAGCAAAGGAAAGTCAACAGGGGAAGTCTAGATAACTTGCTGCCAGAACAGAGATAGCATGAGGCCACTATCTACAGAATCAGTCACTACAGCTACCTATCTCTCCAGCAGTTCCCAGGCAAAGAGGTGTTATATCAGCTACTGTGCATCTTTAAGGAAATGTATACAGAGGGGAATGAAGCAGCCTTGGTTAGAGACAGGTAAAACAGCAGTCCTGGAACCAGGTCTGAAAATGTATCTGAGGAGGCTGCCAACTAACACGGAAGAGGAATTCAAAGAACTGGTGTTTGCCCTGGGTACAGTGAAATAACTCCAAATCCATAGCTAAGGTATGTATATTCATTTTAATCATGCCTAAGAAGGAATGTTTGAAGTCAGAGATAAGCACACTGCAGCAACAACAAAGTTAGTTGGATGACCTTAAACCCTGCTGTGACTTGCAAATTTTCTGACTGCTGTGGATGCACATCCATTGTGAAACCACTTCCTCTGCCAATCATGATAGGGTGACTATTCCATCTATAGATACATTTGCTGAAACAAAACTCTTAAATGAATTCACTTTTCTGATGAAGCATCATGGAGGGCACCTTGAACTTAATGGCAGTTTGGTTGT
>NW_020955369.1:558957-560428 GCF_003031625.1 Empidonax traillii | reverse complement strand
TCTTAGTCACTCGGGCCATTAACTCACAGACACCAATGTGGTGGGTGGTAAAATGGCGTTTATTAGTTTGTAACATGGCCTTTTATAAGGTTTAGTTACATTGTCACTTCCGTCTGCTTACGTTATCTCTTAGCTACTATTGGCTATCAGGCATTGGAGGGGGACGGTCCCTGTCTTTCCGTACATCCCGAAATCTTCCGAACGCCAGACCCTGTCTACCCACAAGAGAGAAAAAACAAACCAACAAACAAAACCAACTTTAAAAAATAATGTCAATTTTTCAAAGGAAAATCAACATGGGAACACAAAAACAGTGGAAACCAGTAGCTGGGCAGTGTTGCATATGGAAAAATACATACTTCTCCTGAAGTCCTAGAAAACTTTCTTGATCAAGTATTGTACAACTGATACAGAGAACAGAAAGTACGGGGAGAAAAAGTACATTTTTGCATCAATATTATAAACTACTAATACAAAGGAGTGTGGCTCAAAGGTCCCTCTCAGTTCCTAAGCCTCCCTCATACCATCAGATGGCTCTTTTCAGGTAAGAGAAAGTTCCATTATTAGAGAAAAGTATAGGATTTTATTACTACACCAACAGCGGGGGAAAAAAGTAAAGATAGTGGTTAAGGACTAAAAAGGATTTTTGGACACATTTAATTCAAATTAAAATAGACAGTCTTAACAAGTGTGATGATTTACAAGTATAATCAAACTGCCCTTCCCTTCTACAGCTGTCAGGGTCATTTTCCCAGGCTGTTATTCTGACTACAGTTCAACTCTCTCCTTCTGTTTCTGCCTTTATTTTATTTAAGAGACTTACTTATCTTTATTTCAAAGACATTTCTGGTTTACCAGCAAAGAAAAGTCAACAGGGGAAGTCTAGATAACTTGCTGCCAGAACAGAGATAGCATGAGGCCACTATCTACAGAATCAGTCACTACAGCTACCTATCTCTTCAGCAGTTCCCAGGCAAAGAGGTGTTATATCAGCTACTGTGCATCTTTAAGGAAATGTATACAGAGGGGAATGAAGCAGCCTTGGTTAGAGACAGGTAAAACAGCAGTCCTGGAACCAGGTCTGAAAACGTATCTGAGGAGGCTGCCAACTAACACGGAAGAGGAATTCAAAGAACTGGTGTTTGGCCTGGGTACAGTGAAATAACTCCAAATCCATAGCTAAGGTATGTATATTCATTTTAATCATGCCTAAGAAGGAATGTTTGAAGTCAGAGATAAGCACACTGCAGCAACAACAAAGTTAGTTGGATGACCTTAAACTCTGCTGTGACTTGCAAATTTTCTGACTGCTGTGGATGCACATCCATTGTGAAACCACTTCCTCTGCCAATCATGATAGGGTGACTATTCCATCTATAGATACATTTGCTGAAACAAAACTCTTAAATGAATTCACTTTTCTGATGAAGCATCATGGAGGGCACCTTGAACTTAATGGCAGTTTGGTTGT
>NW_020955369.1:463075-558755 GCF_003031625.1 Empidonax traillii | reverse complement strand
TTGCAAATTTTCTGACTGCTGTGGATGCACATCCATTGTGAAACCACTTCCTCTGCCAATCATGATAGGGTGACTATTCCATCTATAGATACATTTGCTGAAACAAAACTCTTAAATGAATTCACTTTTCTGATGAAGCATCATGGAGGGCACCTTGAACTTAATGGCAGTTTGGTTGTGCTTGCAAAGTGTGAAGAAAGTGCAAGTCTCTGAGCTAATATAGCTCAAAGATTAATTTCTAGCCTTAATGATTTTGTGAAACTGCCTTTTGAAATCATTATGATCATACAAATTAGCTTGAAAGTCCTTCTAACAATGTGCCCCCTCTTTCACAAAATACTTCTCAAGCTGCAGTGAGGACTTATTTTTATTAATGTATATTTTGGTAAGTGTATCCATAAAGTCTTTGTTAATAGTATACTCGTGTGAATTTTACCAGACTGCAGCATTTCCAAGAGACTAAATTTAACAGTAATACAGTGTCTAAGCATCTGAAATATCATTCAAAAAAAAAAAAAAAGTGCTGAACTATTCAAATACACATCCTTTACATCTTTCTTCTCTGGTGTAAGGGAGTAGAAAATAAATTCAGCATATATCTAGCTTTAAGGAAAGATCCATAAGATTCTGGAATTGTAGAAATAGACTGTTAAAAAGAAAAATGAGCAGAGATACACTGGGATAGTTGCAGTAACAGGGAATGTAGAGAGCTGCTTTATAGATTGCTACAAGTATGAATTTATTTTCATATTTTAGAATATACATATGTATTCTTGAATAACAGCACATTTTATGACACTGCTTACTTTTCAAAACATATTGGGCTATTCGGAAGGTTTTACTTTGGTTTTGCTACCTTTAAATGCTTCCCTTGCTCCCATAATGCATAAAGGTTATTAACACACTTATTTGTTTGTGTACACATGCAACCACAATAAATGAAACACAGCATCTGGACATATTTAATTCAGAAATCACTGAACCAAAAGAATCAGAAATCAAAGCCAAGAGAACAGGCAACAGTAACTGTCATGCTCTGACAGGGAAAGCATCAACAACATACGCTGTGCTCCCCCTGGGGCATAGTTAGACAAGGACAAAATCCTAACAGCATTTGGTAGGGGAGAACGCTTTGGGAAGAGAGGGGTCCTCAGACCCAGTTGGGAGAAGCTGGTAGAGACCACAAAACTGACAACTTCCCTTATACGATGGCTCTTGTGTCACAGGGCAGTGCTTGGGTGAGCCCTGCAGAGCAGGGCTGGTATCACCCACCACGGAGCTGTGGCACACAGTACTACCTACAGCCTCAGCAGTGCCTGCACCCAGCACACAGTGGGTTCTGCAAGATTAGAACACAACGCTCAGCTGGGCTGAGAGAAACCTGATGAAATTCAACAAGGGCAAGTTGAGAGAGGTGATCCTGCCCCTCTACTGAGCCCTAATGAGGCCATACCTGGAGTATTGTGTTCCATTCTGGTCTCCACAGTTCAAGAAAGACAAAGAGCTACTGGAGAAGGTCTAGCAGAGGCCACTAAGATGATGAAAGGCCTGGAGTGTCTCTCTTATGAGGAGAGACTGTGGGAGCTGGGCCTGTTTAGTCTGGAGAAGAGAAAACTGAAAGGAGATCTCAGCAATGTATACAAATATCTCAAAGGTGGGTGCCAAGAGGATGGTGTCAGACTCTTTTCAGTGGTGCCCAGTGGCAGGACAAGGAGCAATGGCCATAAACTATAACACAAGTTTCACTTCAACATGAGGAAGATCTTCTTTCCATTGTGGGGGCAGAGCACTGGAACTGTCCAGGGAGAGTGTGGAGTCTCCCTCTCACATTCAAACCCACCTGGACACTTTTCTGTGTAATCTGCTCTGGGTGATCCTGCCTTGGCAAGGTGCTTGGACTGGATGATCTCCAGAGGTCCCTTCCAACCAGAACTATTCTGCGATTCTGTGAATTTTGGTTTATACTAATTCCACTGAGTTTAATATAGCTCTCCTTGGATTTTTAGTAAAGCTTCTGTGATATCACTCCCTCCTCTCTGCTGATGACAATTTTTCCTTGGTGTCTTGCCTGACAACTTTTGGCAAAAAACAGCTGAAATTTCTTTTCCAGTTAAAAGAGTAGTCTATTCCTGTTTTAGATAAAAGCACTTTGCAATAGTTAGGATTTGTCCTCAAGAGCAAAAGCCTAAAAGAATATTAGCCAAGGTTAAAAAAAAAAAAAAAAAAAAAAAAAAAAAAAAAAAAAAAAAAAAAAAAAAAAAAAAAAAAAAAAAGAAAAAAAAGAAAAAGGAGAGCATAAAGTATGCTTCCATTGCCACACATGAGAAAAACTGTAGGTAGCATGTGTGTGTCTATATATAGGTATATGTTTATGCATATTCATAAGAAATCTTAAGTATATGATTCACAACAGTTATTTTTGTGAACTACATCTGTTTTAGAGACTCGTACATGCATTAGTGCAGTGTCTGAAAAAGATCAATCCAAAATAATCCATGTGTCACAATACTACAATATGCAGATTACACCAAAATTTACTGTGAGTCACAGTTGCACTGGGTCTGGCTGGGAGGGAGTTAATTTTCTTCAGAGCAGCTGGTTCAGTGCCGTGTTTTGAATTTGTGGCCAAAAGAATGTTGATAACATACTAATATTGTAGCCAGAGCTGAACAATGTTTGCACAGCATCAAATCCTTCCCTGCCTCTCACTCTGCACTCCTAGTGAATATGTTGGAGATACACAAGATATTGGGAAGGGTTGCAACCAAGCAGATGACATGAATTACTTGAAAAGATATTACATCATCATCAGTAATAGAAGGGGAAAAGAAGAGGATTTAGGGAGGTTAGCCACATTTTGCTTAGGAACTGGCTGGACATCCATCTACCCATGGGAGGTGGTGGCAATTGCTTTTGCATCACTTCTATTTTTGTTCTCTCTTCTTCTATTTTTCCTTTAATTATTGAGCCACTTTATCTTTACCCACGAGTTTCATTGCTTTTACTCTTCCTTTCCTCTTCCCCCATCCAACTGGGCAGGAGGGAGAAGAAGAGAGCAGCTCTACGGTGCTTAGCTGCCTTCCAGGATTAACCCACAACAACAGGCTAATTAAAAATAGGTCTATTTTACAACAAGTGACATCAACAAAATCTTTATGCTCCCCGGTTTAATCAAATGAACACATCTAAATTCTACCTAATTTTCCACTATAAACTTGAGGTCCTCAACGGATCATTTTCTATTGAGTTTTCATTTAATATTTTTTGTTGTTTTAATCCTCTAATAATGCTCATTTTTTAAATGAACTCATAGAAACACAGAGTGGCTAAGGTTAGAAGGGAACTTAGAGATCATCTTGTTGAGTTTTGAATAAGAGGTGCAGGGTGTGTACAGGAAAATGATGCCTCCTTTTTTCTCTCTTTTTTTTTTCCCTAAACTGCAATACTCTACACTCACCTCCTGAAAGGTTTCCAGTCACAGTTTGAGGATTTGGTTTTTCTCCTGTACACACCCTGCAAGCAGGTATTTTCCATTCAGCACTACTTAAAACTAACGTTCCAAAACTCAATGTGCACTCAAGAATTTAGGATTTAGCAGACCTAAAGTCTTCCAACACTGCAGTGCATGCACATCCAGGTCCATACTCCTGGAAACACATAAATATGTCCATATAACAAAATAAAAAGCTCCCATATACACCAGTGAGCAAAGTAACTCCAGAAGGCAGGTTGTATAGCTGCATGAGCCCAGAGCTTGAATTGTAAGAATATTTACAGCTTTCTAAGGTTCTCCTCTGCATGGTGGCATGTGTTAAACACCTTCCATGAAACACTTCATTTGGTGTTATACGCAAAGCACTTTCTTGAGGAATAAGCAGGTTAAGAAGAATCCCACATATCCCAGAAAATAAGCATTATTGCTATTATTGACATTCCCTACAAATGGGACCTAGTCCTTTTTATACTCAGCCCAGAGACAGAGGGACAGCCTTATATTTATTTTTGTTGTAAGGCTGACATCTCCTTTAAATTCTTTATGTAGCACACAACTTAAAATACATTATCCATTATCCATTATTATGTGTAAGAAATGATTCAAAGTTGAATAGAAATGAGAGGAAAAGATGTATCTGACTCTGATCCAGTTGCATGATGACATCTTGGAAGAAAGAAGTTGAAAGTTTTAATCCCTTATCCAAGAACTATATATGTGTTTTCTCCAGTGAGTATTAGACACTATCTGACACAATCTGAAAACTTATATTTATAATTCACCTGAGCTTTGTTAAATATGACTGTTTATTTCTGTCAGTTGAAACAAAAACATTATAAACTAGTAACTCACTCAAAGGAATACTATTAGTCAACAGGCTTGAGTTTTTCATGTTCCTTCTTTAAGGCTGATAACACAAGTAAAGGTCCCATCGAAAACAAACAAAACCGAAAGAAACAATAGAGAGATATCATTTTAATGACACAGTCAGACCTCAGATATACTGTGCTTTCCACCTTTTCGAGAAAAATTGTAGCTGTCTCAAGCTACCATATTCTGTTCTTTCACAGGAAGCCACTTTTTACATTTAGAGATACGGTAGGAGCTACAAAACTGAACTGCTCCTCTGCACTCTTCCCTGGCCTGACCAAGAACAGCCATCAGGTTCCTCACTCTATAATCTGCTATTTTTTTGAGATGGCACTTTAACTATTGACATATCTTTGTTAATGGACCTGCAGTGGTGTAATGATTTCACGTGAGATTATGCCAATTGAAGTCCTGAAGAAGTAATTGTCTTCTCCAGTATCTGTCCCTTCACCAGCTATGTTATAGCCATACACAAAACTTCTTTCAACATCTGTGTCACTTCAGCAAGTGAACTTAGTTGAAACTCTGTGGTGATTATTTCTTCCAAACCTGTACATATCTGCCTCTCCAAACCAAATCTGTGTAAAAGTCACTGTATGCTTAGAAAAGTCCCATATGTCAGAAATATTAAATATAAAGCTGACCTATTGTGATAAGAGGTGAGAGGACTTAAAAAGCAGTAATGGTCAAAGGCAGTTTAAAAATAGAGGCCAGAGAAGATTTAGACTTCTGGCTATATGTTATCTGTGAAAGTACTTTGGGATTTCTGGTACCTTTAGCTCAATCAGTGAAGCTGATACTCTGCCCCGCTGGAACAAATGTAAGCCTGGGAGCCCTCAGCTGTACTTTTAGTCAATGGCATTTCATTCATATTGGTCAAGATTTAACCTTTAATGATTTTTGGACTAGGCATGTGCTTGCTGAGTCGCTGCTTCGAATAAATGCTGGAGAAAGATCTTGCAGAAAGAGCATAATGCCACTGAGATCATATTTGCCCTTTGGTTTCTTGTAACCCTTCCCCAACCTACTATTCTCTGTAGTGTTTAGTGATTTGTAGCCCAGCAATAGTCAAGTCTTCATTTACTTCATGCATATGCACTAAATTAAGCTACTTCCCTCCCACCCATATGGTGGTCTGATATGCACAGATGTTATTACAGAGTTCTGTGTCACATAAAATCCCAGCTGTAATACAAAAAAATAAAGAAAAAAAAAGAAAAAGGAAGATAAAAAGCTCTTTTACACATCTTCCAAAGAGGCAAAACAATAGAAAATAAGCCCATAAGGAACTGGATAAACATAAACAGACCCGTAGAACATCTGACACAGATACAGATCAGGGACTGAAGATGGAAGACAAAAGAAAAGAAGGATTAGTATTAAATTATTTCAGACTGTGATAATAATTAATTAAAAAATGCTAATCTCTACAAAATAGCAGTTGACAAAACACTTTTGACAGTCCTCTGAAACACAAGCAAGCTCTTCTTTCCTAAGGTTTCTCAAAATCCCAGGTTGCACATTTTTTTGAACTGAATTGAAGGAGTGTAAGTATCAAAAAATATGTGCTCTATGGGGCAAAGTGACTAATTGGAAAAAATAACTTTTTCAAATCCTTTCAGTATTTTGCAACCACTAAGTGCCTTCCCCTTTTTGATCAAACACCCATGCTCCCATAAAATTCAAAATAAGTTACTCTCAGAGGAAATTAGCTTTCTCTTCAAAACTGATTTTAATTTTACTGCCTTGATATTTTCCATCGAAGTTTGCAAACTGCTGCCTACAGTTTCTGATAGCCCAAAGAATCACACAGCATGCTAGATATTCAAAATGTACACCAGTCATCTACACAATTTGGTGCCTAAGTGACTATAGTGCCAGTAGCTTAGTGGCTTTTTGGGTTTTTTTGCTTGTTTGCCTGTTTGGTGTTATTTTTTGTTTGTTTCTTTGGAGCCCCACAATTAAAAGCATTCATTGCTTTGTAATTAAAATTGCAATTATTGGCTGAATACAGCTTCAACTGGCATGTGGCTACTGGACATCAAGTCAATAAAAACGAAGTATCTTCACCCCAAGTGTGCATATGCAGACTCTTGGGGTAATTTTTAAGGGACTTGTGCAGCAAGAGGTTTTAGAAAACAGCACAAAGCTGGATCACCCACTGTCATGAATGAGTGCTTGGGGTAGCCCAAAAAATCACCAGCAAGGATATCAGCAAGAGCAGGTTTAATAAAAAAGTGAAAGAGTGACAAAGTTCATTGGCAAGGTTTACTCTGCTACTTACTGGATGGCTAGCAAAGTCAGACTAAAATCTAAAATCAATCAATCTAAAACCAAAATCAACACAAAAACTGTCTATGTGGAAGCTGCAGAGGGGAAAGAGTAAGGATAGGAAAGAGTAAGGATGAAAAGGAGCAAGGAAGACACTCCCATAGAATCACAAGGTTCAGAGTGGACCCTCTTGCCAAACTTCGCTCCATACTTAAACAGTGGGGTAGATCTAAAGATTTTATAGCATTTAACAGCACTTAATCAATGGCCTAATTAAAAAAAAAAAATCTTATAGAATTTACTGTAAGCACAACAGCAACTTGCTTACAGGCCTAACTTAGTGACAAATCCAACATATTTAAGAATCCCAGAGGGCAACATTCACAGGTCATTTGTTGTGGCACGCTCACACTCTCACACAGACAAACTCAAAGGAGAGTGAAACACTCACATTGGATGCCTTTGTATCTTCTCTACAGGTAAGGGGTTGAGCCTTGAGAAATGGAGATATCAGCCACTGCAGTCCAGGAAAGTTCAAAGGGTCTCTTTTAGGACCACAGCTTATAGGATCACAAGAGGTTTGGCTTTAGTCATGGTAATTTTCCATTCTGGCCACAGTTTCCTTAAAAGTTTGATAACAAAAATTTTGTTCCACTTGGGTTGTTATTCGAGCAAGAAAATTAAGCTTCCAAAGCTGTTGGTTAAAAAACAGGAGCTCCTCACAGCACTGGTTCCTGGGAGCAGACAGTGTTTTTGATAACCTCGAGAGGAGCTGAGCCCAGGAGCTGTTTATCAAGGCCAAGGCTTAATGAGCATTTCTGAGATCATAGTGCTGCACAAGGAGGGGAAAAGGGAGGATCCACCACCACACCCACTCATACTGCAGTCTCAGAAAGGGGATGTGAGCTTATCATCCACAGGGCTCAGGGGGTGGAGATGCCCCTAATCATCTGTCTGTGTGTACATGTGTGTGCGAGAGACAGGGAGCTCTTTGGGATGTGGGTGCTTATTAACACCTTGTAAGCAGCCAGGACTGAAGTTTATTCCTTCTGTTACTCATATTGATCCTGAAGGCATAGCTCACTGTTTGCTGGCTAATTGCATGTCATTAGTAAATCAATAAAACCACTTTGATCCTGGTTTGCTTTAATTACATGAAATGAGCAGCTTTTCCCTGGGATAGTTGAGCTAACATATCTTAAACTCAGATATAAGGGGATCAGTTAGGAAGTCTCAAAGATAAAATGGGAATTCAAAATGAGGCAAAAAGTCTAGACTAAGTATTTTGGGCACCTACATCATTGATCTCTAGATAGATATTACGCTTTTTCCTGGAGACATTTAACTGCCTAGTACTGGAGTACAATGTTCTTGTTGTAGAGTCGTAGAAGTCCATGAACCAGAAGTTTACTCTATGGTTGTGGGGAAAAAAAAAAAAGTTTTGAGTTAATTAAGGAAGAATTATGGGGTCCCAATCTTGAAACTGCTACCCTTACTCAAAATTAGAAAATGAAACAAAAAAAACCAACAGCAAAAAAAAACCAAAAAACCTAAGCAGAAGCAATAAACCTTAAAACCAATGATTCCTAAGGTTAAGAGTTTTAAACTCCATAGCACTGTAAGACATTATATTCTTGAAACAAAGGATACATAGAACAAGAGGTGAGAAAGCAAAGTCAGGGGTTTGGAGCTGCAGAAGTTCCTACCAGAGTCCCCCTTCATCTTCCATTCCCAGGAGAAAGATCAACTGTTTCAGATGAAATTAAGCTAGGGAAAATCAAAGGTGAAAAATATTGTTGTAACTTTACCCCATTTTCCCCAGAAATAACTGTCCCTTAACTTGTGATTACTTTACCACAAAGTAAAATAACTTTATCTTGTGGCATATTGCTAAAATTTCTAGGCTATATATACAGTTTATTATAAATATAATTTTTTAAATAAAAAGGAACTTTGCTCCAGAGATTCTGTAACTCAAGCTATTATAATAAGTCAAATAAATCCATTTACAATCCTCAGATACAACAGCCTTTGGTTTTTCCCTATCAAAAACAAACAACTCGGGTTCAACCCTCTTCAGTGGACTCCTTCAGTTTAATAACCTGTGGTTTTGGGTCTGCAAAGACACAAAGAGCATCTGAACTTCAGAAGCAACATCTGCATCTTCAAACAGGTGAGAAAGTCCATGAGTTATCAAGAGGGCTGTATAAACAACCTCACAAGTAAGGTGGGGAAAATTAGCATTTAGAAAATAAAGGATTCCAAGAAGGAAATATGAAGCCACACTTCATCATAGAGATCATCAGCAAAAGAAACTGACAACTGCCAAAGCACACAGACCAAGAGAAATACTTGTTTTCTTATTAAACCTCTCTTATTAAACCTTTTCTTATAAATCCTCTGCATTAACAAGAAATGTCACTTACACAAAAGACAGAATGCAAAAGTCCACCATGGTTTCCCTTCCTATTTTCACCACAAGGGCTGGATGACTATTATCCCACCAGTTGCATGGCAGAGGGGTTTTGTCATCCAAAAATCTGTAAGGAATGCAGAGTTTATTCCTGTAACTTGGTACCTTTTATGAGAAGTCAGCTAGGAAGCTGAATGGGGAGGCGAAGATTGGATGTTCTTTGGTTCCTTCTTGAAATAACTGAGACAAAAGCATCCATTGTCTTCACACAACGATGAGTGAATTGTCCAACTCCAATAAATCCTAAATACTGTGTTCCAGGTACCACCTATAATACAAAGTGTGGAAAGTTATACTTCACAATGCCAGTAATAGGAAATTAAAAAGCTAATGAAAATCACAGCCTGTGGCATAAAAAAAAAAAAAAAGAAGACCAAAACCAGACCTAAGAACCTGAAAAGGTCAACAAACAATCCAAACAATAGTTTAATCCCTTTCCTTCATATAAGGACTGAATTCAATAAAAAATATCCCAACTTAAGTATATTCAGCATGAAAATTTCTTTATCATACCCAAATATAAATGAGAGAACAACCCAGGATAGCTTGAGTGCTTTCATAAACCCAGTTTTAAATGTGCAAAAGAAAACATAGGAGAAGGATCTCCTCACTAAATTGATTCTCATAAGAATTTACAATAGAGAAAGATTTTCCTGAAATACAAAATGAAGTGATCACCAAGAGACAGAACTTCATCAAATATACATTCCACTCAGAAAAGAAAATGTATATCTTCCTCCTAAGAGGAATAAAATAATAATAATAAAAAAAATCTAATACAAAATACAAAAGTACAAAAGCTGAATTAGGTGCTTCTCATAATACCTTAAAACTAATTCAGAGACAGCAAACATAACTATATGGTTATCACTTTCTGATACCTTTAGTCTCACTTCCATTTAAATACAAAACAGAAAATTAAAATTATATCAAAGCATTGCATGATATTTAAAATTTAAAGAGATATCTTCAATCTCTTCTAAAAATAATACTTTCAATCTCTTGAAAGAAATGCTGAAACCCAGACAAAAGAAATTAAAAAGGACCAGGGGAAAGATAAGAAAATTAATCTGATGAGAACATGGAAGACAGCAAACACAGCCTGGACCCGTCAATGAGATCAGTGAGGTGAAAGACAATCTCATTACAAATCCCTAGTCCCCTATAAGGATTTATGTCAGATTTGGACAGGTTGCTTAAATAAGTCATGCCTCAGTTCTCTACTCCTTAAATGAGAAAATAAATGCCTTCGTTTCAGGGATTTAAAAAGTTAGGATAATATAATTAATACTGTGGAAGTACTTGGAAGCTACAGAGCTACCCAAAGTGTCTCTGTCTTTAAGCAGGCCATAGTAAGCAGCCCATCAGAATTCAATACAAATTATTTACTGTGACAATAGAGAAACGGGGAATAAAGAACATAAAACTGTGGACAAAATGCAATGGGGATGAATCGGACTAGATCAGCTAAATAAATAATAATAACAAAAAAAGAAATCAGTATAAATTAGTTAGCAAAGTGAGCAGGCGTTGTTAAAATTCCACTACCCACATCTTACTCCTCCCTCTCTCCAAAATTGTCCCAAAGCACAGACACACTTACACTTCCAGTCATGAAGCAGACTCCCTGTATGACTACAACCTACTTATGAAAATAAAAGCAAATAGCTGTACTTAACTTATTAGCATAGTACTTCCAAACTAAAAGGCACTCAGATTTGTCAGAGAACTGGCATATCTTCCATAAATCACAGAGAGCAAAGGTAGAGTCAGTCTCAGGTATATGTTGGCTTCTTTGTGCCACCCAGTGGTTTAGACTAATACACCTCTCAGTGCAGGTGCAAAAAGAGCTATTGGTAATTGCTAAACAATTTAAGGTCTATTTGAAATAAATAAATAAATAAATAACCTGAGAGACATAGTAACAAGTAACTTCAAGGCTGAAGGAGAGCTTAAGGCACATTGTACACATCGTCCTAACCATGTTATTTCAGAAACAAAGGATAGGTCAACATATCATCTCCCATGTGACTTCTGAGACCCTGCCTATTCCATTTTTATTCTATGCTAAGTTGGGGAAACAGTATGTCAAGAAAGAAAATTACATTACAGATGCCTTACATGCAGCACTTTCCATAGGCAGTTTGAGACAGCCTCTGAGAAGTACAGACCTAGCGAAGACGATGAAAATTAACACTTTTGTTCAAAAAAAAAAAAAATCCTAGTCTGTTAGTGTACATTATACTGCAAAGATTAATTCAGTCATGGTTTAACACTGAGTGTCAGATTTCCATATAATGCTTTGGCCTACTTTCTAAAGAACTTTATCTGGCCATAGAGAGACTGAGAGATTTGAGCTGTTTTGAAAATCTGACTCAATATGGTTGCTTTTAGAGACAAAAATGTAAACAGAATTATCTTATTTACAGTCTGAAACAAATTGCAATCAAATGCAAAGTGAGATCTATTCATTATAACTGAGCTGTACACACTTTCATTATATCTGAATTTACCTAATTGTATAATTCCATTGTTCAAAGATAAGCAGATTTAAAAGGTTCAAGTATTAAGAAAGGCAAGGACTTTTGTGCTATAAATATGAAAAGTCCAAAGGAGGGCTACATCAGACTCAGCTTTTAATATCGCATTTGGAAATTACTTTCATCTATTAAAAGAAAAAAAAAAGATAATTTTGTTTCCTAATTATAGTTAGATAATGGAATAGAAGTTAGGTTTTCTTGCTTTTATCATTGTTACAGTACAAAAGTATTACCTTAGGCAATGTTGTATGTGTATCAGGGCAATTGAAAGGGACAGAATACCTCTTATTGTTTTTGCTATTTGAAATACCACCACCTTAACAAACTCCAGCCATAGTGTCAAGAAATGGTTGGAGACAGTGCTTCTTTATTTGTGTTTTGTTCAAGGGTCCATCAACTGATAAAGCTAGCAGGCCTGAAGAAAGAAAAGTTACAACATAAACTTACTGTTTTAAAGTGTTTATCATATCTCATGTCATTATTTCATGCAGAAGGAGGAGTAATTGAAGTAGCAATAGAAGACAGGACTCAGATGATAGAGTGGCAGCATAAACAGAAATACAAAGAATTAGATGTTACTAATATTCTGTTGTTCTTAGTGAAGTAATTTGGATATTTAATGGATTTCAGGTCCATAATAGGCCCTATTTTTCATAAATAAAAAATCTGGCCCCAGCTCTAACTCTGAACCCCAGCTCTAACCTATTTTTGTTGTTAAATATATAGCCTATTCTTCTGATGAGGAAAGAGAGAGTGAAGACACAAGTGGGTAGCCTTTGCACAGTTTAATTGAAGTAAATTTTTCTAAATTCAAGGACTTTGTCACAGCTGCTCTAATTAACCCCAGAAACAAACACAAAGGGAAAGTGGAAAAAACAGTTCGGCAGTGTAGCATTAAACAAAATTTTTCCTTGTATTTCCTCTAAGCCCTGTTTGTTTTTCTCTCCTCTGCTGATTTGCACCCATTCTTGTTAGGGAGCCCAGAGGGATTTTTCAGTCCAGGTGTCATTTTGTAGGACTAGGGACAGAAACATTAATTTGTCAGCAAGGGTATCCACAGATTCCTCCTGCAGTAGGTTTTAAATGCAAACAGAACTCCTTTGATCTCTCTTTTAATCAATCAATACTGATTGAGGGCAGACGTATCCCAGTTTTCTTTTTGATTAGTCCTTGCAGACATTTAAAGCTGAAAATCATAGAATCACTGAGGTTGGAAAACATCTTTAATAAAAGCCTTATGAGAGAAGTTGATTTTGTATTGGGGATTATGCAATTAATGTTTTCCCTTGTCCCACTTAAACAAATGTTGCATCAAAAATAGAAAATAAAACAGACTCTATGAATTACTATCCCTGAATGTAACTGAACTTCTGTTAGGCTGATCTGGGCTTTGTATGATTTAAGCTGTCACCAGAATAGTTTCTACTAAGGGAGTTTTTTTCCTCTACCGAAATATCAACCATCGAGTATATTTTAAAATTTTAATTTTTTCTTGCAATTCCTTACACACTTACATGCATTACTATAATCTATGTTATCTTTGATTGTTTTACTTACCTTGGACTTAGTAACTCATCATGTGAAAGGAGGTTTATGTAAGCACATTGTTTTACACATGTTGTAACTGGGGCTGGGTGTTACCATTCAGAGGCATCAGGCCTCGTTGTGGCTGCTTTTCTTTACACTTTTCCATCCTTTGCAGTTTATTTATCATAGTTTACTGAGTTCTGTCTTTTGTCAAAAGCAGTGATATATGTATAACTATCCTAGAATAATTCCCTACTAATTCTATAGTTTCTAGATGTAACTAGTTTCTAGTCAAGTCCTACAGTCTTCATTCACTCTTAAAGTTAGAATATAATAAACAACCTCATGAAATACACCTAATTGTCTTTATAAACTTACTTCCTTATTAGTGAGAACTGCAGCCTCAGGCAAAGCATGCACTTGTCTGCACTCCTAATCTGAACTACATTTCAAATATCTTGAACAATAAGTGGGACAAATGTAGCAAGAGGTAAAAACCACTCTGTCACACAAACTGATTTGAAACCTTTTGCTGATATCTACTGTGTCCTAAGGTATCTGTACTGAATAGAATAATTAATAGAAATTAATAAATCACATTGATTTCTTCCTAAATGCTTATGGATTTGAATTAGCAGAAATTCTATAAATAGGTTCTCCCTCACATACCATCTCTTTCGCAAGTTGATTAACTTATTCTCCTCTTCTCTGCATAAAACCTTCACTTGAATTTCTAAGTTATTTTGTCTTCGTTCTCACAGTTCCAGAATTATCCATTACTCCAATACTGAAGGTTAAAATATTCTTTCTAAAACTTGCTAACACGGTAAATTGGGTTTTCACATTGCAAAAAGCCAGACTTCCTGGAACTGAAGCTTTTTGTTTTCGCCTTTTACTTTCCAGGAAGACAAATCATTACCCTGAGTCGACATCCCGTGCAATCACAGATTCCTTGCTCTCACACATTAGTGATGTTCTCTCCTAAATGGAGGCGCAAAACCTCAATGATGGAAATTTCTACAGTGTCATGGAGGGAAAGTGGAGGGGCAAGTTCTGCTCTCTTCACTCTTGAGACCAGCAACAGGACTCAAGGAAATGGCTGAAGCTGAGTAGGGGGAGGTTTAGGTTGGATATCAGGAGAAAGTTTTTCACCTGGAGGGTGGTTGGGCGCCGGAACAGGCTCCCCAGGGAAGTGGTAACAGCACCAAGCCTGACAGAGTTCAGGAAGTGTTTTGGCACATGGCGTGATTCTCGGGGTGGCCTGTGCAGGGCCAGGAGTTGGACTCGATGATCCTGATGAGTCCCTTCCAATTCATCACATTCTATGACTCTATGACATTTGTCACTGCTGGGGGCAGCCACCATGCTGAGTCAGGTTCCAGGGGGTGGCTGGGCTGCCCTTGCCTTGAGAAGGGTTGAGATGGGCTCCCCAGATGCCCCGTGGCTGAGTGCCCATAACCCAGCCTGTCTGAGCTCCAGCTCTGAGAGAGCCCCTGGGAAAGGGTCTGGGAGAGCCACAAAGCTACTGCTGGACAAACAGCCTCCAGAAGTGGGGTAGCTGTGGGGTTGAAAACCCTTACTCTATCTGGCCTTTTGGTGCCTGTCCCTGTCACCATCCTGGTTCCACACCCCAATCCCTGTTGGGAGAGGTCACAGCTCAACCTTAATTAGGTCACCCTGGAGTATTCCCACTCCCTTTGCTCCCTGATGTTATCCTCCCAATGAAGGTATTTCTCTACTCTCTCCCTTTCACTCCCTCAGAGTGCTGAGGAAACAATGCACTGTTCAAAGGCTGTGGTACATTTACAGAGATTAGAAGCATTTTACAAGTTCCAGCTTTGGAGGCAGGCTCTTAGTTCAAGCTGTAGGGCAGCACTTCCCAAGATGGAGATCATGGAAGCGGCAAGTGGATTCACCAGCCTGGCAGAAATTCAACGGTTTATGTCAGCATTTCAGATTGCAAAGCTGATGAGAGTAGTAGGTGTAATAGAGAAGAAGGGAAGTGGTTTCTGTTGAGTGTGATGGTTTTGACTCTGGAGAGCCTCTGCTCAAGCCCGAGTCACAAGAAGAATGGCTGCTATTTTTGTGAATACTTGAAATGAGATATTTCAGCCTCTAACTTATCTCCTTTCCACTGCTTGGCTACCACTCCTTCCCTTAAAGGAAACTGAACTCCCCCATGCAAGTGAAACTGTAGTCCCCTGGGAACAAAGGTCATGCTCACTGGTCCCTATTAGGTGAACCTATTAAATGAACTATTTCCTTTCATGGTGTCAGTGTTTTTGGTTACTTCAGGTTCAGCTTGCAAGTTTTGTGAGTTTTGTGTCATGACCACACTCAGCTCATGGGGAGAAATATTACTTAGAAAGGTAACTGTTGTGTTGAACTTTTTAGCTGTATATCTGCCACACTAACCCTTTGGGGTTTGAGGGTTTGGTTTAGGAGGCCTGAGGAGGCTGTTAGACCTTTCACAGGGAGCATCTTGGAGAGTGCTCCTGGTTTAAGTCACTGTGCTGTGTTATTGGCCAGCCTGATGATTCAAGACATTGTTTTTTTAATCCCTCTACCATTGCTAACACAGACCTAGATCAGTCACAGACTGGTAGATGTGAAAAGCCATGAAGACATGACACAAGAACTCCTGAAGAACTAGAGGAAGGATCTAATAGAGATCCTAGAAGAATCTTTATTATTATAGAATGAACAGCTGTGTATGCCTAAAGCAGATGTCTTCAGAGAAAGGCAGCCTCATCCAGCACAGTCACTTTGTATTTTAAGTTATTCACCTCGGATTTAAGAGAACAGAATAGGGGCCCAAACCTGGATTTCCCCTAAAAAATGTAATGACATGATCAAAAAAAACCACTTGTTATTCTAGGTCTTCCTTTTTCCCATAAAAGTTAAGTTTCGGGGTTGTCCAGTTATGGAAAGAATGGTGCTTGAAAACATGCAGTGCATTTTTCCATTTAGGATGAATACTTCCTCTGTCTAACTCTGCTGGATACAATGAACTCTTGATATTCTTAAAGGAAGTGACGGAAAAAAGGTTAATGGGAGGACATTAAACTGCCAAGAAGTTAAACAGGATCCCAGACTCAGCAACTGGACCCTCTTACTATTTAAAGAAGCACAGTTCATGTCAAACTTTATCCCAAAAATTAATCAGTTCATTTGGCAATCAAGTTGTCAAAAATACCCGAGTAGAAAATGCAGCACAACAGAGATACTTCAGTACCTTAGCTACAGTACTCAATATTCCATTAAGACTCAAGAGGAATTTGCTGAGATTTCAGCAGAGGTGGAATTTCACACAAGATGTGCCCAAACCTAATTTTTTTCTAGATCAGCATTTACAACTTGTTCAGTGAGCACTGTTCCCTCTCTGAAGAGACTGGTTGTTTATTTGATGTTGAGCACATGCCTTTTCTTCCTAAATGGTAATGAATAATTGCCCTGGAGACAGAGATTATTCAAGAAATGGATTTTAGCACAGAAAATGTAATGAGAGTCTGCAGTGTCCCACGATGTTTGTAGATGTTCGTATAGCTAATTCTCTAAGCAAACCTCTCAGTTTATAAATTTAGAACATTCCCATTTCCTCAGAATGTGCATACATCAATTTCTTTGGAGAGCATGCTATTACTACAGCATGTATTTTGCGTGAGTTTTTAATTGAAAATTTAATAGAAGTTTTAATATTCTGAATGCATAAAAATCTCAACATTTAAACGCGATCAGTGACACTTATAAGCCTCTGGCCAGAACACTGTAGTCACATCCCTTCCTATCTTCTTTTCCCTTAATTTCTTTTCTTTCTCTTACAATGTAACGTAAAGATAAGCTAATATTAATTTACAGTGGAACATTTCTTTATTAGAGATCATTTGCATTCATTTTCTTGCCCTGATTTGTGTTCATGTCTTCCTGCACTTTACACTAGTGGCCTTTATGGATTGTAGCTGCGTTAAAAAATTCACACAGTACAAGAAGGATAGGTTTCTGGCACATTAAAGACAAAGTGATTCCTCTTGTTGTATCTATAGGTCAAAGGCAAGTAGGAAAAAGAGAGTAACATACAATTAAATTGGAGTCAGATAGAGGGCAGTCAGAAGGTACTGCAAAATTTTGCCACAGGAGGTGAAATATATTCTTTTAACTATCATTAACTAATACTTTTCAAAACCATCCTACTGCGTACTTAGCAGTATGCACACCAAAACTAGTCTATACTTAATTACGTCTGTCATCTTTCTTTAGGTCAACTAGTTTTTTAATGGTATCCTTAAGATTTCCAGTAATTTTACTGTACCCTCCTTTGTCAGGCTTGGTATGTTACAGCTTTTCTCCTTGTAAAAGTTTAAAAGTTCAGCAACAATTGCTTGCTGAATTACTTTAATTGTTGCCTTATATCCCTTCATTTTATGAAGTATTGACTTTCAATCAGAGGTTCAATTATAACATGATTCTATGACATATTATGAAGCGGAAAAAAGGAAGGCTAAAATGAGATCCTTTTCTAGGAATTTACAAACTAATTTACATTCATGGATTCCCACTTTCCTATTTTTCACCTTAAACAGAATATATTTTGCTATTCACTGCTGAAAGAATGACAGTGTTAGAGAGAAAGTAATGAGCAAGGTAAATGTTGTTCTTCCAAGTAACAAGTGATAGGACAAGGGAAAATGGCCTCAAGTTGTGCCACAGCAGGTTGAGGTTGGATACTAGGAAAAATTTCTTCACCAAAGGGTTTTTTAAGTGCTGTAATAGGCTGCCAGGGGAGCGGTGGAGGATTTGGAAGACATGTAGGTGTGTCACTGAGGGACGTGGTTTAATGAGGTGTTTGTCAGTGCTCTGTAAACAGTTGGTCTTTATGATCTTAAGAGGTCTTTTCCAACCTAAATGATTCTGTGACACTATTCTATGGTTCTCTGAGGGCAAGACAGTAAGAGAGAAAAAAGAAACCTAGCAGAAGGAGGGATGTCAGTAGGATATTAGGCATCTGAATGCCTTCAGGAGCTAATTGATATCCCTCTAGCAGACCAGCTCCTGATGATTCATCTGTGTCACTTTAAATTCCTCCTGTGCCAGATTGTCTTCTCAGTTCCTGGTCAGAGACTGCTGTCCATCACCCAGCTGTGCCAGCTCCATTTCATGACTAACCCTAAAAGCTCTTGGCACTTGGGGATCTCTGGGGAGAACACAAGACGAGACTGAGAGGTCAGGAGTGCAGTAAACTAAGAGATGGGCAGGTATATCTGCCACGGAAACCAGACCTCAAGTTCACTCCTCCTGCTCTGCCCCTGCCAAAAGATATTTCTGCCTGGCACTTCCCTGTGACACTTTAACTGACTTATGACTTGGCTTTCATGGTTTGCCTCTCTGAATGCATTCCTTGCAGTTTAGTGAGGAGAAAACCTGCAGAGCTTGTCAATCACTGACTCTGTGCTGGGTAAAAGGCACACTTTCATTAATTTTTTACAATTTTTTCAATGTTCATCATATCCCCTGGAGTGGGATATCAGTATTTGCCAGATAAACCAAAGTTAATTCATATAATACCAAACAAGATTTGGACGGAGAATAGGACAAATTCAATCTGGTAAAATGCAAAATTCAATACCTAATTACCAGGTTAAGAAGCAAATAAAGGAAAAAATAATTATAAGGTTTGTCTTTTCTAACTGATCTCCAGTATGTCTTCTGTATTTTGTTGAGCTAGGGATTGACAAGGACAGTTCCATATTCTTAGACCTGCATGCTATTTTTTCAGAGTAGTGATTTCTGTAGTACAATTCCCAAATGGGAATCTCTAATTTGGAGAAACTTCCTTATGAACTCCTTCATACAGTAAGAATTCCACTGTGCATAAAGCACCTTGGGGATTTTCTGTAACTTAGAGTATTCATAATTTCTTTTAATTAGAATACTAGTTTATGTTTCTTTTATGAAGGTAAAGCTGTCTGTCATGGCATAGATTTTACAGAGCAGAGAGGTTTCTGAAATGCCATCTTAATCTTCAGAGGCCAAACACTCTTAGCACCCAACTAATTAGGCATCCACTCAGGCATAAAAATGAACCTCTTTTTGATAAATGTGCTGTCGAAGAAGAACTGTATCACATCTGATTTCATCCAAGTTCAAAGCTGATTTCTTTTCTATGTAACTCTTGAACCAATTACATTGGCATTTCAAAGATTAGTGGAAAGACAACTTTTTGTTTACCGGTGTTTGACTAAACGCAGCAGTTAATAAGATAAGCCCATGCAGAACCAGAACCAGCGCTGTGGTCTGTGGCGTTGAACACCTGTCTCACATGAAACACTGGAAAAATATTTTTGAGGGATCACTATCACTGAGTTAAATCAAAGCACAGACAAGCCCTAGAGAGATTTTACCAAGTACCTGACTGTTAGCACTGCCAGTGATCCAACTCTAGACCTCCCCTGAGCAGAGGCTGGTTATCAGCTAAATGGTGTCAATGTCTGGGGGGGTTGTGTTGGAGATTAATTGAATCCAGAGATTTACAATCAAACTCACTTTCCCTTCAGTTGTTATCAGTATCACTAAAAAGCCAGGTCTCTTTCTTCGCTGTGTTACACACTCCCTGCTCTCTCTAAAGCAAAAGATGAAATGATGCAAAGCTAGACCTTTGATACAATAAGTACATTATCTGTAGTTCAGGTTATGAAAAAAATAGATGATGCACCCATTCACACTGATGCAATTTTCAGTATTTTTTAATTTTCTATGCCAACCCCGTCATTCTCTTGCCAAATAAGCAAGGCCTGTGCATTAAGGTACAAGCTAAACAGCACACACTTTTGAGAAAAATTCTTACTTTAAAAGATCAAACTGTGTCAGTTGAAAGTGGTGTTTGCGTAGGCTTCCTAAAGTGCCTTGTTAAGGTGCAATTGTTCCAAAAGTTCCTGAAGCACATTTATGCCTACTAACGAATGCATACACTGTCTGACTATAACAAAATAGGGAATACATTTTCCCTTTGACTGGAATTAAACTTAAAACATTAGACCGATGCATTATCCACCCAGAGGTCCGGGTTTCCCTGCAGTCTTACAGAAGAAATGGATACGTCAAGCATCATTAATATTCGTGATTCTGTAGATCATGCTAGATAGCATTAATATAATGCTCAATGGCTTTGATAGGATGAAATCTATAATTGTAACAAGGCGTTAAAAAACATCAGCAGTTTGCATCCATCAGGAACCTGATGGAATGAAAAACAACTTAGGAGATACAGTTCTGATTTGCATATACCTTGCTATAAAGAGATATTTCATCTTATAACTTCATGCTCCTGGTTAATTTATTCTGGTGGAAGAAATTTTATTTTCCTAGTATTTGGCAGCTTCAAAAAGTTAAAACTGCATATTTGAAGAAAAATGACCAGTAACTGTGACTGTTACATTTTCCCGCTCTGACAGAAAGGGATAGAAAATGGCAGTAAGGCCTAAAGGGATGTTGTAAGTGAAAAGAAATATGGAAATGCTGATATGACAGCTTGTAATCACAATGTGAACCAGAAGTAAATTATTTTTAATTTTTTATTTGTTGCTAGAGAGTGTGCAAGCTGAAAAGATGTTATTGAGCAAAATATTAGTGAGATATTTTTCTTTACAGGCATAAAATTGAAATAAACCACTGGAAACAGGAGGGCAAACTGTGCTGGGGAGAAAGCACAGTTCCCTCTCTGCAAGGTAGACTGAGAGCTGTAGGGTGTCTACCACAGCCCTTGCCAACCAGGCCAAGAGGTCACAAGCACACAAGATGGAATTTAGGAAGGGGTTGTTTTCTGTTAAGTGTAACTGGAAGATTCTGTAGTGGAAATAATGTAATAAGGAGGACAGTGAGTCACGTGGAACAATTCTGCAACTATTCAGCCATTGCCCTGGCAATGTAACAGAGAAAAAAGCACATTTGTTGACTTCAAAATAAGATGAAATTGCCATAATAGGGACAAACCACACAGAATAGAGATCAATTTAGTTAATATACACAAAATAGGATTGAAATTTGTGGCAAACCACTTAAACCATCAGTCTTCCAATTGCAAAACCTTTGAAAATAGAAAAGAAGATGTATAGTAGTATAATACTTGCAAACAGCAGTGCACCACACCAACAAATACTGATTACAGAAAATGGAAAAGATGTGAATGTTGGGTTAAAACTCTCAGCAAACACATAAAGTGATATGTAGGATATATATGGCAATTCATTTAGGCCTCTACAGGCAATCACAACATCCAAGAAAGGATCAGATGAGAACGTACAAAAATTATGTCACATCTATACACACACATAATCACTTGGTGAAAATGTGACATGAATGAAATCAAAGTCTGCCAGACAAGCAGTGGGTCAATATCTTTCAGAACACCTGTAGAAAGAAGACGAGTATGACTAAATCTAGGACTCTGCTATGGTATATAGCCAAAATCCCATTTTTGTCTAAGGGTGGAAAGATGAAGATATAAAAATGTTTTTATGTCCTTAAATCTCCAGTTTCTTTTTTCCCCTTACATCCACTTAACAGGAAAGACTCAGTATACCCTTTTCTTTACTAAGAGCATGTTCCAGCCTAGAAAGAATTCAATACATCTGGCAAGGCAGAAAACCACTGAGAATCAGAGAAATGGTTTTGGCAACATATTCTTCATGGGAAAAAAAAAAAAAAAAAAAAAAAAAAAAAAAAAAAAAGAAAAAAAAAAAAGGAAGAAAGAGAGGTAAACTGAAAATAGATTTGTAGTATTAAGGACCATGTGGAAGATAATGTACAAAACAGGCAAAAGCACAGCATTTTTTAACACAGAATTTGTTTCAAAATGTTCTCTCAGCATTAATTAGAACTCAAGCTGTTGGCTTCCAATCTGGAGTTCAGACTCCTGCTCTCCCTTTGCCACCCGCCGGGGCCTGTTATTCCCATTATAAACACCCATAAATCTCACCAAGTCTAATGGGCTTATTGCAGTCCTGCATATGCATCAAGGGGAGGATAAATGTCTCTACTTGTGCCTTCTGATACCCATAATTGTTTAGTAACATAATGAGATAATGTTTCTAAAACAGCAAAAATCAGTGGGTGTTTTTCTACGCCCTTTAACATGATTTAGAGAGCTTTTCAGCTGAAATTATTCTAGATTTCGACTGTGGTTAGTAATTTTTGCAGGAAAAGTAAAAGCAAACTTTTACCTGAAGGCAGTAGAGGTAGAAAATAAGGGAGAACATATAAGGACTTTCTTCGTATTCTGAAAAAAAAAAAAAAAACACATGAAAAAAATGCTCTGTCACCAATAAAGTGAACATAGAAATGGATCAGTGAATTTGAAGAAAAGATATAGAAAAGGAGAATCCAGAAAAGATGTTTTCCCTCATGAAAGACGAACAAAAGAACTTGTTTCATTAAATTAGAAAAGTGAAGGAAGAGAAGGAAAAGGATTGTTATCTTTAGACACAACAAGGAAATGAACACAAGGGAGAAAAAATAACCACTTGAGCTAAAGGAGAATGTTGGCACAAGAACAAATAGACATAAGCTGAACATGAATAAATTTAGATTTAATTTAGAAACGGGCTCTGAGCCTTCCCTCCTATCAGACTTGGAAATGGTCTTTCATTAAAAAGAATGCAGACAGAGAGAACCTGAATACTTATAAGAAAACTGAGTAAGTTCTTAGAAGATTAGAATTGCATGGTGCTGCAAGAGATTGATTTCATTACCTAGAAGCTTCCTCCCAGTTTCTTTGTGTTCCTGTTGCTTCTCCTTCCTCTCCTCACCATGGAAAGCACACGAAATATGGATATAAACACAGCAAAGCAAAAGAAACCCAAACAACCAGAACTAAATGAGACACTCATAGTTATGAGCGATTATGGCACTACACATTTGCTAAAAAGGTTCTATAAATTAATAACATTCTGATTTGAACTGAATATAAATTTGAAAAAAAAAATGTGTGTCTTGGTACTTCTTTTGGTATCAATCTGCACTGTCTCATTCTCAGACCATAATAAACTTTGTCCTGCTAATTAAAAAATTTATTTTAAGAGTCAGTAGGATCTGGCCCAGTGCTAGTAAAACGACTCATGTATCACTTTATACATTTATAAGCAGATCAAAATAAGCAGAGTGTTTTGGTGGCATTAGGTTCCACTTACTGGATGTCATCAAAATGCTGATATTTACCATTTAAAAGACATGAAATTAATGACAGGAGTTAAAAGTGTTCTTTAAGTATTTAATGTTAGCTCTATGCTGTAGCTGCTTGAAAAGACACAAATACCATTAAAACCCACCCACTGAACCTTTATAAATTACTGCTGTATGTAGAACAATGCTCAAGATAATTGACTTTGCATTTTCAGCAAGCACTTTGCCAAGTAATTATTATTTATCTAACAATGGTTTCAATGCAAATTGATGATGCATATTTGCTATTAATCTGAAGTCATTGCAAGATACAAACAACAATTACTTTCTGAAATTACCACAGAAAATAAAGAGAAAATAGTTTTGTCACTGGTTTACACATTTAATTTTTTTTAAATAAACAAATAAATGAAAAACTAACCCTAAATATTACTGTTTCTCATTCCTCACTGGCAAACAGCTATGTTAAAAAATAACAAAGCTAATCAAAGACAAAAAATTCTCTGTATGCACCTTGCCACCAAAAACAGATGCATCAAAGACCCATATGCACTGCAGTATCTTATTGATACCTCATATTACTTTGGAATAATCCTGGGAAAGCTGCCAGATCTTGGAGTGTTGAACTCCCCAGACAAGAGGACCATCAGACCATGGAACGTCAAACCTTATTCAGAGGAGGCATCTACATTTAGATTATTAATTGCTTCTCTCCAGAGGGTTACATTTAAAATATCTGGGGGGAAGATTTAAAATACCATTGGGAATGATGGGCTTATATGAATAAAATGCTTGCTGAGAGACTACACCCTCTAATCACCTCTCACTGGATATAATCTTTCAATAGCAATAAAGCTGAAGTACAGACATGGAACACTTTGAGCCTTTTGGAGCCTTTTGAGCTACTCCAGCCTTGTGAGGTACACTGACCCCCACCAAAACTCACTTGCATTTCATACTAACCAAGAGTAAAACTCCAGTCAGAATTTAGACTGGGAGAGAATAATGACTTGGAATTCAAGATTAAGAGTAGGGGGAGAAACCTCATTCTTAAAACAATGATATGGGTAAATAACTCTGCTATGTTGATAAGACTAGTTAGACAGGGACATCCCTAAAGACACATTCTGCAGCATGTTTAACAGATCAATGACCCAAACAGAAATTCTTGCAAATTCCTTTTGGTTCAGCCCAGCATATGGGAGCAGGAGGGTCGATGGGCAGACTCAGGCTGTTGTAAACACACAGCCACTCAGAAAAAAGCAGTAACCAAAGACTTATCTACACTCAGTACCATGGGATCATCCTCTCAGGGCTGTGATCCCACCATCACTATGGGTTAGTACATGTGCATTTTCAGCACCTGCTCATGCTGAAAAGATCAGACCTCTACTGAGCCATTCACCTCCACGATTCTCCTTGAGCCAGGCCAGGAACTACCTTGAGCCAATTCAGGGAAGTACCCCAGTGAAAGCCCTTTATTTATTATTTATTTATTTTCTGCTTAGTCATCAGCTGCCTTCCTTCTCAGTGCAACTGCTCTGACCTCGCTCATCTCATAGACACACTGGATGCTGCAAACCTTCCAAGAAAAAAAACACCACAAAAAAACCCCCAACAACAACAACAAAAAAAACACCAAACAACAAACAAACAAACAAAAAACCCTCTATCTCATCTATGTCACTCTCTTTGCAATTCCAGTAGTCTGATCAAAGATCAAATACCTACTTTTTCAATTGGTTGTAGTACCCTGTGTGATACTTTCATGTTACCTAGTCAGCAAAGGCGTAGATTCATTTCACAATACAACAATCACCTCCAAGACAACATCTAACATTTAAATAAAAGGTTAAACTACTGAGGAATAGATAAATCCAGATATGTAGTAAAATCTAATCCAGGGATTTCAGTCTACCAGATAAATCTATACAAGAAGAAGGAAAAGGTGCACTAAAGTCTTGAATAGTTATTTATTTCTATCAATATATTCATAATGTAATATCAATTTGTGGGGCAATTCCTCCCTGACATTTTGTAGTTTTGAAGTTGACTTCATCCAGCCAATTCTACACAAACCAGGCTGAATTTAGTATTCCATACAAAATAATTAACATTTAAAACAGGCATGCAAACTAAAGTATCGTTTCTGAGATAAAATAAACATATTCAGCCACAGGAAACCACCTTTATCCATGTGGGTATTCAAAGAGCTCCACTGTTGGGTATGAGAAGATTCATGCTACTACCTTTGGTTGCAATTCTTTGCCATATGAAATCTAACCATACTCTGAAAAAAAAACCCAAGCAGAACACAGAGCACTACATACAAACTGGTAATGTAATATATGAATTCTATTAGACTTTGAGTTGGCATTTCAGACAAGATGTTTATTAAACTCCCATTTTCTCCTTGAAACAAACTTAGTATTGGTATTTCAGTAACTTTTCTGATGAGTTGACTAATTGAACATGGACAAGGGGGGACAAGGTTATTTCCCTCCATCTTTCTTGCGTGTATATATGGAGGGTTGGTTGTGGGCTGAGAAAATTCTTTTTGAAAGAATGCTTCTACAAAGTGGAAATAGTTACCCTTTTATTGGCTTTTCATTCTGTGAAGTAATTTCACCCTGGGGGGTGGGGGGGAAGGCAGCTGCTCTCATCAGGAAATCTTCAGACAATCATGCCTTGATACCTCAGCCAAACTCACTGCATGAAAAGCTTGGAAGTCAGGTTTGTTTGCTTCTACAGGTTGGGTTTTTTTTTTTTCCTGAACAGTTATTCGAATTCATAGTACTAACAAACAGTGTTGGATAATCTCCCTGGGAATAATGCATACAGTATCTATTTACCTATGTGTTCATAAAATACTCACTCCAGCTTAACTTCTGTTGTGCAGACCCTGGATATATTTTAGTCCTGTTAAAGGAATTTCATTGTACATTGTAGCCCATTGGAGGTTGTAAGTGTTATGAACTATATCATGCAAGAGAAACAAAGTAATTTTTTTTTACTGTTACAAAGACTTAAGGATGAACATAAGTTCTCCTCTTGCATCGAAATTAATTTTGTGCTGTAGAAAGTGATTTGATTTCAGAAAACAATGGTATTATATAAAAATATATACAATGGTGTGTTTTCTAAATCCTCTTAAGCTCGAAAAACTGGTTATTCACTCACAGTATTGGGATTTGACTTGGCCTATGCAGTAACAAGGACTAATTTTTAATCATAACATAATTGGTGCTATGTGGCTGGGGTGATTTAATTCAATGACAGCATTATGGAGAGAGATTTGATTTGGAGACTGAAATTTTTCACACTGCTCTTAAGAGGGTCTAAAAGACTGAGGACAAAAAGAAATTAGATTCTCTATCTGAATCTGTGTTTGCATTTTGTTTAGGGGCGGGGTTTTTACACCATTTCTAACATATTTGTATAAAGAGGACAATGGTGTAATGCAGTAGCAGACTCCTGAGCTGGTATTATGAATAACCCCTACTATGCTTTTCTTTCAGCTTTACTCTCCTGAAGCACAGCCCAGCTTTCTGGTTTGTTAATAGCAGGATTAAACCACGGGGATATTATCTGTAAAACCTATGTGTTCAGATGTCCTTCCAAACTTTCATAAACAGAGTACCTTTCAGTTTCTTAGTAACGGCAGTTCCCCTCCACAGTTGCTCTTGAGGAAATCTCTATACTGCATATAATATAAATAGTATATCTTGCCTGTGCTTGGGGTGAGCTGAATAATCATCAGTTGTTTATGAGGCAGAAATTTCCTGACTGCACCTAAAGTAAGATAAATCCTATGACTCGATTCTAGCAGCAAACTTTTCATGCAGATATTATTTGACAAACCCATGAATCTAACATTATTCTTGGTTTTGTAAGTAGAACTGTTTTATGCTAGGGAAATCTGGAATTACATTAGGTTTGTTTGTTTGTCTGTAAAAATACAGCCATTGTTTTATCACATTTCCATTACACCTTCACTCTCAGGATGTGGTTGATAGTGATGGGCCAGCTGGCTTGCCCACAGTGAAAAATTTCTGTACAGATTCAGAAGCAAGTCCCAGTCTAAAGGCTCCTGTACCAGTTCTACCAGCTTTAGAGGTTTCCAGCAAGTCTTTCTCACCAGGGTACCCTGCCACATGCTCCACAAGTCCGTGTTTGCAAAGAAATGAAGCCAATCTCCAGGCATAGATTCTCATGGCTCCTGGTTTAGCACATAATCTCTCTCTCATATTAGGTTTTCCTGGAGTAAACATCTAACTGTGTCTGAAGGGAGCTATGGCAGATAGCCATAAACTCCTCTAAAGGAACAACGAGAAATGATGACTGAGGGTTTTATGAAGCTCAGTAGGATAACTCTTGGCATATCTCGTGTACTCCAAACAAAAGTCGCCCTCACCTCATGTTTCTCTCCTTCCTTTTGGGCCCAGCAGCATCAAATGGAGAAATATAACTTATGCATGTTTCTCTGGCATGAAAAGTTTGTGAAGAGCCTGTACATTATGGTCCAAAAAAACCTGTAAGTCATAATAGCACTGAGACAGACATATGGCATACGGCATTTATGTTCATGTGTTGGCTTTTTTCTTTAAAAACTTTAATGTTAACTGAAATTCAACTAGCAAAGGTACTCTTCCTATTGGGATGGCATCTATTAGTTCCAAAAAGATATGACAGCAATACTTAGGATGACTGTTTCATTATGTATTATTATGTCATGGTGTGCATAAATATATATACACATATATATACATATATACATACATATATATATGCAAGCACATAAATATATACATTTACAATATTTCTTGTTCATTAATAAGAAACAGATGACCCAAAATAAATTCTTCTCTTGCCTTCTTTCCCTCTGAAAAATATCTAAGAGCAGAGAAGCACGGCCAGGAGTTCATCAAATTTGGGATCAGTGTGATCTGCAGGAGGAATGCATGCAGGAAAACAAAAGCCTTAAGAACCATCCTGCTTACAGGAAACATCTAGGCTGCAGGCATGAGTGCCCTCCCTGAGCTTAGCTGTCATGATGCTACATGATAGCTTTCAACATAACAAACATTTTTCTGCAAGGCAATTTCGTTGTTTCTGTACAGAAATCAAGCTGCTTTCTGGGTGCAGATTTCATGATGTGTTCTCATCAGGACAAGTAAAGTGGACCAATTCCAAATGCCTTTTACCAGCATGAAGAAAAACTGCAGACTCAAGAAGGTTGGTTTTTTTCTTTTTTTATCAGAAGGTCAGTCCACAAAGCAGATGCTCTGATAATCTAAACATCTTCTGCTGTTAAAAGTAATTCATGAAGATTTAAATTACAATTGGTATCCCTTTCAGCTTTCTATGCATCTGCATCATGGCAAGTGGCATATCTGTAATAAGTCTAATTCAACCTGTCACACAACTGCTTAACTTCATCTGGGTATTATATGCTGCACATAAAAGGAATGATCCCACTCTCTAAGATTCAAAAGAGAAAATCAGATTCACCTGATTTGTGATCCTTTGTAACACAGTATCCATGGAAGCTTAGAAATGAACCAGAATGGTGTTCAATCTTTAGTCTTGTTTTATTCTACTTTGTGCACAGTTTTTTCTTCGAGTTTTGAGTGATATATGAAAGCCCATAAAATTGGACAGAAGATACACGTAAGTGGTATTCAGGTTTCATTTCTAAATGGGGACTTTGCCCTTCTGAGAATCTGACAAATGGACCTCTCTGTCTGCCAGCCATTTCCTCTGGTAAAGCTTTTAAAAGGGCTTTTACCAATCACTGCTGGCATTCCTAGAAAAAAGAAAAGTTCTGTGCAGCATGAAGGGAAGCACCTGAATGTTTCAGTGGCATCTGCCTGAAGGGATATGTCAAAGAAGAAATGTTCGAACAACAAGATTTATTAAAGTAAATGTCCAATTTCTACCACAGAAAGCTTGACATCCCTTAACCACAAATCACCTGGGAATATTCCCTTATTCTCTTCCTCACTCTCTTTTCTAAATCTGGATTTATATGTAGAAGGAAGGGATGATGACTGAGGTCTGATATGACATTTATCTTCACAAGTGAGGAGACTAATAAATCATCAATGACATTACCACAAGTGAGTTCTGAGGTCTCCTCACAAGTGAAGATAAATGACATATCAGGCCTCAGCCAGCATATATTACATGAAATGCCTAATAAGTCTCACTCCAGCATAGCTGGATTTGATGAAGATGACTGAACTTATGTTACATCTCAAATCCACCACCCAGGGAAAAAGAAATTAAATTTGCCAGCCAAATAAAATCACCACTGAAACAACCTTAGTACACTTTAGCCTTTTGTCATGCTACTGTTCTGCAGATCTACAAGTAGCAGTGTGGTAGTAAAATCAACTAAAACTGTCATTATGAGGCGCAATGTCATTAACTCACTCTCCAGTGCACCTGACTTTCCTGCCGTGGGCAATATCATGTGCTTATAAAGCTCTATATCCATGTTTGTACAGGCATCATGTTCCTCAAATATGTAGAGAGAGCTCTAATTTTAGGCATCACAGAGGTCTATAACTTTCCACAACAGCTTGTGACCTTCCTTAGGATCACTGGTGGCAGCTTTGTTAAAAAGTACAGGGTTTTAGAATTTCTAAATAGTTTAAGGGTGCAATATTCTTTCTAGAATGTGAGAACTACAACTGGGATATGTCAAAAGCATTTCTGAACCAGCAGAAGCTTTTTAGGCAAAATGTATAGTAATAAACTGGGCATACAGGTTAATACTTCCTCTGACTTTTTAGCAATCGATGAGAGAGAGACTTTCTGAACTGGATGCAATATCTGGTCTATCATGTGGAGGAAGCAGATGTTTAATCTATATAATGGCATTTGAAACCCAAAATCTAATACTAATCCTAGTTTATTCTGGTGATCCAGCCAAAATTCTGCAGTGTAAAGAAGCTCATTTGAAGCTGAATTTTGTCTTGTGTGGAATTTGCTGGTCTCAGAGCTAGTTTCTGAAAAATTGAGATTAATACGGTTGTAGGTCCATGAAGAGTAAAGTTGCATAAATGCACATCTCAGCTCTTGTCCAGGTGCACAAATCACCATGCTTTTACCTTTTCTAACACAACCCTGTCCCATTTACAGATATTAAAATGTCTCCAAGTTTATTCTCAGGTTTTAGTCTAAAAATCTCCTGGGGCAATGCTGCACTTAGAAACAATTTCTCTACAATAATATTGTATTTTGCACTAATTTAGTGTATTTTCAATCAAGTCCCCTCGTGATAGAAGACAGTCTGAGTGGCAAAGCAACTAAAGAAAACTGTGCTTTTCACATTTCTCACAAGGCATTACATCTTGGCCATGTGCAAGAGCCAGTGAGAATCCAGGTAAATGTTAATCATCGCCCTGCAAGGATAACAACCCAAATTACACACAGTCTTAGTAGTGTAGAAGTCTTAGGTTTAGAAGCCTAGAATTTAGCTTTTGTAAAGGTAATCAGAAGGTAAGATTAAGGTAAACATTTCTCCTTTGTTTTCCCAAAGTGGTTGCAGAGACCTTAGTAAATGGAGTAAAAATATGGAACAAAATAACTTTAGAAAAGATTTATCTGTTTTCATTCTTGAAGTTGAAACACGAAACTCTCTGGGAAAGAAGGGGGAAAACAGGTTGTTTGTACACAGTTAAAACTGGCCTGTGAAAGCTTATATGGCTAATGTTAAGTATTAAGAATGAACTAAATTAGTCAATAATAATATTTCTGGACATTTTTTTTCTTTCAACTTTTTAAGGCAATAAATTGCATTCAGGTTCTGAACAAAAACATGATTTTGAAAATAAGTTTGACAGTAAGACATGCCTATGGGAAACAAATCTTTAAAAAACATGAAATATCAAAAGGATTCTTGCTTAAACATCATCAATGAACAATACTCAAAATTTCACTGGAAAATGACTAAATTTCTTCAGCTGAGATTTTCTCTGTATGTATAAATATCTGAATTAGCATATATTAGCATACATTACTTTTCCTGATATTGAAAGGGATTTTTTAACTTTCTGTTTCTGTTATGAAAACAATCTAGTTGATAAATAGTTCTTAGGATTCCACTGGAAGAATTGTAAGAAAAAAAAGAAAGCGGGGGAGGGTTCTGAAAATTGCAGTTGTTAGGAATGACAGAAGAGAGGGTCTTAAGGGAATTTCCAATATTTAAATAAAAATTTACTACTTTCTCTATCTTCTGGTAAAAGTAAAGAACACAAACTTTAAGATCACTACTAAATTCTTTTCCATCCTTTCTAACTTGTGGGATCATCATAGCACCCACGGAATTCACAACACAAGAAAATAATGACTTTTAAAATCACCCTAAAATTTTAATCAGTTTTCCTGTTGTGTTTAACAAAATAATTAATCATAGAATTATAGAACATCCGGAGTTGGAAGGGACCCACAAGGATCATCCAGTCCAGGAAGAAAAAAAACAAAAAACCCTCCCTTCTGTTTTGTTTTTAATGTTTTGAAAACTTGTCTAGAAAAGCAAGACAGAGATATCTTCTTTTATATGTCTGTAAAATATATGTATTTCGTTAATTAGGGTTATGTTTAACTTATCTAGGGGCATTTCTTGCATGTTACACTATTTTTCGCTCTCTACCCATTCCATTATTCTTTTTCTTATAGCTTTCTTTTGTGGTACAATGTTTTGATGAACATGTTTTTGTTTAAGCCAAGTTCCAGCTAATTACTTATCTAAATAATGTTTACTAAATGGAGAAAAGCAAAACAAGCAAATAACAAAAACCCTAAACAAATGAACAAAACACCAAAAACACACAGAAAGAAAAAGAAAATACAAAGAACCAACCAAACAGAAACCTTTGAGAAAACAGAACTCAGTTTCCTTCAGGATTGTTTATTTGCCACTTCATTCTTTCAGTACACACAAAGAACTGCTTTGCTACTGGAAGAATACAGGTGTGGACCAGTGTTTGATTTGACACACAAGCACACACATCTGAGATTTGAAGTTTTTCATGCATTTTACTGTTTAAACAGGAATAATTTCAATTGAAAAGCCATTCTAATGAGTCACCTAGCTAAGCTCAGCATAGTAGAGGAGTTGATTTCGTGGCTTATACACATCCCCAGTGCCTGGTGTCTCGTCTAGCACTCAAAAATCCACAGCTGACAACTCTAAAACATGCCTTGGCAGACTGTCCAACTGCTTAACTACACTCACAGTCAAAGGCTCTTTTTCCCTCCTCCTCCTAAACCTAAGTTTTCATATCCTGAAAGGAAACTGTATGTTTATATGCATTCAATAGGATGATAAAATCTAGTACTGAGTTAATACCATCAAGCAATTCCTAACATGGGAACCTGCAAAAAAAGATGGAGAGAGACTATTCACAAGAACATGTAGTGACAGGACACGGAAGAATGACTTCAAAGGGTGTAGATTTAGATTAGATATCAGGAAGAAATTGTAGACTGTGGGGGTGGTGAGACACTGCAACACGTTGCCCAGAGAAGTTGTGGATGCTGCATCCCTGGAGGTGTTCAAGGCCACGTTGGATGGAGCTCTGAGGTCTGAGCTCAAGGTATCCCTGCCCATGGCAGGGAGGTTGAAACTGGATGATCTTTAAGGTGCCTTTCCACCTAGGCCATTCTATAATTCAATTATCTTATAGACATATTTTTTTTTTCAAATTAAGGAGTTGTAATAAATCAACTGAACAATGAAACAGCATATATGTTTTACACTTGTGTTTTTGAGACATATAATTTTAGTATTTAGCCAAAAGTTTTGACCACTGTATTCTCATCATTAAATGTTTCAGCTTTGAATCTCCTTCTCTGGGTTACTTTTAATATGTGAAGAAAAATTTTACCATGTACAAAAACACTTTGAAAGAAAGATCTTTATACAATTTAGATCACAACACATGAGTTTTCTATTAATAACCCAAGCTAAGCATTAATGGGCTCATTACCACATGATGAGCCTCTACTGCCCAGGCTGATTTTGGTCAAGTGGGCAAGGATTAACCACCACCCCTTGGAAAGAGTTGGTTCTTGATGTAGACACATATTACTTGCCTGCATTTCTTTTGCTTATTGTTTATAAACATTTTTAAAATAAATTTTCGTATTAGTATTTTTTTTCTTTCAAACCATTGAGTTATTGTTTTTCTCAATCACCTGTCTAGGTTTTAGCTTTCCTTACATCGTGTGGCCCTGACATACCTCACTTTCATCAACAATTTCTTAGTAAAACTGCACCAAGGTCACAAAGTTGTGCTGCAGCAAGCCAAACCCTGTATAACAGGCAACTCAGTCCCTGTACTGAAGGTTATGGGGTTTGTCAGCCTTTTAAAGCAGATTGTTTCAGCCTAACTCATTCTCTTACATTTACCATATGTAAAGAATAGCATGTCAGCACTTGTCATATCATGTACTGTCCCCATTATAATAAATGTCACAGCTTATGACTAACTTTTGTCTAGCGATTTCTCCTCTGTGACTCAATTACATGATGCTTCTCTCTTTTGATATGAAACATATCACTGTGAGTCCAACTTTTACTTCACTGGATTATTGCTACATCCACTGCCTGCAGGTCATACCCCATAACTTGGAAAACATTTTCTGCTGCCAAAACAGTCCATACTGTCAGAAATTTTGTTAAGACAGAAAAAAAATAAAAATGAACACTAGACAAGATCAGGCCTCCTCAGTCCTTAGAACAAATTAGATGTTAAATCTGAAAAGTAGAAGGAATTCAGTAGAGAAGCAGATCTTTTCAAAGACTCATGGAAATTAAGCAATGAACAGGGAAGTTACCCACTAATTGTGGCTGGAAGGAAAGGTAGAGACATTTTTATACCTAACTCGTTGAACTCCACTTGTGCTTAATTGAATTTCTTATTAACAGTCTCTAGAAAACAATTAACCATCGTCAAAAGCAAATTTATTGTCTAGAACAACTTTAATGCAATGCTCTCCCTTGCTTCTGAAACAAAATATCCAATTGCTCTCACAAATTCTATATTTTTTGTAAGCTTCCTTATATTCTCAGAAAAATTCTGCTCAGCATTTGAAATGTGCTCCCTTTAGAAATAAAAACATCTTGGCATTTGCAAACAGATGCAAACAGAGTTATTTAATGTTATTACTACGTAGCTGTTAATATTTGGTAATTTCCTTTAAAAGATCATTTTTTCATGTTGCTTGTAGTTTTGGCAAACTTCTCCTCAGACATATACCTTTTCTTTTGCTGGATCTCATGCTCACACAAGTGTATCACAACATTTCACACAGAAGAGTTTAGCAATCTCATAGAAAAGAGGAACATGCTGTTTATCCTGTCTGTGCCTTCTGCAGCTCTTATACCTCCCACATTTCTTAAATTCGGCATAGCAATTCCCAGACTGTCAAGGATCCCACCTGAGCATTTGACCTGTGTTTCAACATTCCTTGTTTCTGTCCCATTGCTGAGCACCCTGCAGGCCTATGTCCCATGAATATCACACCTTGTTCTCAGGGCACATCACAGACAGAGACAAATTAGAACAGGAGTTGGCAAGGCCAGAGGGAGGGAGAGGGAAAAAATGGGAAGTTGCCTGAGACAGGAAACATAGGCTGAACTCTTAACTTTAAGCTTTTCCTTTATCTGTAGTCCTCTGGCCTTTTTAGTTACACAAAGAGTACCTGGAGATAATTCCAACATTTCTAAATCTGCTTTAGTACTAAATTGTGATGAAAATCACAACCTCACTATTGTGTGGAGTGAAATATTCAGAAGTATTTCTACTCAGAAAGTTTTCCGTAAGATGGAAATGTAATGCAAACTAATAGCATCCTGTATTCACCTAAGTAAATGCAAGTCATGCAGCAACAAAGTAAAACACTTTATTAGTGCTGGAACAGCATTTTCAACTGAAAATTGTTGTCTTTTAATATGTTCCTATATAGGGGATTAAAATCTTCTTTTTACAAACAGTTCTCAAGTCTGCTGCCTTCAGCCTATTGTACTTAATTCTGCCTCTGGCTTCTTTCACTCAGGTTGTAAAGTCCTTCCTCCAGCAGAATTTCCTATTCATATGCCAGAAGGCTTTTTGCCAGCTGGATGTTAACAGAGTACACAGAAAGGAACCAGCCAATTCCTTACAATATTTGCTCTAATCTTTATTCTCTCTTTCATATTATTTTTCTTCCTTCTGTTCTCTGCCTCCACGGAATTCTAAATCTTCATACAGGTCTCAGTGTGTTGGTAATGTGGAGTTATTATAAAGCATAAAATCCCCTTTCCCTAGCCTTCCTTTCCGAAAGAAAAGGCTGAGTTTAAAATCTAAAAAAAAAACACTCAACCTAAAACCTGACCCCAAAAACCCAAACGAAACCAACCTTAAACCAACAAACACACAGAACTAGAGTTTGAGGTTTTCTACTTTGTTAGTCTGGATACATTTTTTTCCTCAAAATTTGTTTTCAGAGCTTTTAATTCAATTTAAAATTATTAGCAGTACCTGGAGAGTTCAGAAATTGCATCTTCTCTCTTGACTCTCACTTCTTGACTTGAGCTGTGAAGAACTGTAGCCTAGGGGAATAAACAACAGCATTGAACACTTGAAATGAAAATGTATAAAAGCTCACAAAATTGAGCTGTGTGCTGTGTTTTGTTTTCTGAAAATGCCTATTTCTGTTGCTGTTGTCATCATCAAATATTTAGCACTTAGGTAATGTCTTGCAAGCATTAAGAAAATAACTCAGCATATTTTACATATTAGGAGTGGTTCAGAAAAAGAAAATTGGCTGAACATGATCCAGCATGTGCACAGGTTGGCAAGAAGGCCATTTTCATCCTGGCCTGTATCAGCAAAATTGTGGCCAACAGGAGCAGGGCAGGGACTGTACCCCTGTGCTCAGCACACCTTAAATCCTGTACACAGTTTTGGACCCCTCACAGCAAGAGGAATATTGAGGTGCAGGAGCAAGTCCAGAGAAGGGAATGGAGCTGGGGAAGGGTCTGGAGCACAAGTCTGATGCGGAGCAGCTGAAGGAGCTGGGGGGGCTCAGCCTGGAGAAAAGGAGGATCAGGGGAGACCTTATCAGTCTCTACAACCACCTGAAACGAGTTTGTAGTCAGGTGGGGGTACAAGTGACAGAATGAGAGGAAATGACCCCAAGTTGCACCAGGGGAGGTTAAGACTGGAGATTAGGAAAAATTTCTTAACAGAAGGGGTTGTCAACCTTTGGAACAGGCTGCCTAGGGAAGTGGTGGAGTCGTCATCCCTGGAGTGATTTCACAAGCATGCAAACGTGGTGCTGAGGGATATGGTTTAGTAATGGACTTGGCAGTGCTGTGTTAATGGTTGGACATGATCTTTAAGGTCTTTTCCAGCCTAAATGTTTCTACAATTCTATGATTCTAAGAGCTAACCATTTATGAGGGCTGCAGCTGGGACCAGCAGCACAGGTGCAACCAGAAGAGGAGTTACTTGGTACCTTCTTTAGCCTCATGTGCTTCCTGGAGGGATGCAGTGAGCCCTTCTCACATGGCTGTCTCCAACCCTGAGCCTACCCCTGGTGCTGTAAATTCAACACCAAATTCATCCATTAGTCCATAACAAGCACCTCAGACATGCACAGGGAAGGATAGATTTACCACACATAACCAACCCACAGAGCCCAGTCCCTCCACACCTGTGATAGAGGCTGCTTCTGAACACACAGTAAATCTGTCCTCTTGCTCCTCCACACACAAAATAGGGCTTCTTACCTGTGGTGTCCTCCAGTAACACTGGTACAAAGTAATAATTCTTTAAGGCTTGAATTTGCAGCCTGCAATGTTTAAAACACCTACAGCACAAGCACTGTTTTGAAATGAACTCAACTGGATCCACTTGAAAGTTTAGTCATGGTACCTGTTGGTCTCCCAGCGGGATATGAGAAGAGTTTGAGGAGCTGATAGAGCACTGGATCTGGGGATCTGGATTTAGAGGTAAGAAATCTATGTGTCTGGGGGGGAACAGGGGCAGAGAGAAAGAAGGCAGTGAATATAATCCTGAAAGACTCTATAGATAACGGCTGAAAGATTTTTATAAAGTTGTGGGCTTTTTTTTTCTTATTTATTAATAAAATATTGGTACAAAAAATGTAAGACTTACAAATATCTCTGAGATTTTTTTAGCTTTGAGAAAGATGTAACTGGTAGCATGTGGCTGCTGTAAGTGCCTTCTCATGCCTTTTGTTGAACTCTGGGTAAGGCAGGAAAATAATTGTGGGGTTTTTTTGATTTGCTTTTAGAATTGTGAGTGTCAATGTTTTATGAGGCAGAAGCTATTCTGCATGACTTATTTAAAGTTATGAGAGAAGTCCTTGTCAGTTTTAGTTTTTCATATTAAGTACTGCTCTTCTCATGTTGTTTTATCTGCCTACCCTTCAGGAAAAAGAAAGAGGGTATAAAAATGAAAAACTACTACTCAAAATCTCCAGAACAACAATGCTGTTCTATTTCATTTACTTTTGAGTTCTTGATTATTTTTAAGTGTGAAGTCCATTAAAAGTGCAAGATCAGACTATTTTTTTTTCTTCTGTTATGCTCTAAACAGTAATTCTGTGTCCTTGCTTTTTTCTTTTTTCAAGGCACCCTCTCAGGTCTCCAGATGCTAGTTATTGTAAGATATGAAATCATTAGAGCAGCTCCATTTGCAAAAGAAAGTTCTGAAATATCTGAATTTAAGCTTATGTAGACTATAAATAATTAGATAAGCAGATTGAGAGTGGGAAAGGAAGGTAAAATGAGAGAAGACTTAGAAAGATGCATTTACTGAAGCTGTTCACAAATGGCCATTAGTCTAAACAGTCCCATCTGGCAGAGATTTGTAGGTATTGCAGGAGAGGTAGGTTTTAGGGAAGGATTTAAAAGGGGATAAAGTGATATGATCTCCAGGATTACCGGTGACAGATGAAATAAGTGAGGATTAAAAGTGGAAGCAAAGTTTTTAAGTACTCTGTACCTTTAAGTCCAAGACTTAGGCTGCGAGTTAACTAATTTATCTTCTTTAGTAGTTTGGAAGTTTTACATATATAGTAGTCTGGTGGGGTTTGGTGGTGGTCTGGAGATATATGTGGATGCTTCATTTGTATAATAGTTTCCTGTTAAGGTGAAAAATCAAATGTCAGAGCCTTAGCATGTACTTGCCAGGCAAGCTCTTGTCTGTGTGTAGGTGATGGGGGTGTTGCAAATGAGTGGTTTAGGTCACTTAAAGAATCATCACTAATGGTATTGGCAAAGGCAGGCTTTGATATAAATTTGTGAAAGTGGACAAAGAAGGTCTTGTTGTTTTACTTATTGCATAGGTGAAGCATACAAAGGAAAAATAGTTTAAAATAGTTTTAGTGTTATGTGCAGGGAGAATGGGGATGCAAAGGGTGAGGGTAAACTGTTGCATTTAGTCATGAAGTTCAGCATAGATCCCCCCCTTGCTTTCTGAACTCTTTGGCAGGCTAGGTCCATCTGGATCCAATCTTACTTTCAGACTCGGTCAACAGCGCATGACTAAAGGACTTATGCAGCACTTAATTGTTTATGAATTGTATGTTTAGAAAGTAGTTCAATAGGATTTGCTACATTTAAGTCATTGTTGTAGTTGTTACATTGATGCTATACTTGCTAGGGAGTATAGGGATCAGTTCACACACAGATATTTGTTTAAACGTGTGAAAGTATCTGTCAGTTCTCCTCAGCTTCAGTTCCATACTCATGTTGAATGCCCTTGTGTTTATCAAAAGCCAAAGGACTGATCCTTGAGGAGCAGGGGGGGTGTTGGCACAGGCCCCATCATCAGCTTTTGGTGATAGTCCTCCAAGTATTGCAAACTTGAGAGCTGGTGAGCTTCGAGAAGCATCCCTCTCAGGGGGAGATGCTGACACAGCCTACTACTGTCCAGGAGAGCTCCAGGGGCCTCACTTAAGACCACTGTTCATAGGGTTTGCAGGGTAATTGGCTGTATTCATTAGTCCATTTTCATTCAGACCATAATCCAAGTTAGCAATCAGTAAAGTTTTCAAAAGCGTGTTAACAATAGTACTGCTCCACTTGGGCTATGGTACATGTACGTAGTGTTATAAGACTGTCAGAAGGTTACTGATTATCTCTTGTCAGACAACAGGTGTCCCTGGTGTGAACAGTGCTACTGAGCCATGCAAGGGGCCCTCCACTGCCCAACTGGTGCAGTAGACTACCTTCATCAACTCTGCATCTCTTGTTGGCTGGTGTATTTGTCTCTTCAGCTGTTATTGTTATAAATGTCTTGAGGCATGATATCAGGAAATTTGACAAAGGAATGTTTCGACAGTGCTTTGGTCACTCTTGTTTATTTTGTAATTTAACCCCAGCTGGCAAGCAGGTCACACCCGTCCACTGGCTCACATCCCACTGCGGGATGGGGGAGAGAATCACAAGGGTAAAAATGAGAAAAATTGTGGGTTGAGATAAAGGCAATTTGACAGGAAAGGGAAAAACTGTACATGAAAGCAAACCAAAACAAGGAATTCATTTACCACTTCCCGTGGGCAAGCAGGTATTCAGCCATCCCTAGGAGAGCAGGAATCCATCCCGTGTAATGGTGAATTGCAAAGACAAATATCATCACTCTGAGTGTCCTTCTTCCAGTCTTTTTTTTTCCCCGAGCTTTATATGCTGAACATGGCTCCATATGGTATGGAATATCTCTTTGATCAGTTGGGTTCAGTTGTCCTGGATGTGTTCTCTCTCAACTCCTTGTGCACCCACAGCCCGCTCCCTGGTGGGACAGTCTAGAAGCAGAAAAGGCCTTGACTGTGTGTAAGCCCTGCTCAGCAATAATGAAAAACACTGTTTCCAGCACAGATTCAACAAGCAGCCCCCTACTAGATAATATGATGAAAATTAATTCTGTCCCAGCCCGAACCAGCATGAAACTCGATTTTTCACTCTCTTCTTTGGAGTTGTAATGAATTAATCATCTAGAAGCAGGATCTGAAGAAAAATATTTTTGTCACAGAAAAGTCCGAAAATTCCCTCTAAGATGGTTTTGTTTAAAACCCTGTATGTCTGGATACTGGTCTAGTACATGGATGTCTTTGTGGTCTATTTCAAAATACCTCCTATTCATGTATAGAATTTAAAAGTGGGGTGTAGGGTTGGGTTTGTTGTTTTTTTTTTTCTTTGCCCTCCTCTCTTGTTGAGAACACAACTCTTACAGTTCTTCACCAAGTGTCTTGTAGAGTTTAGTTTTCTCCTGAGTTTGTTGTAGAACACTGCTTTTGGGAGCAGCTTCTGCAGAAGTAGATTTTTGGATTAAAAAAAAAGTGCAATAAAAGCGTTCTTCAAAATAGACTACAGAACTGAATGGTGTGCTTGAGGTAAGTGATACCATTAAAAAGTCCAGCATGTTAAGGAGATTTTTGAAAAGTGCTTAAGGGGAAAATGTCTGCAATGAAAACCTGGATAATCCAAAAATATTCTGCTTTCTCCCTTTATATGTATGAACTGCAACAATTAGTTTGCTTTAGGCAACTTGAATTCACAAGAGGAAAGTGCATAACCAGAGCTGCTGGAAGTGCTATCAGGGAGGGGTGGGTGGGTAAGGTGTCAAGAGAGCTATTTTTAAAAGAACACTGAGGTTTCCTAATGGTAGAGGCCGGCCTGCCACCACCCTGTTCACTGCTGTTCCCTTCAGTTTCCATTTTTACTGGTTTTGTGTTTTATCTGTGGTGCTCCTCTTATGCAGTCCTGCTATCTCCCCCCTTCAAACATTCTTCTCACAAGAAATTCCTGCAATGATTGTGTAATTATGACCACAAAACACGGGTTAAGTGCTAGGGAAAGAAAAGGTAAAGTATACCTGAAACCTAGCTGAAATAAAGGAGATCACAGCTGGGAGAAATGTCATCATGGGTCTCTGACAATGCACAAAATGTTTCCAGGTAGGAATTGCAAACAATCCTCTGTACTCTAATCAAAGACACTGCACTTTGCAGACTGTGTACAACAGCTTTTGAAATTCTATATCTTTCCAGTGAGTTTTGCGTGAATTCTGCCTGCTCAATCAAGGCAAAGTAAATGTTAGTAACCTTTTCTTGTATGTACTACTGAGCAAATCTTGCCCTAACCATGCCATGTAACACACATGTGGGTACGTATGTGTACATAAACCCAGATGTGGGTGTGTTTAAACCCCACATTTTTTTAGCATGTTAAATTAAGCTGTGCTTTTACTATTTGGAGAGCCAAGATTTGGCTATTAATGGGCCTTGACACTCACAGAAGCAGTTTGGAAGAATTTCTCTAATTGGGATCAACAGCCCAGAACGGAAGGGACTTCAGAAGATGATGTGGACCAATATTCTGTGGGAAAGGAAGCCTACATTAAATTACTCTGTAGTTTATCCATCACATCTCAAAAACATACTGTGATGAGACTCCACTGGATCCCAGGGAAAGGTGTTCCAGTGATTGAATGTTGTGTCTGTAAAAATAAACAAGTAAATTTGTCTTCTATACTGACATGAAACCTCTCCTGGTGCAACTTGTACCTGTTGCCCCTTATCTTCTCCTTGCAAAGAGAGAGCCTTTGTCCTTCTTGTAGTTGCCTTTTAAGGACTGGAATGCTGTGAGGAGGTCCTGCCTGAGTTTTTTTCTCTTCCGAGGAGAAAAGACTCAACTCCTCCAGCTTTTACTCACAGGACGGGTTCTTCCAGTCCTTTGAGCATTAAAAGGATGTTTGATAGGAATGGGATTATTGACTACTCTCAAGATTACTACTCTTAAAACACTTTATATTCCTGTTTAAAAAAAGGACAGCAAGCAAATGCCTTGGCTTAGGTTTCCTGCATGATAGTTGAAGTTCAGTAAACTTTGGCATGTTTTCTTGAAAGTTTCTTCGTATTTAAATGTGCTCTGCACCTCTGAGCTTTTGACACCACAAAATCATGGCATGTCCCAATGTCTCATAAATCTGAATCACACTGATATTTCAATACATTAAAATAAAAAGGGAAAAAAAAGATCCTACTTCTCTAATTTTCTGCTCTGGGTGAGTTCTAAAAAACAAACAAACAAAAATACTTCTAATGTTTGTTGTTTTTTTTTTTTCAACTCTTCTTTCTTAAGCTGTAAAACTATCATTTCTCCTTTTCATTCTTTTGTTCAGCACTGAGAAGGCAACAGTGGAGAAAACGCCACAGCTCACATTGAGCCCCAGCATGGTCAGCTTCACTGAAGGCAAAAGTTAGCCTTAGAATTCCACACCTGTAAATTGTGAGCAATATCAACAGTGCTAGGTGCTGGATTTTTTTGGTTTTGCTCCCTGTAAACATAGTCATAGTGTTATAGACTCCACATCCATGTGTGGAGATGTGGTTTTTGTTGTTGATGAAGTGGTGTGCTTTGGCTCCTGGAGTACAGAGATGCAGATAAGCAGCGTTCTTGCTGGCATAAGGAGCTGCTCCTGCTCCCATGCTGAATCTCCTCAGGTAGGGGAGAAAGCTTTAAAAGTCTGTAGGGGCATCTGGAAAGAGTTCAGGAGATGGAGTAATTTCAGCTTGGAGAAAGGGAGAAGCCCTTTGGTGGCTGAGGAGAGACCTTCCTGCTCTCTAAAACTACCTAACAGGAGAGTGGAGCCAGGTGGGGGTCAGTCTCTTCTCCCATGTAACAAGTGACAGGATTAGAAGAAATTACCTGAAGTTGCACCGGCGGAGCTTTAAATTTGATATGAGGAAAAATGGCTTCATGGAAAGGGTTGTAAAGCATTAGAACAGAATGCTCAGGGAAGCTGAGGAGTCACCATCCCTGAAAATGTTAAAAAAATGTGTTGATATGGCACTTGAGGACATGGTGGTGGTGCTATAATATAGCTGGACTTGATCTTAAAGGTCTTTTCCAAACTTAATTATTCTTTGATACCGTATTTGACCTAAAACTCCAAAACCTTCTCTGCAACAAGGAAAGTATGATTTCAGTTTTGAAAAGGAAGAATAACAGTCCTATCTTTTGGAGATTGGGCTTTAAGTAAAAGTTCAAATATCCAAAACCCATAAAAATCATGACAGTTGGAAATCATTCTGAGTGGTATATCTGGCTTGTGCGGGGTTTTTTGTTTGTTTTGTGGGGTGTTTGTTTGTTTGGTTTGGTTTTTTTTTCCCTGTTGGTTTGGTATTTCTTTTAACAAAAATAAATCCAACTCCTGAAGTAAATATTAGGTTTACTTGACAATTGTGGAAGGAATCATTTTCATTTACAGATTTAGTGCTAAAATATATACAAAAATTCATGCATTAAGGTATATAGTATTAGGTTCAAAGTATTTGTATACTGCGAGACTCAAAGATCATGGTGAAATAAAATCCAGAATAACTTAGAAATTTACTGAGAGTTCAGGTTTACTTTTAGACTCTTGAATTTGTACACTTGATGTTGTCAACCTTGTTTATACACGATATGTTTGAAATTTCTTCTTTTGAAAAGGGGATTTCTGAGTTATTTGAGTGATAGCAGAAACTTTTACTTTAAGAAATATCATATGAGCACTGATTCCATTACAGATTGTATAAACACTGGAGATGTAGTACAAGATGCAATCATAAAAGTTAGAATTTCAATCTTGAAGACCAGACTCAGTTTGTATTAACAGAGTATTGTTATAACTTGGTAGAATCTCTTGTTTTGTCTGTAGGGTGTCTTATTTCTTTTAAATGTGATCTAAAGTACTGAATGTGTATTAAGAAGACGAATCTTGAGCAGCGGCTCTTTATGTGAAAAGGATTAACAGGGTGAAGTCTTGTCAGATGGACAAGAGCCTCTCAAGCTCCTGACCATGACCAGCCTTCAAGCTTCAAGCATCAATAACAATCCTGTCATCCTAAACAGCCTTGATTTTTTCAACGTGTTTCTTCGAGAAAAGAAGTCTGTCTTTCTGGCTGCAAATCAGTCTTGAGTTACTTTTGACTGAGTTAGCAAATTCCAGACAGGACTCTGTGCTCTTCTCTAAGTCTCCTGACAAGAGGTGAACAAAAGGTAGAAAGGGTATCTGTTTAGCACTGTCAAGGTGGAGACAAGTTATGACCTGAAGCTTATGCTTTGTTAAATATAGTGGAATACAAACTGAACTTCAGCTTTGAAATTTTTTTTTTTTCCCCAGTGTCATCTCTTACTAGAATTTATCAAAGAAAGTTTTGGGGGTTCAGGGTTTTGCTTTGGGGTTTGTTTTTTGGTTGTTTTGTTTGGTGGGGTTTTTTTGGGGGTGGGATGGGGGTGTGGGGTTTTTTTTGTTTGTTTCTTTGGTGTTTTTTGGTGTGGTTATTTTTTTTTCCAGAAGCACTTGTAAATTACCTTTGTCAGGTGTCACATAACTGTGAAAGCATACTCACATTTCCTGTAAAGCAGAAAACTTGTGGCATTCTGGGAGACAAGTGCTGGACACGTTTTCCCACTTTGCTTTCCTCTGGTAAACTGTGCAAAATAAGATGGAGTGTTATGCTCAGTGTCAGGTGTGATGTGTGGTGTTTTCTGCAGTCCTGCTCTTCCAGTTGTCCCACCTCTAGATACTGCTGTAACATGCACAGCCACTCCAGCTGCCTTTTAAGGGAATCAAATTGCATTAGGAAAGGTGGACATATAGGTTTAGTGTTGCATATTTGGTTTGGAAGAACATTCATGCATTTTTACCTGTATTTTAATACAAGCAGAGTCAAAATGTGCCTGCCATATTGATAGTTATGTGAAATTAAAGTTTCCCTTTTTGAGGCAAATAACTCAGATATCTGAATAATAGATGCCTGCTCCAAATTGTCCTAAATTTCCCTTAGATCTCCCCTACAGCCAACGAGGGAAGATAATCAACTCAAGACACAGTAGGGACTTAAGAAACCTGCTTCAAGTAAATCATTTGCTCTAACTATCCAATTAACTTTGACAGCTAATTTTAAGAGATTTAAGTCTCTTCCTGCTTGTCTGACAATTTTACTGAAGGTTTATCAGGTATTTTATAAACCTCTGAAAATCTAGTCGAAGAAAAACCCGACAGTCTGTGCAAGCCTTTCAAGGGGACTGCTATAAAGGAGCATTTCTGAACTGTGTGGGACTTGAAGGCTGTCTCTTCATTGCATAATTGATAATCATAGTGCCACCCTGGATTGCCTTTGAGCTGCATGGCTGGGGTGGTATTCTGAAAGTTGATGAGGTGAGAAGTTGACTTTTTGTTCTCTCAGTCTTCTGCTCTGCTCATTATCAATCTCCAGCTTCTTTGAAAAGAGGTGATACAAGTACACAGAGTTCATTTGCAATGACTGTCATATTGGGTAAAGCAGTGTTTGCTATCCAGTTGTTCTGTTATCACCAGAAGGGTGCTCTAGTGCATGTTTGGACTGATAACTGTACAGTGAAATACTGGAGTTGACAAGGGGAAGAAAGATACACATGTCGCTTCTTTGTGGCATATAAGCACAGAATGGTTTGGGTTGGAAGGGACCTTAAAGATCAGGCAGTTCTGACCTCCCTGCCAGGGCCAAGGACACCTTTCACTGGATCAGATTTCTCAGAGATCCATCTTATCTGGCCTTGAAGAATTGCAAGGATGGAGCATCTGCAGATTTTCTGGGAAACCTTCGTCAGTGCCTAATACCTAATCTAAACCTACTCTCTTTTAGTATGAACCCATTTCCACTTGACCTGTCACTACATGCCCTTGTAAATAGTCTCTCTCCTTCTTTCTTCCAGGTTCCCTTCAGGTACTGGAAGGCTGCAATTAGGTCGCTCTGAAACCTTCTCTTCTCCAGGCATACAGCTGTTCTAATACTTCCTACGTTCATTTTTCCTTGACAAATTAAAAACTTAAAACAGGTTTGAATTTCACTATATCCTTTCCCGTCTCTGGATGGGAACACCAGCATGTCTAGTAGGGTTAATAGAAGAGAGTATACTTCCATACTCACTGTGTGAGCATCATGGTTTTTGCTCTCTTCAGAGGCAGCTTGCTTCTTATTCTACTTGTAGGATTTAAAGCTTGAAACAACACCAACCCAAAGAACATTTCTGACTTCAGGCACTTGTCATGCAAGGCATTGGGGTTATATAGGAGCACTGTCCTTCTGAGGGTTTTCTGCTTTGAAATGTTCTGTCCTTGGCTCCACATGAGGATTCAGAGTGGATCTGAATTGTTCCTGGCATCTTTTTCGAAAGCTCCTTAAGGGGAGGTGGGAAGAGCATCTATGTACTTTGTCATTATAGCATAGTTCATTGCTTTTTCATAGAGGCAAAGACAGAGGTGAAGAAAACTGCAGAATCCTTGTGTATTCTGAAAACCTGCTGGTTTATGTGTAGGTGGAATGGCAGGTGATCCCTTGAAAGCAACATCTTTCTGTGCTCTGTTGCTGATCTGGTCTTTTATGTAGTGGAGGAAAGAAAAAAAAAACCACACAAAAACACACACAAAAAAAACCCCAAACAAACAAAAAAACCACCAAAACAAAAAAGAACCCACAAACAAACAAACAAACAAAACAGTGGCTAACAAGTACAGATGTGGAGTCTAAGGTAGGCACCTGCAATGCTTCATCCTCAGTTCTGCATTCCCACAGCACTTGGCTACCACCAACAGATGCTTTTCATCAGAGTGCAGCTTCCTGTTGGGTAGGGAAGAGGACAGTTGACAGAGGTGAGTGTGGAAATGAGGAGAAATGAAGAAAAAACATGGCTCTGCTAAAGAAAGGAGAAGGGAATAAAATAGGATGTATTCACTGAAAAAAAAACAAAAAAAACAAAAAAACAACAAAAAACAACTACAACAAAGAAAGAGAAAGTGAGAAAACTACCTCCCTTTAGCCACACGTGGAAGAAAGTTCAGAGGCCTCAAGACAGGTCCAAGAGTGACAATTCTTGACAAAAAGCAAAAAACTATGATGTTAAGATTTGTGATAAGGGTAGTCCAACCTCTGTAAATGTTAATAATCCTTACGCATATGATTGGTATCTATGGTCATCTGAATAATATCAGCAGGGATCCTGGATGAGGCCTTGAAAACAAGTATCTAACTTGGGGAAAAATTATGTATTTGCAGAAACAGTGAACCAGTGTTAGCAGCAGTCCTTGCACGTGGGATTTTTTATTACTGCAGTTTTAATATTTTGGGTTTTAAATTGGCAACATTCTCCTTGTTGCCTGCTCCAAGGCCAGCATATCATTGCCCCTTCCCACTATGTCAGTTCTAAGAAAAAATTTTTTATTTCCAGAATAAAGAGTGAAAGGAACAGGAATAGCCTGCACACTCACCAGCAACCTAATAAAGTATTTAGTACAGAAGTAAGTGGTGGAAACAATAAAAGACCTGTAGGAGTAAAACTACATAAAAGGACCTCAAATTTACCTCAAAGCACACTTCACTGGAGAGTGGATTTTCAGAAGAATATAAAATTAGCCTGTACAGTTGGCTTCTGGAGAAGACTGCTTAGCTGCAGAGCTCGATTCTAATGCACAGTAGAGAGGAGGGGAAGAGGACAAAGACCTCAAGCAGAGGGCCAGAAGAAGGATAAGCTGATGAGAGAATATTGCTTTGAAGAAGTAGGTTAGCAAAAGGACATTGTCAACCTTTCCGTATGCTTCAATTTTGCTGCATTTCACACCCTGCATGCAGATTGTGCTAAAGCCCTTACAGAAATAGAAGTATGCAGCATGTCCTGTATCCTGCACCCTCACTCTTCTGAGAGAAGAGTGACTTAGGGTCATAGTCCTTGCTGGCATCAGCAGGTTCAGCTTGCCTGGAGTCAGTGGAGCTGAACACCCACTCCTGGCAGCAGTACTTTGTCCTTGTAGATTTATTCTTATTTTTCATAGCTGAACAACAACAATTAATAGCGTTGCTACTTAAAATATATATATTTGATAAAGATAATACAGCATGTAACATTCTGGATACATTAATCACTTATGCAGATTATGTTTATCACCTGAGATGGAGCAATATATTTAAGGCAAAGAAAGCGACTTTTTTTTTCTCTCAGAAAATAATTCTCCAAATGCACTGGAAAAAGAGGCTTGTTTTCCTTCTGGGTAGAATAAACTTCTAACTTTTTTTTTTTTTTTGTCTGAATGAATCATTTTCATCTTCCTGTTACTGTGATTTCAGCTCTGCAGAAGCACGACTCCTGTGGATGGTAACAGGGATTATCTAGTGATTATTGCATAGAGGTGCATGCACAGAATATTTCAATACTATTATGTCAAGTGCAGATGCTGCAGAAGCACAGCTTCTTGCCTTATTATTTTCCTCCTTCCTTTCCTTTCTTATTTCCAAGCTGTTGTCTGTGTTGGCTTCCTGTATCTAGGATAGGTTGGGGAGTGTGGAATAGCCACAGAGTATATAAAATTCTAAAGTAGTTATGAGATAATCATTCCAAAAATGATAAATACACAGTGTGTTCTGCTCATAAAAATCCTCCTCTACTTTTTTGAATTGTGCTGGGCAAGCCAAGAAAATTCTAAGCAATATGCCTTGATTTCAGATCAGGTAAGCTAACTGAAACAATTAATTCACATCTGCATCACAGTAGGATCTGGCAGGCAGAGATAGGCAATTGATTTAGAGTTGGAAAGAGAAGCTGCAGCTCCTGTGTCATGCTGCCAAGTCTCAGATTAAGTCATAGCTTCTTCTAGCAGTTTAACTTCTGGGAAGGTGAAGGGAAGGATTTGTTCCGTCCCACCTGGCTGTAACACGTGAAGGATGTCTCGGTCTGCGTGAGCCACACTGGGTTCCTGTTATGGTCAGTGAACAGGCCTTCAAGGTGAGGCTCATCTTGGTCTATTTTAGCATTTTCATCTGACATTATGTGAGTCATGCCCATGATAATCCTGTTTCTCTTCCCTAGTTATGCACCCTGTATGATTACATCACCCTCTCTCTGTGTGAGTTAAGGTATTGTCAGGCAGATGATTCCTCACCTGTCATGGTCTAACTGGGCATCATGGTCTGTGACTTGCCTGAAGTTTAGCAGCATGTCAAAGCTGGAGTAAAGGTTGATACTGCTTAGGTTAGGGTGTTTCTTGTCTGCCACTTATAGTGGATAAAACCCACAGTGACAGGAGCATGGGTGAATTCTGCTCTTCTTGCATGCTGTTTGACGTCAGAATAGTGGTTTCTATGTGACACTGTAAATCAAATATTTTTGCTGTCACATAATAGTCATAGGCTAATAAAGAGTGGACTTCACTTAAAAGCTCAAAAACATAAACAGCAAAACAAAAAGCCCAACCAAACACACCAAGCTGTAGTCCTTCCTGAACTAACAGCAAAGTGCAGAAATTACCACAGCAGATATAATAAATTAGATTTTTAATTATGTTGATGGAATTGTGTCTTTAACAGGTAATATCATTGATTTGCACATGTATGGTAAATACTTGCATTTGTAAGTTCATATACCAGCAAAATGTTTGACTATCTAGATGAAATATGTTTCAGATTTGTTTCAGTTTTTTTTAATGAATCCATTTGGGGGAGTGAGGGGATCACCCCCTTTAGCTTAACACAAGTTATTCTTGAATGGTGTACTCAGTATTAGAACCATCTGAAAAAAGTAAATAGTGGGTTTGAGTACCTGTACCAAAGTGGAAAAACTTGTCAAGTGTTCTTCAGGGACTTTTATCCAAGTTATGTAAATCAGAGTTAAGACTTATTTACTTCAGCAGGTCATTTGCATACCATCATCATTATTGCTTTGGAGGTGGGAGGGGGATATAGTGTTAATGACATTCTCAGCTTGTCATAAATTGAGAAGAGTTGGTAGTGCCAGCTGAGATGATGATAAAAAAGAAGCTCACAGAATGCAAGCCAAGCGACCTAGGTGTAAACTAGAAAGTAAAAAGGAGGCAAAGAGATGAAAAATATGCTCTAATAGAGATGCAGACTGGTGGTGGACAGCAAAGCTTGATGAATTCTGAAAGTACTAATTCTTAAATAATTACCCCCTAAGGAAATGTCAGCACTTGAAACTGGTTAACTGTTTGGATAGTTCAAACAAGCCACAGGTTAGAAACACATTTGTCTTACATTGTAGCCACAAAAAATGGACTTCAGTCTCAATATGGAACAGAAGTGGTCTATCATTCTAGAGCTCAGATGTACTAGGCACTGTAATACCTACCAGTTAATGGACATCAGTAGCTCCCAACAATTTACTGAGAAGCAACGCAACAGTTTCCAACTTCCCAAAGAGGTTGCTGTGATTCACTGTCCATACTGTAATTAGGAAAGGGAAACAGCCTTAGTTGAAACAGCAGCAAAAGCTGGGTCTTGACAACTCATAGCAAAGATTTTGGCAGTTGCTTTAGACAAGAGCTCGTGGTCCAGTGTTGGTCACCTAAGAAAACTCTAAGCTGTGTCAATCAAATGACAAATGGAGAACAGTGGAGAAAACGGAAAACAGTAAAAGATGGTGACAATATAAAAAATGAGTGGAAAAGCTTCTACCTTTTTGCAGTCTTACTGCAAAAAATTACTGTAACCAAATAGTTCCATGTTAAAGCTCATGGAGGAATTGAAACAGTGGCTAAGCAAGTATGAGTGGAACTGGGTCTTTATGTAGCCACTAAAAAATTACCAAGGTCTGTCCTACCTTTCAGAAATTCTCAGATATAAGACCTATAGCTCAATTAGGAAGTCAAACCTTTTAGCAATTAAAAATAAGATCACAGACCCTTATCACCCTCAATCATTTGGGCAGGTAGAAAGGATGAATTGAACTGTTACAGAGAGAATAGCTACAGTCTGCACACACACAGGGTTAAAATGTCCAGAAGCATTAAATTTAACTTTGTGGGACATTTGAAAGGCCCCAAGACAAAAACGCCCCAACCCTTAGAACTGTTGTCTCCTGAATCTGTACTGGAGACATATCCCAGCCAAATCAGCTTCTTGAACCCAGACAAGCCTTTGACACACTATGGTCTAAGCTTACAGGAAAGTTTCAAGATTAAAAGGGATAATGATCAGTGGTACTAACCCACACCTCTGGAAGTACAGGTACATGATTTGCAGCCTGGAGATAAAATTTTATTGAGACTGTTTTCCCGTAAATCTAAATTGGGAGGTGGGAGGGGCTGAAGACTGTCTTATTAAGTTCTTACTTTGCTGTAAAAGTTAGAGGACAGGAAGCTCGGATCCATCACTTGCATGTTAAATGGCTGTCAGAGGGCCATTCAGTGGGATGAATGACAAGTGGTGCAGGAAGAATCCACCACGGCCACTGTTTTAAAAAGTGAAAGGGTTTTTATTTCTTTTCCAGAGCTACTCAGATGTGAGGCTTCCTAGTACCTGAGGAAATCAGGAAAATTCTACAGGTAAATTTACTGAGCTTTGCCATGCTTTTTACATGGGTAGAGGAAGTATCTGAGTTTATACAGCCTTGTTACAAGGAGGGAAAACCTTCATTGTAACTTATCCCAAACCATAGTCCAAATTTCTAATAAATTTAACTGTTGGGTATGTCCTCACCTTCCAAGCCACTTAGCTTTGAGCATTCCCCTTTTAGGGATCCCTGCACCAAATACCATGTCACAGACCACTTTCCACCAAGACCACCACACGGACTCACCACAGTGGGAGGTAGATGTCCTAGAAGTAAAGAACAAATATGCAACATGTAAAACATCATGTTTGCCCCACTCAAGCTCCTATATACTACTAATACCCATGTGAGCTACCTTAATGGTTGCAGCTAAGCAACAGAAGTAAAAATAACAGGAATACTTGGGGGATTATGCCATGCACCCTGTCCTGTACCCGAGAGCAAAGGATGGAAGGAGGTGTGTGGTAAGAGAGCTCACAGAACTTTACCAGGAGACTGGTTGGGAACTTATGGCTTAGGAGCCTCAATTCCTAATATTTTTGTTCTCAAACTTAGCTATGGTATTAGGATCATGGTATAAACATTTGTTTAGAGGACCAAATGTAGTAGTTCACTAGTAGAAAGTCCAACCACTTTTTTATCTGGTTGGGAGTGAGTGAATTAGAAAAGGTCTTAGTTAACATTTCAGTGGCAATACAGACTTAAGGTAATAACACTGCTGATGAAATTATGACATTCTAAGAAAAGGTTCAACAACCCTCCAAAATTACTGAAAAATAGAATGTCATTAGACACTTTGTTAGCCTTGCAAGGGGGAGTGTGCACAATTATTAATACCACTAGTTTCAGGTTTGTTAACTAGAGTGGGAGGATTTTGGCTGGTGCCTGGAAGTTGTGGTAACAAGTAATATGAATGCATAAAATACAGTTGAATAATACTTCAGCAGGATTCCAAGATGTATGGTCTTGGCTCACCTTCTGTATATCAGATTTAAGAGCCTGGACAAAATGAATTCTTTATGGATTATTGATTTTTATAATCATCTTTGTAATACTGTTTGTATTTAACACTGTAACATTTGGTGTACTCAACTGGACTTAAATCTTAGATGCTACAAGTATTCTGCTCCCATATAATAAATAACATGAACATTAATAAAAGCAAAGTCAGGACTGTTCTGGAGAGGACCATTATACAATTAAAATTTAACAATAGCAGTTTAACATTAGTAGACAAAGCCTACAGGTTGTGATACATGAACTATAATGACCTTATTGCAGCATGCTAAAGAGTAGAAGTAGTAAAATTAAGAAAGGAGAAATTTTAATCTACCTTTTTTTGTTGTTGTTGTTAATATATTCCTAAATGGAAAAAAAACCACCAAGAATAATTCCAAAGTATTCCAATTAAAGAATGTCTTCCTTTCACTTAACTTGCTAGTCATGCTTTAGAAAAGGAAACTCTCCACTGAGAAAAACAAGATCAAAATCCACATACCTCAAATCCATGATGCCAGACTCTGTTTTTAGTTATGTATTCAAGTGTGTTAGATCCTGAGTATAGGTTTAATCAATAACTAGATAGGACAATTACTAGAAAGCTTAATTTCCTGCACTTTCAACATGGGAAATTAGGCTTTCTCAGTTTAGTTTCTGTGTTTTAGTAATAAGTTTCTTGCTTGTGATTTAGAGGGAGGGTGGGAGGCTGAGGATTTTTTTTTCTTTTTTTTTTTTTTCTTTTTTTTTTTTTTTTTTTTTTCTTTCAGCTGACTAGGTGAACTATCTTTGCAGATATAATGCACAATGTGGTATTTGAAGGTGAATTAAACTGTCCAATAGGAGGCCATTGCTTAAATATACGGCTTTGCAATTCTAAATCTAAAACTAAAAAAATATATTTGTGTGGGCACATGTTTATTAGAAGGAAAAACAAGTAGTGACACTGCTATGCTATATATCCAGGGTTTTTTTTTTTTTAATCAGAAAAAAATGCATGTGAGTTTAAGATACTCTCCTTATATAAGCAGTTACACTCAAAATTTGTTTAAAGAACTTATGAAACTACACGTGTAGAAAACGCATCTCTACAAGCACTTATGACGGGCAAGACACGAACATGCAGCCTCTAATCCACCAGGTAGCCCCATATGAGTAAGGACCAGATTTCCCTGGTCAGGTGAAAGCAGTAGTCTTTATTTCCCAAGCTGTAACTCTTCTGTGAGCTTCAGTAGCTGCAGGTTCTGTTGTATCCAGGCTGCCCCCTGAACTTGGACCTGAGGTGTTACCCCTCAGTAGAGTGGTGGTGGTGTGAGAAATCCACAATTCATCTATAAGCACTTTTATTCTACATTGATTCAGAACTATCTTTCTCGTATCTACCAACAAATGAACAAGTAAGAAAAATGTTGCCGTAACACAGGCTGTGTTTTTCTCCCCTTCCACGGAATTCTGCTGAAACTTCCTTGCCTATATGGCTTTTAAGGAGATCGAATGATGAGAATATACATCAGGCACAGCAGTGATATTCCATATGGACAGACTCTGAGGTGACAGGGTATTTATTTGTTTTTCCAGAGCAGTGAGTTGTCTGGGAAGGATGCACTTACAGCCTAGTATATATTCCATACATGTGCATGCACCTTCTATCTTTACAAGCAAGAATGTGAATTTTTCAGAGACAGAAAACTTATCTTCTGCTTTGCTGTTCACACAATTCCTGAAGTAGTACACACATTCCCAAAGTTTATCTCGGGGATGATGTCCACAGGCTGCTGTAGGCAGTGAGGTGAGGTGCTGAATGCAAGTTGCAGTATCTACTACTAGTTTTAATGTCAGGATAAAACCAGGAAGCTGAGGAAGGTATATTGATCTACAAAGAGTGAAGAACTAAATAAACTGAGTTAAGCCTTCAGAATTAGAGGTGTGGAGACCTCATAGCAACTTCCAGTATCTGAAGGGGGCTTGCAAGGAAGCTGGAGATGGACCCTTCATCAGGAACAGTAGGGATAGGACAAGGAGTAAAGGGTTCAAACTAAAAGAAGGGAAATTTAGGTTAGATATATGGAAGGAATTCTTTAGTGTGACGATGGTGAGTCACTGGAACAGGTTGCTGAGAGAAGCTGTGGATACCCCAGCCCTGGTCAGTGGAAGGTGTCCCTGTTCATGGCAGAGGGTTGGAACTAGATAATCCTTAAGGTCCCTTCCAACACAGGCCATTCTATGATTCTAAAGCCAGTACTCTACCGGAAGCATTTCATGTTCTTTCACACAGCTTGAATTTTGCAGTTAACTGTCAACAAGCGGAATTTTACAGGCCATTCATCTAGACGTGAATTATTGCCCCAGGGTGTTGTAGAAATGAAAAACACTGTTTCATTTTAGAAATGCCCTTTTCTTTGCAATTAAAATTTCATTATGATATTTAGGCACATCAGTTTAGGACATGTGCCTAGTAACCGGATCAGCATTAAAGACTTTAATATTGCTTTTGAAACAGTTGGTCTCAGGATTTATAATCCACAAAATGAAAGAACTTAGATAAAGGGTAGGAGCTTCTATTGTCTGTAGTAGTAAATGCTTTTATGTAATTGGTAAGTTTATCAAAATAGATATACTCAAGAGCCCTGAAGTGCTTAAATCGTTTGTTGCAAAACTCAAGTTAACCAGTTAAATTGTGAACCCTTAAAAATCCTCAGTATGAATTCAGCTATTCTGAATCATTCATCTGTCTGCCATCCAGGGAGGCCGGAATGGCTGCCACTGAATGTCTGTTTCACAACCTTTAGAGACTGTGTGAAGTACAATTTATGTATTAAAATTGGACAAAAGAGGAAAGCCATGCTCAGAGCATACAAACAAAGTAAACCACAAAAGCCAGAGGTTTCCAATTTAAATATGTAATTTAAAAGATGCTCTTGCTTTTGAATTTGCAGGGGTTTGTCAGCATATCTCTGTGCTATAATGCTATTTAAATGCAGGGTTTTGTCTACATCAGCTTTCTGATTGAAACAAGATAAAAAGCTGTTTGAATTCATTATTCAGGTGTATTTGTAGAGCAAAAAGCTGTCCCACACAAGTGTCAAGCCAGATTTTTTTTTTCATTCTATTTGGTTCAGAGATTGTGGTTCCTTTTACATTTAAGACAGAGAGAAATTCTTTCACTTAAAATTGACATTGTGAAGATATCGCTTTCCTAGCAGATACTTAATAGCATGGTTTTTTACTTTTCCTTCAGCATGAAAAGTTCTTTCTGGAAAGAATATTAAAGACAAGTATAATAGAACTAATTTATGCTCCTATTAAAATTATATGATGAAATGCTCTTATGTAAGCATACAAACTTAAGTCAGGAAAGTGTCTACAGACATCAATTCTTAACACATCAATTGAGCCTTACTCAGCAGGTATGCTTGTATTTCTGCTTGATGCACATGTCAGTGCTAAAGAACAATTAAAAGTAGTGAAATCTGGTTTCGAAATATCATCTTTAAACACAGATTCTTCTTTGAGTCACTAACACTTCAGACTACCTCACAGACTGGACAATCAGGGTCTGTTTCCCTTCTTTAAAATACAGTCTCTTGTTCCAAAATAACTTTTTCCCATTTCTTTACTTTTGTCCTCTGAATTCAGTGCTTAAAGCATTTGCTTGAAACTTCTTTTCAGCTTCCATTCAACAGACCTATTCTTATATCCATTGCAAAACACTTTCTAGGTGCCTTTTCCCAAAGCTTGTGCTACACTATATCCATACCTTCTCTGCTTGAGCAGAAATAGCAGATTCCTCAAACTTACATAGTGAGCACTTCTGGATTATTTTTTATTTTATTTCCCTCTACTCTCCTTCAACTTCTCTAATTTTTTTTTTTTCTGTGTAGGTTTTATAAATTGTAAGGTTTGAGGTTCGTGATTTTTCCTTAATAACCCTTGTGGGAAATCTCATGCCCACATGTGTATTACTCGCTAAATCTGTCAGTAACAGCTCTGTCCTTCTGATCTCTGTCTCTTTTCTTCAGCCCAATATCTCGATATCCATCACCTATATCCATCATGGTGGCTTTAAAGTGCTTTATCCAATGGTGCCTTTCTGATTAGCATAAGGTAGTAAAAGTTATGTATGGAATGTATATGGAATGATTTAAATGTGGGGAGAGAAAGCCTTTTTTATTACTTTTCCCTTTGGTTCTTGGTTTTGGGAATTAGGGTCTTAGTTGCTAAATAGCAGAAAATAGCATTTGTCTTAGGAGATCAATGAAGTACCTCATATCCAGCGGTTTTATTCCTGAATGGTTTGTTCTGTGGTGGACTAAATTTAGTTTAATTTTCTTCTCTTGCTTTGCTTTCTTTTCCTTTGTGCTACCAGTACAATCACATTAAAAATCTCTGAGCTTAAATTCCTTAGGAGATTAATCATTGCCCAACTCCCAAACCTGGATTTTTGCTTTGTAATTTTGTTGATCAGAGAGAATTTTTTTTTCCTCCCTCAAGTAACAAGAAATTTTGCTTTAAAGTCTTAGAAATTTTAGAGGAAGATTTTATAAGGAGCCCTTTTTTGGTACCATTTGCATATATCCACTGTTTTATAGCAGAGGAAAAGGCATACAGTTGAAGAGTATTGAATATCACCTACTTGTATAGGTCTTAAGCTATAAATATATCTACTCAGTATCTTCTTGTTAAAAATTGCCACCAGCAGTAAGAGAAACAAATGTAATACTTAGATTGAGAAGAGACAGGATCCCATATCACACAGAATGGGTCAGGTTGGAAGGGACCACAGTGGGTCATCTGTTCTAACCTCCCTGCTCAAGCAGGGTCATCCCAGAGCACGTGGCACAAGATTGTGTCCAGACAGTTCTGGAATATCTCCAGCGAGGGAGACTCTACACCATCTCCAGGTGATCTGTACCAGTGCTCAGTCACTGTACAGTAAAGAAGCTCTTCCTCATGTTCAGGTGGAACTTCTTGTATCTAAATTTCTACCTCTTTCCTCTTATGTGACCCCCATGGGTCCCAGTCTCCATTCCCATGGCTCCTGCATTGCTCAAGGAGCAGGTAGAGGAATCAGGGATGAAGGAGGGAAGTTGATTCTGGCATAAGATGTTCTAGTTTTTCGCTTTTATTTCTTGCTATGCAACTTTATATTTTAATTGGCGTGCAATTAGAGTATTTTTCCCCAGGCTGAGACAGTTTTGCCTGTGGTGGCTCCCTGTCCATGAGCTCCTCCAGGTTAGTTTGTTCCCCCCCTGCCCTGTTGAGGAGGGGAAGTGTGAGAGCAGCTGGGTGGAGGTTTGGCACTCAGCCAGCCAAGGTCGACCCACCACAGCACCAAATGCTCAGTGGAGATGAGGGAGATCAACATAAAGGCTACATCAGTAGCCATGAAGGAGGCGTAACTAGGACAGCTGTTCTAATAATTTAAACGTTTCCCTAGGTACTTTCACAATTTTTTCTTAATATGTCAGTCACACCTTCCAGATGTGTCTCTTCTAGCTCTCCTCCCCCTGGGATAAAGGACAAACAGTAGAGTGGCAATATTATGTTGCTTCCTGTGTAGCTGCAAATGTCCTCCACAGCCTGGGGGAGGGAGAGGGTGGGGAGCTTGTGTAAGAAAACAGAATGACTTCCAGAGCTTTAGTTTGCATTATCAGGCCTGATATTTGGTGATCAGAAGCAGAATATGTATAGTGATGATACTCCATATGCTTTTTAAAATAACTTCAGTATAACTGGGCAGGCTTTTTTGAGCAGGTGGTGGTGTTTGTTTCTTAAGATGGGTGTAATGGTGAGGATGTGATACCAAAACCAGAATTGCTTATGTATGATCATTCAACTCTCTGGCACCTGCAGGTTTTACTCTGTCATTCTTGCTTATTCAGGTCAAGCATTTTAGTGTGTCCTCTACACGTGCTGCCACACGTGAGCTTGAGGCAATTCCTTTTAAAGGCCTTTCTTCTTTTTCTTTTCCCTTTCACCTCTGCTTATCTAATAAGGCTGCAGTTATATCACGGTGTTCCAGAAACATGTAGCAACTATACCTGTCATTGCCCTGGTCTTTATCTGTGAGCTCCCTTGTCTGCCAGCCTGCTGAGCTATCGAGCAAGCTTCCACTATGAAGATTCTGAAATGATACTCTTTTGACAATAGAAGAACACTTTATTCCCATTACATGTAGCCTTAAGTATACACATTACTCATACCAATGCTGTCATTTATTGACAGTGTTGAACTGTCAGTGATCTAGTTAGCACAGTTTGGTGCTGCAGCTTCAGTTGCTAGACAGAATGACATTTTGCTCACGGAGCTTGTTATTACATTTTGATTTTATACATGGGATCAAAGCCAAAACACAGGCTGGTTTAGAAGGAAAAAAATGGAATGGTTCACTGTTTGCAAAATGTTTCACAGAATTTGGATACAGATAGTGGCTTGTCCCATACTGGGGAGCTGAATTCTGTGGGTGGGGCTGTTGAATATTGAATATTGTTGAATATTGATTGAAACTGTTGAATATTGATTAACTTGAAACTAATGGAAATACTAGATCATTTAAAGGCCCCATGTTAGAATGGAATACAGGAAATACATAAGGAGAGTCTTCATTCTGAATTCAGAAGATAATTCGGTAGGGATTTAAAAAAAAAAAAAATTAAGAAGAAGAATTGGTATGAACACAAAATGAAAGGGAATGTGTAAATATGTGTTAAATAGGAGTTAAGAATGGCTTGTGTGGGTAGTGGACAATAACATTCCTAGGACACTGCTCCAAGGATGTCATTCCTAAGTAGTAAAATGGAAAAATGTTGCTGATCGTGAGAAAGTGAGAAAGTCTTACATCGTGGTAGGACCATATTTGAGGTGATTAGTCAGAGTAAAGACAAACTCAAGAAACATGCTAAGGACCTGACAACATTCCATGTTGTGTATGTGAGGGTGGCCAGACCATTCAGATGCATTTCTTGTGCTTGTAAGTGCAAAAAGCCATTGTGGTTAAAGATATAAACACAAACCCCCCCTTCCCCTTTGTAAGGCCTTGCATAAAGTTTTGTTGCACTATATTTTTGCCATTCCAAGCTTTTATCATCTTGATGCTCCAGAAAGACATATTTGCCAACTGACTTTAATAAAGTGCCTAAATTTTAGAAACTCCAAGAAAATAGCACGTGCCTTTCAACCTACCTCAGGTGTTCTGGCCCTGTTGTGGTTAGATTAAGGCAACAAGTATTTTCAGTGTGTAGGACTCAATTACTATAGTAATTTACCCATTTAGTGTTCCAAATCTATATTTCATGAAAAATTTCCTGCAAAATATCCTGACCTAACAGCCAGTATCATTCCACTGCATTCATTTTGCATTTATGCTGAGTCTAGGCAATTTAATTCCTACTGAACACCTTTGCCACTGGCCTATGTCATACCACTTTAAAAAAAAAAAAAAAAGTACTATTTCTCACCTCAAAAGTTCAAAAACTTTTGAGTCAGGTCTCCAAAGGTGCTTTCTAAAATCAGGGTTCAGTTTAATCATTGCCTGGTTTCAGAATCTTCATAGTATATTTGGATCATGATTTTGTCACATTCAGTAGGCCCCCAGTTAGCAAAGTGCAATGTTCTTTTTTTGATCTGAAATATAAGTTCTTAAGGGAAACTCCAAATGCTGAAAGACAAATTGTACTTTCATGTAGGAGTGTAAAGCAGAGATGCTTGTAAGTGATATGAAAGTCACTTTGAGCCTCTTGTTGCATTATTGAGGCTTGTGTCTTACTCCATGAATAGAATTTGAACACAATGCTAATCACTGTTTAAATTTAGAAAAATGTACATTTAGATCCGTTTTCCTACCCTACCCTATGTTTTCAATAAACATAGGCAAGCTAGAATAGTGCAGCCATTGTTTTCCCCAGTGTTCTTGGAGTTCTGCTGAATGATGTACATCTAAGACTTTTCCTGACTGTCTGGTGGGAAGGGACCTGAACACACAACCGAAAGTCTTCTCACATGTCAATATGTTTGAACAAGATGAAATTCCCATGGTGTTTGTCACAGCAAATCATAAAGGCTGAATGTATTTGCCCTTTTTATCACTGTACTCAAAAAAGCAGCAGAGATGCAACAGGCAAAGAATTTACGGGGATTTACATAAGTGCAATGAGAAGCCTGTGTAGTCTAATAAATACATCTTCCTATCATATCACCCTCATTACACATGTCCTGTTTCTTCTGTGAGGATACACACATAAATTAGGAGCAGACACATCAAGTGGGATGCTGAGTTGGTGTTGCCTCAACCTGTTCTTGGTACCACTTGTGCAGTCGTCTGCCTTCCAGACACTGCCTTTTCAGCACAGAAGAGAGAGTCTCTCACCACAGACAGTACTGCTTTAGCTGTGCAAGGGTGGGAATAAAAAGATTTTATATTTTTATTTAGAGGTGTTATCTTGGTTCTCCAGTAGCTTTAGCCATGATTTCTTTCCCTAGAGTGGAGCAGCTAACTCACTCTTTCGCTTCTCAAAGTTAACTTTTCTCCACTATCAATAATATCCATTGAAAAAATCATCAAAGTCCCCACAAACAAACAAAAGTTTGTTTGAAAATCTGTGAGAACTTTGTGAGAAACTAGATAGCAAAAACTAAATAAGGTAGAGGAGAGAGAAGAATTAGCGAATTGGCGAGGATAGTAATTGATACATTTTAAGCACCACTCCTGTCCTTAATATTCCTTTTATTCTATTTCCATTCAGATAGTGCCTACTGTAGACCATCAGGACCTTTAAAGTTCTAAGAAACATTAAGATATGGAGAAGCACAACAGACTATTTTGGGCAGGTTGTAATGTCATAAAGTCCTTGGGCATCACGAACTTGTGTTCCTTCCAGTTTTACAATGTTTTGGGGGGGGGTGGGGTGTGCAAACTACATCTCTTTTCTAAGGCTCCAGCATATCCGAGAGCAAAACCCTCATACTTTTCCCTTCTTCTCTGTGCTTGAGTAGGTTTTGCAGTTTGGAAAGAATGTTCTAACAGCATAGTCAACCTTTACAGGAATGTTTCCTGGCATGCATTTCCATCAGCTGTCCCTTTAAACATGTCAAAGTTAAGAAATTGCAGCCATAAATTAGCCATCTGGTAGCTGATGATTCATCTCTGTCCCTTAGAGATAGCAGTTTTGCTTTGCTTTGCCTTAAAACCTGAGTTTTCCTGTGCTCACAAGAGAATACCTTTTCAGGGGATTTACTGAGTTCAGGTCTGCTGTCCTCCTTGACATTATCTTTTGAAGAAGCACTGGCAGTGACAGGTGTTTCTAGGGCCAAAACATTTCCATGTGAAAGTGAAACAATTCTGGGTTTCAGAAGTCATGGATTTCAAAGTATTCAGTGTCATCTCCTTGACATTATATTCTTAAATTATGCTGAAACAGAGCTGCAAAGAGTTCTCCTACCTATCTGTACACACTTTCAAACACTCAGCTTGTAAATAATGATGCTAACTCTTCCATTATTTCTTGGTATTATTTTAAGCATGGGGGAAAAATTAAGATAGTGACTGAAAGGGTTTCACTTAGTTATGCTCTCTTCTCTGTCCTGACTGTAAGTCTTTGAGAAAATTAAATGTGAATGAGGAAGAACTGGTAAAAGATCAGTTCTCAGTCTCTAGAAGTTTTTATTTTATAGGAAAATGACCCCTTGTTATTTTAGCACTGTTAGCACACTTAAAAAAAAAAAAAAATTAAAAAGTATCATAAATGTTCTATTTCTGTATTTACAGAGGAATCTGATATTTGTATACTAAAAGGTGATAACTACTGAAGTTATAATTAGAATGTCGAGGAAGAGGGAGGAAATGGTATAGTAATTAAGGTTGAGCTGTCCTTTAAATTCATCTCCATAACATTTAAATGCATTCATTAACTCAATGCATAATTGGGAGGCATGCCATTAATGCAACAGTTCTGAATGTTTATCAAATTACTTCCAATCATTGGTGTATCTTGATGATGCCTGGCAATCCAGTGTATGGACATCAATAAAATACTAATTATGAAATACTAATTGTAATCACTCTGTAAGGTCTAAAAAGAAGCTTCGCTGTTTAAATTAAATTAAATTAATTTTATTGACTTAATTATTGAAGGATGAGCTGTTCCAAGCTGTAAAATTCTGAACTGACATTTCAAATTACTTCCATACTTATAATTAATGCCAATTCTTCTAAAAGCAAAGAACACAAACAAATAGATGCTGGAGATAATAGGTCATGCAAATTAACACACGCTTGCTCACCAACTGTTGAAAAATAGTTTGTTTAAAAATAGGTTATGAGATATTTTATTCTTTTTAGTAGAGACAAAGAACCACAGAAGATCTATTATCTCAAACTGGTTTTTAAGTAAGCCTGCTCCATTTGTCATGTAGTCAGATAAACTGCAATTGCAATAAGAAGTGCTTGTTAACAGCTCGGCAAAATATGTACGTAGCTCACCACTTGATCTGATTTTTTTTTTTTTTCCTGTCTCCTTCCCTCTCTATAATCTTGTTTCCCAATGTCTGGGCTCACAGCTAACCTGAAGGCAATATAGCTGATCATTATTCTTTTCATTCATAAAGTCTATAGCATTAATAATAGAATGAATAATCTGTGTTGAAGAAAATGTTGGTATCCAAAGCTTACAGCTATTAAAGTAATCCTAGACTTGGTTTCCACTGCATTAGGAGGCATTTAACCCGTGTTTGTCTTTCACCAGTAAAAATTAATTAATTAGGTAAAGGCATGCTATAAACTTTATCAGGGCTTATACACAGTTAAATGATTAGTTTATAAAATTATTATTCAAGCAAATAGTGTTATATAAAGAGCTTGGTTTTGTGCCATATTATAAAGATTAAAAAGGCAGTTCGGAGGGGACAGAGTCAAGGGCTGCTTTTGGCTGGGCTAAAGTTAATTTTTTTCACAGTGTGGACCTGCATTTTGGATTTGTGTTGGAAAATGTTGATAACACGAGGATGCTTTACCTATTACTCAGGAGCTCTTTAACGGTACCAAGTTCTTTTCTGCCTCTTACACCACTCCACCAGCAACTGGGATGGGGACACAAAAGATGTCGGGAGGGGACACACTGGGATAGCTGACTCCAACTGACTAAAGGGATATTCCACACCATGTAGTGTCATGTTCAGCACATAAATCTGTGGGAAGAAGAAGAATGAAGGGGGGGACATTTGGAGTGATGGCATTTGTCTTTCCAAGTCACTGTTACACATCCCCTGCTCTCCTGGGGATGGCTGAACACCTGCCTGCCCATGGGAAGTAGTGAATGAATTCCTTGGTTTGTTTTGCTTGTGCGTGCTGTTTTTGCTTTCCCTGTTAAACTGTCTTTATCCCAACCCACGAGTTTTCTACCTTTTACCCTGGTGATTCTCTCCCCCATCTTAACAAGGAGAAGTGAGTGGAGGGCTGTGTGTGGCACTTCTATGTAGATGTTTTGGGGCTGTGGTAGGGTTTTGGTACCTCACAGAAGTAAAGGCTTCTTGCTGTGTGCAGGATATATGAGAGGCATATTGTTGGATTTCTTTATGCTGCCTCAGGTATTGCATCTATGCATATAAGAATAATCTGTTTTCCAGGTCAGATCTTCTTTAACATAACTGAAAGCTAAGCTTTATTCTTCAAGACATACTAACCAGGATAAATGGGACAGAAGTAAGATATCTTAGTCATGCAAAAATCTAGGATTTGGCAGATTACCTAAAACTGTATCTGTTCTGGAGTATTTCGGAAATTACTGTATAACTTGAATTTTATATCTTGAATTTTATAGCCTTGGACATCTTTAAATCTGTATCAAATGCACTTCAAGTTCTCCAGGTTTTCACCTATAAATATTAATAAGTAATTGAAATTAATGTCATTGAGTTTCCATTACTTAGAAATAATGAGGTGAAATTATATAATGAGAATGTTTTCCAGGCAAAGTGCAACCATTATAAATGTGAAAGCAAAGTCTTTCGTAACTCTTGGTAAACTTGTGTTAGGAGAGGATGACTTCAACTGTGGAAGAGCATAAGTTATTCAAAGCCCCCAGTAAAATATCAAAAGCTTCAAAAACCTGTATTTTTAAGTGAAGTTAATTCTACTTACTGTAAAGCCTATTTTGATATGATCATACTCTTATGCAGAACCAGAGGTGTGTAGGTTCAAGCAATCAGAATTAATTTTTTACAGCCTTGTATTGAAATTAGAAGCTGCTTTCAGACAGGATCAAAAAGTTAGGTCAATGTTTATTGAACTCAGCGTACTCAGCATACTTAGTAATACCTGAAAGGATAACTGCATAATATACAGCTATCAAAAAAGGAGAATTTCTATTCTTGCCTTATTATTGGTGGAAGTTTATCAGAGCCGATTAAAAATTTTGTTTTTCTATGTTTACAAACAAATTTCTTGGGGTAATACCCTGTGTGGTGTTTGCCTTTATATTTCTTTATTATATCATAATTACTTAATATATCCTAATTTCTATAAAGATGTAACAATGCTTACTCCATGTGTTTATTTGACATTGTTTTCACAGCCCGACCTATTTTTAGAAGCAATTATTAATTACTACTGTTAGTAAATAGTGCCTCTTCCTTTCCTCACAAAAAACACACCACCCTGAAGTGCTGTGTTTCTTTTGGATTATCTGCATTCCAAGATATATTAATGGTTTAGACAGGAATGTTTCAGATGCTGGGAGCTAGTCTAAGAATTTTTAAATCTTTCTTTATTTCCTTTGTTTTTCTGTTTTTTCATTCATTTATTTGCGTAGCAATGTTTTTAAACTGCCATTGATCCCCAGATGGTGAATCTGCTGTGGTTTAAGTCCAGCTCCTTGCTCTACATCCTTTGTCAATTAAAACTCATTGGTGACATCAAGGGTGGCTTCCTCTTATGGAAGATCTTAGAGGAACTAGGTGAGCACTGTCATCTAACTCTGGAAAAAAAAGCTATTTAGGCTAAAGCTTAGAAAGTAGGCAGCTTGGATTTTAGTGCCTCCTGAATGCTCCTGTAGGAGGACTCAAGGTAGTCAGGCTGCTGATCTCTCCAGGGGAGCCCGGCTCCTTTGAGACAGGGAAAAATGATGTAGCATGTGTAAATGGCATTATATTAATCAAGTGGGAAGAGGAAAGACAGGTGCAATCATGTAGAAAACAACACTGCCTAAGAGGATCTTGGGCTATCAGACTGCAAACCACATATGTTGGGGGCAGGGGTGGAGCTGGAAGGAAGAAGGCGCTTGGTTGTATGGACAGAAATGATGAGGGAGGTATTTCTGGTGCTCTGCTTACGATGTACCAGTGGGACTGGGGGAGGTGGAGGAGTGTGCTTTTGATATGTACTTGCAATTTTGGGATAGACTCGAAAATTAAGGAACCTAACAGAAGCACAAGAATGAAAATAATGTCTTTAGATATGTATTGATACCTTTACAAGTTCACAGTTCTTGGTTTATAGTAAGGACCCTTTTGTGAACTTTTAAGACAGTTCTCTAGCTTTGTACCTCTGGGAAACCTATTTCTTCAGCATACCTTAATGATTACTGTGGATTCACTGTGACACTGACTCACTAAGACTGATATAACATGGTCTAGAGAAAAATCACTAGTAGAAAGTTTTCATAAACTAACAGTTGATTTTGCTGATGAAAAACTGGAACTTAGTGTTCAGTGGTTTCTGAGTACAAGGTTTACTCATCTTTGTCCTTTTCTTCTGTCTGATTTAGTTTTTCTTGGCATCCTTTGTTGGTGAAATCCTTTACTGAACTTTTGGATACTTAAAAGGCCTATTTTGCTATAGACAAAGTATCTCTCAAATCACAGTAGAGCATATTTGGAGGACTGAGAGAGAAACCGAAACATAATGGCCATGAACATGCTGAGCAAAGTCTACCTTGCAGCATGAGAGCTTACTGTATTTTGCACAGTGTGGCATATGCAGTACATGAGCTGCAGAGATCTTGTCATGTTAGACTTTTAAAACACTAGACAGTTCCAAACACTATTTCTTTAATCCTCTGTGACAGCATGTGAAAAATTGTTAATGAAACTTCATTCTCCTCTTACAAAAATTACTGTTTTAGAAAACAGCGGAGGTACTAATGATATGAGATGCACAAACTGTCAGTCAGAACAAGAAAAGGCGAAATGAGCCAAACTTTGGATTGACACACTATAAACAAAAAAAGCTGTTCAGTTTTTATAGCAATGAGAGGCATTCATAACAGAGTATGTCTTGAAAAACAGGAAGCTGAAGACTCACACCTACAGTAATTATTCCTTGCCTGGTGGAAATGTTGTGCCTGAAAAACAGGGTGGGAGTTTCAGAACTCATCATTCTTCTCCTTGCAGGTTGTCAACCAGGCTTGTGGTCAAAAGCCTGCGGAGGGAGCTGTTGCTTTCAGAAAGCAGAGTTCACTGTGGGGTAAAGGATATAACTGGGTTCTGACAATACTGGTAGCTGTCATTGCTTGTAAAAATATTTCTTTAGCATAATCTGCAGCAAAGTTATTGTCATGGGCTTGATTTTGCACACTCCATGTCCTTCTCCCTTATTAGTCGTCTGTCTTTTTCCTCACAGCAAGGCTCTTCCTTTCTTCTTCTTAGGCACACACTGGGAACCTGACCACTGAGGCTGACTGAACACTACCCTGACTAACCCAGGAGGCTTTTGGCCTTGGCTGTTAGCAGAATTCAACTTTATGTTCTTTGAAAAGTTGATGAAATTTAAAAGCTTGTTATTGCACCTATTACAGTTTCCATGGGAACACTGATAAAACATTTCACTTCTTCCATAATCTCTTCTCATTATCTTCCAGAAGATAAGTCATCTGCTACCTAATTTTCTGGGCACTTATTTCAAGTAATGTATTTTTTTCTTTTTTTCTTTTTTTTTTCTTTTTTTTTTTTAATTAGGAAGCTGCCTGTGTGTGCCACTCATACAGTCTCACCATGACTGACTTACTTTGTCACTAGTAAGAACAAAGGGTGAACAGAGATCACAATTTGTATGTAGTAGTTATGGGATAAGGAAAAGTAGGACACAATTAGGAAATAGAATAATAGAATCACTTAGAGTGGAAAATATCTTTGGTAGGTTTAATAGGTTTGTGTTCATCCTGCACTGGGCTGGGAAGTACTTCCATCAGAGATGTCATATAAGCAACTGAATGGAAGGGGTTGCTCATCCATTCAAGACACCAAGGGAGTAGCACCAAGGACATGGTATATCTTGCCCTGGTTTGGCCTAGAATCCTGTGGAATCTCCAAGACCCCAAAAATTATACTGCTGTATGAAATGTCATTCAATTCTGTGTCAGAAGTTTTGTTTTGTATGACCAAATCAAGGTGTAACACAAAAGTTCTGCAGTGATAGTCTTGTGTCTCAGGAGTTGGTCATCTTAATAAACTACTGTTAGGCAGGCAAGTGCCTGAGAACCTTGATGTATTGGTGTTTCTGGGTCTGAGAGTAGCACTGAACCAGAGAATGAGAGTAGATAAGAAAGAAAATAAGAATTTCTGAATATACACAGTGAGCTAAAGTGCTCTGAAGTGTTGTCAGAGTAAAATAAGAGAAAAAAAATAGATCCAAAGCCTGTCTCATATTGCAATATTCTTTACAATACAATCTGTGTATTTACTTTTTTTTCAGTGTTCTGCGAGTGTGTACTTATCTCCTCCCAGTCCATACTACTTTTTTAAGGTACAGGTCTCTTGGAAGGTGCAAAAGCAAAAGGTCCACAATCAGCTTGGTCCTGTCAACTTCAGAGCAGAGGAGTTGCAGTATAAAATGCTGGAATAATATAGAAAATGCAGGAAAGAAGTTGGAAGACTGCCAACCTAATACAAAAGCTATGCATGAACCTTATTCGTACTGAAATATTAGAAAGAACTTAATTGGTTTTAAAAGCCTGTTGGAGAATTTGCACCAACTGGCCAGTTAACTCAAAGTAGGGATTGTGCTATGTGATCACAGGGTATTAAAATTTAGAAGAAACCCCTCAAAAGCTGATGAAAAATTAATTCTCTATCTAGATAAGATCTTAAATATCTGTAACCTTCCAAACCTTGTCTTGACTTTGTAAAGGAAATATTGATAAATTAAATATAGAATAGGATATGTATTTTTTTATTAATGATAATATTCAACTCTGAAAGCGTCTCTGAATATTTAAAAGCACAGACTGACTCCTTCGTTGTTCCTGTCTTCATTTATTTTTCTTTTTTGTCATTAATCTTCAACAATTGTTTCTATTATCTCTTAAAAGGTCATTAATACAAATCATCTATGCCATGGTATTACCATTGCATGCAAATATATAACTCATATATATATTTGTATTTTGCTTGCCTTCTTATACTCAAGTCTGTAACTACCACAACAGTCTGCTATCCTCTTTACTTTCATATTTTCTCCCCTCTTTTTCCTTGTTTATAGCTCACAATGTTCCCAAGTCCATACAATTTACCCCTTGTCCCATTTTTATAAAATCATTAGCATTAGTAAATGCTATGTTCCCTCCCTAGGATTCTTATCTGACAGGAATTCCTAGAGCACCTTTAGGCATCATTAACACCATCTAACTTCAAAAGGACAGTTTAGGAGCTTTGATCTGGGAACATCCACTTCTCTCTACTGATTACTTAAGAAAATAATATTAATAGAACAAAACAAGAAAATAATATTAATAGAACAAAATTTACCTTTCACTCTAGAGTGTATATATGATGGATTTAACTGCGTAAGGTGAGTGTCATAGATAGAACTGAGATTTCCATCACTCCATATTCACATAGATGTGGGATGTCCAGGGGTTATGCCCTTGTCTCACTCCATAAAGTTCTACAAGTTTGATCATATAAGTCATATAAGACCTGGAATAGATTTATATGACTTCTTCCTTTAATGGCTTCTTTTTTTTTTTTTTTTTTTTTTTTTTTTTTTTTTTTTTTTTTTTTTTTTTTTTTTTTTTTTTTTTTTTTTTTTTTTTTTTTTTTTTTTTTTTTTAAGCTTAAATCCTTAAGTCCTTGGAGAAGTTGTTGGATGCATGTTGGGCTTCAGATTATTCTGGAGTGAGGTCTGCCTTGGTCACATCCATCACAGTTGTTGCATCTGGCTTGGAGGGCTGGTGGTCACTGAGGCAGAAAGAGCACTCAAAGGATTCAACAAAAATCCCTGTACAGGTCTTTAAGAGCTGCCTAATCTGTGGTTTGTGCTACCTATTTATTGACCACAGCCACAGGAAAACAACACATTGAAATTGGTAGCGGAACTGAGTGATGTGTGATACTGCCTGAGGCACAGGACTTGCTGCCAGTGAACCAGCAAAGATAAGGGTACACTTTACTGACATTAGTCCCTCTGAAAGGTGTCATTAGGCTAATGGAGGTCACAAAAGTACCCTAACTTCACTTGCCTTTCAGCTTTCTGTTCTTTAAGGAAGTGGTTTAGAGTCTCTGGTAGCATGTAGAATTGTGACTCCAAGGGTTTTTTTTTAAATAACTTAATTTCTATATTTTTACAACACAGAGTATATCCACTATATCATCCCATTTGACTAGTAGTAGCATTTACTTAGATTGTTAGATCATAACTCTAATTAAACATTAGATCTCAGATATTTTGTAGCTCTTTGTGATAAAAAAGTTTTCTGAGGTTGGAAGAGGAGGATTGCTCAACAGAATCAAGGACTGGATTTTTAATTTATTTTATAGTGTCTGTACTGGACAACAATAAATTTATCTGTGGATCTACAATTTGGGGGTAGGCATTAAGTAATTTTTTAAAAAATCTTCAGGCATAACAGCAAAATCATGCAAACTGAGGGGAAAAAAAACCACTTATACTACTAACTGCTACCCTTAACCTTTGGGTAAAAGTTAAAGGCAAGCTCTTGATGATTTCTGTTTTGTGCAAAAGTGGTTTTTATTTTTCCATCCAAACCCAGATGCAGATAAAATATCTACATATGTTGTTGTAGGTTGAGTTGCTTGTGAATTGTGGTTTAGGGGAGCCAGGAATTATATCGAGCAGGTAATAAATCTGTTTCATTAGCACAACATCGCAAGATGTAGATTCACTCGCTGCCTGTTCTACACAATTTGTGTCAGTCCTTAATGCATGGAAATCTACAGGAGAGCTACCCTGGCCTTTCCAGGAGGGTAAAGCAGGCTTCCCTCCAGTGCCACCTCCTTTCTGAAGCATACAGGGAATGTGGGGCTTGCAGAGGAGTTGCTCCAGTTTTAACTGGCACTCATTCAGTGCCATTGTGACAACATTTGGAGGGGGAATGACAGTGTTTTGACCAAAACCATCCCAGCTACTCATGCTCTGGGTGGAGGTGATAACAATATATCCAGTCTTTTATTGATGATGTTCCACAGAGCTCAGATATGTCAGTGATCTCCCTGTATTGAAAATGTGTAAGGTCCCAAATGATGCAAATTCCCTTTGGCTTTTGTGAGAAAAGGCATAATGTGGGCAGAAAGTTGAGGTCTTTTGTTCCATTGTATGCAAAAATGTTGATTTTTCATTTGGTTGTTGGTTGGTTGGTTGGCTTTTTTTAGGTAGCATATTGAGTATCTAATGATTATTTCACACTTGCATCATTCACTTCAGGCAATAAAATTTATTTTTATGTATGCTTTGAATGACAAACTAGCAGCAAAATATTTCTATTTCATCTCAGAAATGAGATATCTGCTCCAAGTAATTTACAGAACAGACAACACTAGATCCACTATGACTTCATGAAAACAGCAAGACTGATCTTTCTGGGTAATTGTGCTACTTTACCTTCTCTGATTGTACATATTGCTCTGCTATTATGGGCTATTTCATGGTGGAATGTTTCTAGAAGCTACTGCTCTTTAGAAACAAGGTGTAATCTGGGGTCAAAGATAATAGTTTAACAGAAAATGTGAAGATAAACTAAAAAGGTTTTAGAGTTACTTGCAATACTGATGTATTGTTTCTAAGGTGACACAGAACATATTTTCCAAAGGTATTGAAGCTCAAACTAGAAAACACTAGAGGCAGGACTACACATTCAGGAAAGATTTTCTTACTTATGCTGTGTAGCTTAACCTAACATCCAGAAACTGGATACAGATCAATAGTCCAAATTGCAATCAATTTCTTCTTGGCATCTCTCCAAGGGCCTATAGACATTTGGCAGTCCTTAGGATGCATCGCTCCCATGGGTTTTAATTGCCTTTCCTGAGGGTTTGACACATTGCTGGATGAGTCCTCACTGTCAATTGAGAGAGATTTATCTCTGTCTTATGACTGGAGTGTCAGTTCACATGAAATACCTGTCTGTTACGGGCTTGATTCAGTGGTGGGAAGTGCCTGAGATGCCCAGGCCTGAGCGCCACCTCCCACCGTGGGGAAGGAGTGAGGGATGGCTGTGGAAGACTCCCGGCTGCGGGGGTGGATGTCCCTGTCTGCCAACCCAGCCTGCTGTCCAAGGTTTGCTGCTTGCCAGGGGCTCAGAGAGGACATCATAGAGAGGCTGCCCTTAGATGGTACTCAGGGTTGTTTTGGAAAGCCACAAAGATGATTAAAGGACTACAGCACCTCCCATCTAAGGAAAGACTCAGTCTTTCCTTAGATGAACTTAGAAGGGACTGCTCAGTCTGGAGAAGTGAGGGCTCAGGGTAGCTCTTATTACTGTGGTTAAATACCTAAAGGGAGGATGCAAAGAGGGTGGAGTCAGGCTCTTCTCAGTGGTGTCCAGTGGCAAGAGGCAAGAGGACAAGAGGCAAAGGGCATTAACAGAAACTTAGAAGGTTTCCTCTGAACATATGGAAACACTTTTTTACTGTGAGGATGACTGAGCACTGAAACAGATTGCCTGGAGAAGTTGTAGAGTCTCCTTCCCTGGTGAACATTAGACACTGTCTTGGATAATGGGCTCTAGATGACCCTGCTTGAGCAGGGGGGATAAACTAGATGGCTTTCAGAGGTTCCTTCCATCCTCAACCATTCTGTAGTTTACCATGTGTCTTAAATGGTATAGTCAAGTAGAACCACTGACTGTGAGGCATCAAAGTTATGGTTATGCAACTGGGTAAATGTCTGAACTAAAATACTTTGCTTTTTATTTTTAAATATAAAAATAACTTTTCCTGGAGTTGATACATGCTTTTATTCCCTTTTAGCCTTTCTTCATGAATTTAAATTAAAAAAAAAAAATAAATCAATCATTCTAAAAGAAGTGCTTGCAGTTTGACAAAGGTGAGATTTGGTAAAGTATTCTTGGTAGATCATTTAAGCAAATACAAAATTTTAAAGAGCTGTGATAGGTGTATGCTTTGATCATTCACAGACAAGTAGAAAATTAATGGATTTGGAAGTTGTAAGCATGTTAAAATGTGTAACTTTGCATTCAAGAGCATGACAGTAGTATACCTGTGTGGAAATCTTTCTCACAGGTACTGACAGGGAACCTGGATGCAGAAACACTTTCAGAAAAATACAAGGGTGTGGTAGGTCTTTTGTAAAACAATAATTTTTTTTAAAAAAAAAAAAAAAGAGAGAGAGAAAAATAACAGAGCAATAGTGCTTCAGATTAAAGGCGTATTTCTAATAAGATCAATATATTGTTCTGAAAATTTGTCATATTTGAGATTTTTTTCCCCTTTGGTACTAGTGATATGCTTAAAGTACTCTTATAATGTATCATATGCCATGCAAAATTTTCATTATATAATTATCCATGGACACTGTACAATCATGAAATTTCAGGAATGTCTCATCATTCTCAGCTCAGAAGAACAGCAGATGGTGTTTGCTGTTGGGTTACCCCAGGGAGCTCTTTCTTTTTTTTTTTTTTTTTCTCAAGCTTGAGTTTATATCCGAATATATACAAATTCCGTGATTCAATTTATATAAGCATGCAAGGCAGAAAAGTGATAATAGCATCGACCTGTAAATAAAATGTCACTTTAATAGCCTTAAACACTGTTATTCCAATTGAGCTGTCCTGTATCAAAAGTGAAAGGCAGTGATAAGGTGCACGGTTAGGGGGGCAGTTAAATGAAAAAGAACTTTTTTTTTTCCCTAAGAACTGGGATTATTATTGACAATGCCACAGAGGAAACTGAAAACATGTTTTGGATGCCAGATTGCAAGTGCTCTTAAGGGGAAGGATGGAGGCAATGCCTTTCTGCTCCAGCTGTACCTCACTCCAGCAGCACAGTAGGGACTGACATCAGTACAGGCACCTGAGAAAGAGGATCCATCTCCATATTAATTGCCTTTTACTGTATCCTAAGGGACTTTGTAGTGATTATTTTTAGGGCTAAAAATTGTGTGGCTCAGATTGGAGAGAGTTAAATACTTCAAGAGATGCCAATGCTTGTCCATTGTAAGGCTGATCCTCACAGTGTAAAACTCTCTCAGGGGAGAATAACAAAGAGAACCCAACCCTCAGATAACACTGAGTTACATTTCCTAGAGAAACTATCATATGGTTTAATAGTGGCCAAGTTAATAATTCTGATATCATGGAAAATGAAAGGAATTGATTGATATCACAAGTAGTGAAGAAACTGCTTTTGAAAAATATTCTTTATTGCCTCAGAGGCTATTCAGAGAAGTGAAAGTATATCAGAAATACATCTTAAGATTATTATGGCTGTTAATTATTATTTTTTTCCTGGTGCCTTCTTTCACCTTTTTCCCATTGACTGCTTTTCTTTTCTTCTCTCTCCTTTTTTCCTGCCTCTCTATGAAATAGATAACACCAAAATTTAATAGATACTTTCAAATAACTGTGAAAGGAGTAAAAAGTTGGCATTTAAAAAATAAATTAATCACGGTAGAATGTATGAGGGCATTTTCTTTTAACATGGGAAATCAGTGTTGATATTAATGGGTAAAACACAAGTAAGATTAGTGGCTTAGTTTAACTAGTATTTTGCATTAGTAGTATGACATCTCTCTTTGCTCATTAAATAAACATATTAATGTGACATATCATCAATCTTAAACTTAGTATTAATGTAACTACCTTTATATACAAGAAAATAATGCAAATATGTATGCTGGCATACTTTGTTGTGATTTTCTTTAAAAACAAAAGGATTGTAAAATTCTCAGTCACACTTGTTGGTATCTCCTTGTAACAACTGCAAATGACTTAATCCTGCTGTTTTTTCTCTTGCTCTAATGTTTTCTCTGTCTCCAGAGAAGATTATAAAGTATAGCTTATGTGGGAATGAACTTAGAATACATTATTACTGAAAAAAACAATGTTTTGAATATTCTTTCAAATATTTGTTAGCATTTTATTATGTGCACCATCCACCTGTTAGTAAACATCAGAAGTTTTCACAAAACTTGCTTCTACTTCTTTAATTTTTAATGAAATTGAAATATTAAATAATTAAGGATCCGGGTCTGAAAACAGCTGGTGAGCTGAGTTAGATGCACTATAATGTACTATAATGTAAGAAATTAGGTTTCATCCTTGTGTTTCCCCATTTTATAAAAACACCAAGGTAAATCTGGGGCTCATGTCTTCGCTTTGGGTCCCATGCACAAAAAGCTCACTCAAAAATAAAATTAGTAATGAAAAATAATTGTTCTTTTCAAAGTGCTTTGGAGTTTTCTGCCATCTGGATATTGTTTCTTCCTCTTAACATGCTGGCATTAAAAAGCAAATTTTGGAAATAGGAAGACAAAGACCTCTGTAGCTAGCCCTGAGTTCTGTGTAGTTACTCAATATATTATGATGGAAATGGATGACACCAAAAATTCTTCCAGTCTAGTCATATGTTTAAAAGAAAAGTGTGAGGCAGGTACCCAGAAAAATAACAGTATGCGCTGGAAGGCAGAAACCAGTCTGGGATCTGAATTACAGTTTTACATATGTCCAGGAGATGATTAGTTCCACCTCTTGGCATTCCCTATTTGTCAATTTAATTCTCCATTGGTCAGTTGTTTATTTCATTTTTATCTTTTAGCTTTCCATCTTTTGTTTGACCTTGGCGTTTTTTAGGGTGTTTCCTGCTGACTGCTCAAATTGTCTCTGAGAAATGGGATAATTGAAAGCCAAATTGGCAATGTTTAAGACTGCTGTAAGTGTGCGTGTATCTAGGCTAGAAAACTTGCTTCACTTGCTCTTAAAAATTAGAGTACATAACTGGTATTTACTAGTTTGTTTAGCCTATTGTCATTTGACTGACAGTGACTTTTTTTTTCCTGCTTATGGAATAAAATAAGATACATCTTAGAAAACAAGAGACTAACTCCCAAGTCCATCAAATCAAATATACTGAATTGGTTAGAAGAATGTACTAATTCAAGCATCTAAGAATCCACCTTCTTCAAGATCAAGCATAAACTCTAAATGTACTCCTGTTTATCTGATACTGTACACAAAAACAGACATGGCCACTGGAATTTGAGAGGTGTTTTTTGGCAGTGGACATCTGAATATGTTTACATGAAATAGAAGATCCAACACAGATAGTCGGAGGAGGTCCTATTTCCCTCAGCTTGGTTGTCACCAATCCAAAATTCACTTGATGGAGGTTGGATGTGGAAAGAGAGGGGAAAACATGCCATTTGCTATTCGTGACTGTAGACCTTTTTCACTCATTTCATAGCTCCAATTGCTTCCCTCATAATGATTTCTGTGACCAGAATCAAGTTTGCAATAAAATATGTCCCTATGGATAGTCAGTCTTGTTATATTTCACAGAGTTACAGAATATTTAAGGTTGCAAGGAACCACTGAAGGTCATCTAAACCCCTACAGCATGTTACTCAGGGTTGTGTCCAGATGGCTTCTGAATATCTCCAGTGAGAGAGATTCAACAACTTCTCTGGGCAGCCTGTTCACCCAGCTCAGTCACCCTCACAATAAAGAAGTTCTTTCTCATGTTCAGGTGGAACTTTCTGGAGCCTGTGCAGTCTAAATCCCTGGAGGTTTTCATGACCTGGCTGTCAAAAGCCCCAAGAAGCTTGGTCTGACTCCAGAGCTGATCCAGCTTTGGGCAGGAGGTTGGACCAGGGACCTCCTGAGGGCCCTTCCATCCAGAATCTCAATATGTAAGAAACCTTGAGAAGATGCAATTTCCTAGCAAACAAGCTGTGAACAAGTGTTATTGAAGATATCAACTCAGAGAATGGAAATAAGAAACATAAGTTTAAAAATTAGATTTTATGATTGAGCCATGACAAGAAAAATGTGCTAAACATTTTGCATTTCTGAAGGTACACGGGACGAATTTGTCAGGGAGGTGGGGAGAAGCTACTTATATTTCACTTTTTTTTTTTTTAAGCTTGCAGTAAAAGGACTTGTTTTGAATTGGGATACACTGGTATTTATCTGTTGTAGTCCAAAATATGTCCATGAAATACCTTATTCTGCTTCTACGTAGCCTTTGGAAGAACTTCACTAGGTTTACCAAATCACATAACACGGTAGCTGTGTCTGTCTGTTACTCCCCTTAATGCCTGTGAACTCAAAAGAGAAAGAAGTATCACAGATAATGATCATCCATATTTAAATAAAAGGAAAAGCCTTGTTAGTGGATATTTTCTCCTCCCTCATGACATGGCAGAATCCTTTGTTTGTTACTAGGGAATTAACCCACACCAAGTGCTCTGAGAAATGCTCTTCTTTCAGGATAAGCTCTGATCATAACTTGGGCAATTCTTAAAATCAATTGACTGCAAGACATAAATCAATAGGAGTTATTATCCTTTTATTCTAGCACTCTCTTGGAAGCTTATTTCATTGTTCCAGTAAGATTTACAGTGGCAGCTGTATTCGAACATTTTAAACATTGCAAAAATAGATGCCCATATATGACATTCTATTGTAGCGGGAGGGAAGGCAGAAAAAACTCTGCATGAAGAACTTTAATGGCAATGCTGAAGCCAAAAAATTATAATTTTAAGTGTCTGTCTTGTGATTGTATTTTATTGTTTGGCTTTATAAACATGTCTTTTCCCAAAATGTGGAATATGTATTATCCCTACAAAGGGTATCTGTGGTACATAAAATTTAAAAAACAGTTTTGTTTGTTTTTCAAGGTAAATTGACTGTAGAAAAAAGTTTTTCTTAGTTATTCTGTACATTTTAAACAGAAGAAAAATAGATCAGATCATCATGATTTTTCTCAGTATTTGGTAATAAGAACTGATCTCTTTTGCAAAGTCTTTCTCCAGGAGCAGTAGGTGTTTTTCAGTGCAATATTATTTCCAATTATTCCCATTTAGAGAAAAAATCAAAAGCTAAAAGCAAAGTAGAGGTTATTTAATTACAAGACATAATGTGAAACACTGAAAATTTACACAAGTGACTCTTTCCATCAGCTCCATTTATAAGTTCAGGGGAAAATAGGTGAGGTTGGATGTGGTCACCTACAATATTATTCTAATCAACAGTAGTGCTAGCTAGTCTGTGGGAAGGTATTGCTGAAGACGGTTCTGAGATGGGAGTATGTTGTCAGCAATTCTGAGAATAAAGTTATTCATATTCCTTAGTATATAGTGATGTCCTCATTACATTGATATACAGAATTGTAGAATCATTAAATAATTAAGGTGGGAAGTGATGTGAAAGACCACCCAGTTCCAGCCCCCTACCGTGGGCAGGGACACCTTCCACCAGACCAGGTTGTTGAGAGCCTCATCCAACCTCGCCTTCCAGGGATGGGGCAGCCACAGCTTCTCTGGGGAACCTGTGCCAGCCTCAGAGCAGGGATTTTCTTCCTAATATCTAATCTAAATGTACTCTCATTCAGTTTAAAACCATTCCCCTTGTCCTGTCACTACATGGCATTGTGAAAAGACCCTCTTGAGCTTTCTTTTGCCCCCCCTTTAGCTACTGGAAGGTGCTATAAAGTCTCCCTGGAACCTTCTCTTCTCCAGGCTGAATGACCCAAATTCTCTCAGTCTGTCTTCTTATACTTCTGCATATATCACATATTTGGCTTAAGCCTGCTTTTACTAAATCCCCATCTCCTCTTGACTTCAACTGAATTGAAAAGATCTAACCTATTTGGAAATCATGGTTGTAAACACTTTTGTAAAGAAAACATAGATGCCCAAAGCTCCTATATGATAAAAATATCACTTTACCATCAAACAATCCTCAAAATTACCCAATTATTTTTCTCTGAACTCAGAAATCACAAAAGGGAAAACATTTATTTTTCTCTCCTCTTCAAGACATCAATCAGGAATATCTCCTTCTTGCTGATTTTTGGAAGACCTAAATCTAATCTAAATTCAGGATTACAACGAACTTTGGTCTTCCCCTGTAAAAATGAGAAGAGAGTAGACATCAATAATAACAAATTTACTATATTTCTTGCTGAAGAAGATGATAGTGTGTCAATAGGCCGTGTATTTACATAATTTTGGCTGTAAGAGGAGATGTTAAAACATTAAGCATAGAAAGATGCGCTGTCACTCTAATTTCTATAAGTTATATGGCCAATAAAAATAGACTTCAGTAAAAAAACTCATGTAAAAAAACAAAAAAAAAGGTGACAAATTGAAATAATGGAGCAATTTCTTTGGACTCTAAAGCAAACAAGGGTAATTTTTTTTCCCAATCCAGTTGTTTCTTCTCCAGAATTGTAATTATTTACAACACAGAAGAAAGATTTTGCTGCAAAACTCTCGAACAGCAAATTTCTGGAAGCGGAAATTAAATAAAATAAAGCAATTATTTATTATCTTGCCTGGTGCTGAGAGACTTTTTAAATATCTCTTTTACATGCCACTCAAATATATTCTCAAGTAAACTTATATCACACCCTGATAGCTACAAGAGGAACCTTCTTTTTACATTTTTCGTTCTCCTAAGTTGCAATAAAGATCTGCACTATAAATGACCTTTGAAATAAAACATCCACAGCAATGCTCCATAGCTCTCATAAACTCTAATTAGTTGGATTTTTTTTTTTTTTTTTTTGCTGAGGGAATATGTAAAAGGGCACAATAAGTAGAATTGTACTGCTGCTTCTCATAGTCTTGAGTATCCAATGTTTAATTCAGTAGCCTGGGCTTTCAAACCCACAGAAAGTGAAGAGAAGCAGAATGTGTCAGTCTGTAGGTGCAGCTCAGCCCTGTCCAGCTTTCTTAGTAAATACTCAGCTGAAAGGCACCTTCTAAAATTCTTCTGTAAGGTTTTAGTCCTTCTCATGACTCAGTTAAATAAATCTAATAGCAAGGAAAAGAGCCACTCTGCTGCCCCCACCATTAAGAGTTATAGTAAAGGTTTGTTTGAAGCTGCTTTTATTCAGATCCATCTTCTGGAACAGCATAGCCTGCGGTATTCATAATTAGGCAAGAATAAAATCCTACTGTACACCCCAGGGAAGAACTGAAGGGCCTGAGGTGTGTGGCCTAGGCAGCCTTTGTCCTTACTAACAACCTGCTTATCTGTAGCCCTGGGGCTACTGCCTGCGATTGCACAATGGCTCTTGCTGCCTTTTTGGCAGGAGAGCCTTTGGGGAAGCACAGGCTGTGCAGGGGAGAGTGCCCAGGGTGTAACCCGCAGACCTTGGGAGTTACTCTGAGGAACCTGGGAACAAACACTCAGATCAGATTAGTACTCAATCCTCTCCAGTGTCATTTAAGGAATTTTATTAATTCTGAAAGTTTGCATTATTATTGCCTCTATTATATCTGTTCTGATCATAACTGCAGAGCTCTCTGTCAAGCCTTTCGTTCCTAAACCTTCATTAAATAGGGAAGAGGCAAAATAATACAGATGGTGATATGCAAAGATGCATGTAGATGCTGTGTTTGACATAGACTACCAGCACACACCAGCAGCACTGGATTTCTGCCAGAACTTGGTTAGGCTGTTAAGTGCTTCATGGTTTAGGATTTTTCAGGGTTGATTCTGTGTTTGTTTTTTGCAGTTTTGTTTTACCGTGAGCTAATAGACAACATTATATGCTTGGAGACATTCTTCTTAAAAAGACACCTTGTGTAAAAGGGTTGCACAAACAGTAAATCCTTTGTGTGGTAAAATTACTTTTTATTTTACTTCTACCTTACAAGACAAAATATACAGAGCAGAACCCATCTCTGTTCTGGTAGGAGAGCTCTTGGTAACAGACCTCTCCTGGCAATTTGCTGCCAGCAGTGGCGTAGATGTGTAGCTGTGTGAGGTGGACCTAAATGTTCCGATGCACTGTGACCTCTGCAGATACTGAGAAGTTTCAGTATTTATTTCTCTTTAAATTGCACCTCTATTTGTTTATTTCTAAACTTCTGTTTATGTATGTCAGAGCTTATTTTTTGAGTGAATATACAAGAAAGGTGAAAGAACAAACATAGACGGTTTTGACATGGACATTCCCTAACTTCTCAGAAACTGACTTCACAATCTGATTTTTTTTTGAGATATATTATTTCTTAGCCCTCCAGATATAATCCAAATGGTGAAATTACCTTTAAGTTTGTTTTTTTGGGGGAGGGAAAGAGTATGCTTTAAAAGGAAAATATACTTCCCAATTTTACTTTTGTTTTAAAGTTGATGAAATTGATATTACTGAAACCCTTTTATTATGTAGGAGAGTATTTTTCATAGAAGAAAAATAGCTGAACTTTTCATAAAGGTTAGTCTCAATGTCACTGTAGTGACAACTCAAATTAAAGGGTGCTGTTGGCAGTGTATTTGTGCTGTAAATAGTGTATTATGGGACTAATTTTTAGCTTCCTTTTGAAGTTAAGAGCTTACTTATCCTATGAAATCTAGGCATGTCAAACATTTTTCCAGTCCCAGGGTGGGACAGTTTTGGGGACAGAAATTCGAACATGAATATTCCATGTCTTAGCTGAGGGGTTTTGTTCACTTTTGAAGAATAACTCCCAAGTGGGACTGAGATTCATGAGAGAACAGCAACTAAGCCAGTAGTTCCTTAGTTTCTCCTCCCTTTTCTTTTTTCCCCTCTCTCTCTTTTGATCAGAAATTCTATCCTTGTCAAGAGACTTTTCCCACTACAAATGTTTTGATGAAATTAATATGTTTTCAACAGAAAAAACCACCTCTGACAACACTGTCAAAATGTTTCTGGAGAGCAGAGTTTCTAAGAGTTTAAGAAAACTCTTATCTCTAAGTCGAGATATTATTAGGTTGTTAAAATCAGTTGTCTAAATCATTTCAAAATTAATAAAAATGCATTCTTCACACACAAGGACATACACTGAAATTCTGAGTCTAATGAAGTTAGTGGAAATAGTTTCTAAATATTTTTTCCATAAAGCCAAGATTTTATTCTCTTAAAATTTTTTTATGGTCAAAGACGAAGCACAACTGTGTTTATATAAAGCTGAGAATTTATTGGTAATATAATGGAAATCTTAAGTTCAATCATTATTAATCCAGATATAATTGTTATAGGAAGAAAAACAATGCAGTTAAAATTCTTTAATGTGCATTTCTTAGTTTCTCCATATCTCTTGGACTGATGTTCACCCTCCTACTGCTCCTCTGGTTCATGAGGTCTTCCATGCTGGTGCTGACAGGAGATGTGTGTAGTGGAGGTCCTCAGTATCCGGAATCCTTTACTGGCAGGAATATGATGCTGATGCTGATCGTTGCTTCTTCCTTGGTCTAGAATCCACTCTGGGTTATTTTTTACAGATTTTATAACTTAATTTTACTCCTTTCTGCTTCTTCACTGTCATAAAAGGGGTGTGTTTCCCCACACTGTGTTTTTGTGTTAGTCATAGATATCTTGCTCTTCACAGGGTAAGAGCTTGTTGCTGTAAAAAAGCACAATTTTATCACACAAAGACAAACAGAAGTAGGACAAATTAGCCATGGACACTTAGTTAGAGAAACTGCTGTCACAGCCCAAACAGGTAAAATGAAGCTGCAGGTAGGTCAAGAAATGTTCACACAGAGCAGGGCAGGACTGACAAACCTCACTGCTGAGGCCTTGCAAACTCAGTACAGAGTTTATGGCCCATTAGCAGCAGTGGTAATGCCGTGCTACAGAACTGCAATCCTCAGGGACAGGGAAAACCTGTGCCATAATGGCTATGAGAGCGGGCTATCCAGACAGTCTGCTGTAATGTGTTTTCTGTGGTACCAGGAGAAATGACTGGTCAATCAAGGGTGAGCTCAGGACACCTTAACAGCCAGTTCAGTGCACAGATCCCAGAGACACTCCGTGTCGTGAGGACAATTTTCAGGAAATTGCAAAGACGTAGTACATTACACTAAAATGGATAAAAGACATGGAGCAGAAGCCAATAATGCTTTCCTTGCCTCTAATGCTTTCCTTGCCTAGTCACTTTCTAATTAGCAGTGTCTTGGACACGATTTTCAGAAACCACAAGGTGATTACAGATCCTGATGCTTGCAGACTCTTCTAGAAGAATTTTTGAATCTTGCATTGTTGGAAAGGATGTCAAAAGTGGACAACAGACTCAAACTTTGATTAATTAACACTTACATTCTTGATCCCTTTCCGGCTGAAAGACCACTAAGTAGCTGCTCTGTCTTACAAGTGAAATAACAGTTGCCATCCCCCGCGGGTGAAGGATGCGAAAGGCAAAAGCAATTAAATCCTTGTTACATTATACCTGTTGGCAAAGCTGATCATTCGCAGGTATCTTGCTACCTGCAGCTTGAATAACGAGGTAGAGAACGTGTGCAAGTCAGAACTACAAAACAGACATGGCAGTAGTCCCATCCAGCTATTCTGAAGTCTGAATGTGAGAGGGTTCATTAAATCAGTCACATATATAGTGCTACAGCCAGGGAAACACATGTGAATCACTGAAACTATTGTATTGAATCACATATTTGTCTGTAAAAACATTTACATTCGGCTGCTCAGAGAAAATTTAGTTTTGTTTGATTTATAGATCTATAGTGAATCTTGTTTTGTTTTGTCTTCTTTCTGCATTTCCTTTCTGTGTTTTCTTAAGATCTCAAAATAATGGAAAAAAAAAAGGTGATAAGCAGTGCATAAAACAGTTCAAAATAAATCACACAGAGACAATATGCATGCACATGACATTATTAAGTGCTATATAAAAAGAATGTAATCAATTTTAAATTATCATAATAATTGTTATTTTTACAGTACCTGTCAGGCTCTTGTAAACTCTGGGAAGGTACCCCCAGTTTTTCCTTGACTTCTATACAGTTCCTGGTGTTAAGAGTTATTCTTATTTTTCAGGGAAAGTGATGGACACCATTTTGTTAGGGTTATTGTCTCCTGACAAAAACAGTGTCCTTTTTCTAAAAAGCATAAACGAATCTGTGTGGTATGAGGGAAAGGGATGTCTTGCAGAATGAATATGTCATTTTTTAATCACAACTTGGTATTTTTTAAAGTACTTTCACATTGCTTTGTAGTTTCACGATTCACAGATCATTCTATTATTTTTCAACCCAAATATAATCCTATGTTCTTTCAGTCCCAAATCACCTTCTATTAGTTATTTTAGAAAAAGTATTTTTCCGAATTTCCTTCAACAGTGGCTGCTCACCCCGAGAGAAAAGCAGCATTGCTCAAGCCTTCCTCTAGAAAAGCAGAACATTGGCAGACTGAAGACTGAGAACAATAGCTTTTAGAAAACTCTCTTATCCAAAGACTCAAAAAACCAAACCAAACCAAACCAAAATAATAACAACAACAACAAAAAGCAATAAAGAGATAACATAACAGACTGGGCAGTAGAATGGACTGAAGAAACCTTCCTCTGTGTAGTCTAGAGCAGATGGCCAGCATGAGAGAGCCTGTAAGTTCTGATTTTACCCCCTCCTCATTAATTTCTTTGAGAGTTTAGAGTGCCATTGGTATCTTGCCTTTTACTAGGATGTTTTTAATCTATTACCATTTGTGGTTTTCTTTCTTTTTTCTCTTCCTACCTTTGAGCAGACAGAAAGTAATTCCTGTTTATATTTATTTAATGATGTACAGCAAAACCATGTCAGGAAATCTATGTCAAAATGCTTTTTCTACATCGTATCCTGAGGCCAGCAAGATTTCTGGTTGCTCTGGGCTCCAGTGCAAATGAGTTATCCTGGTGCTGACGTGATGCTGACTGGCTTTTGCTAGGAATTCTTTATCCTGAGACTCCACTGTCTGCAGTGAAAATTCAATACTGGGCATGGAAAAAATGTAATATTGTTCACTTGATAATATTAAGCTGATAAAATTCTAAAATCTGTATTCAGATTGTCAGAGTGTCTCTCGCCAAACCAAAATCATAAATGAAAATTCGCGGCTGACCTATTTTTAATGTTGTAAGACTTATGTTAGAATGGCCTGGAGCATTTTCTTTCCAGATTCAGATTTCTATCAACCAGACAGGCACCCAGCAACATGTAATATGAAGGAAGTGATGATTCATTGTCAGCATCCCACAAAATAAAATAACTCTATCTCCTTGAACTATCCAGCTAATGTTTTTTTTAGGTTGCATAATGCATTATGAATTATTAAATTCTTACCAAGTCAGCTGATGGGAATTCAGATTCTGATGAGTGTATGATTATCAGCTGCCTGAAATGGTACTTCTCAGACAGAAGCTGGTGATATTCAGGGCAAGTTGTTGTCCAGCATTTTACTTGTCCTTTTATCAGTTCAGATTTTTAAATAGAAAATAAGCAGGTATTTCTGACTTCTTTATACTTGTCAGCAAGTGAAAAGTCCCCAAAAACACATCCAGACACTTTGTTGGGGTTGCGTTTTTAAAGGAAAATTGTCTGTAGATCTACAGTAAGATCTAGAGAAGGTCTTTTAGCTAAATAAAACTCAAGTGTCTTGTACTTCATTATGTTTCCCTTTTTTTTTGTCCTTTCTTTATTTTCTAATGGAAAAATTTCACTCCTCAAAGAATAACAAGAAAACTCCTTGGGCCTTTCTGTGGTATTTATGGATGGTCTAAACCAGAAAGATAATTTAGTGCCTTTGAGATCCCCGCATCCTTAACCTTTTCTGTGTTGAGAAGAAAGGAGTAAAGAATGAGCTGTAATTGTAGCCTACAACTTACTGTAGCCATCTCTGTCTGAAAAGTTATGGTGGCAGATACCTAATGCTGTTATGCTTAAGATCCTGTCAACACTGGCATTGTAAATCCCCTTTGACTGCTCCTTGGAACTTGGCCATGAAAAATATGCTTCAAATTGGACCTTGCTGTGCACGGCTTTAGACTAACAGCTTTTCCCTTTTCTTCATACATATTTTAAATTAAATGGATTTTCAAGTAAGCAAGAATAAAAGAAAGCTATACTTAAGAAAATAAGAGTTCTAGTGTTAGTTCATTTATTTTGTCTTTATTACTCAGCCACTAAAGAAGAAATAGATGAGATAAAAGCATTAATTTTATTTCTTTCATATCCTGTTTCTCCTTCATAGGGGTTTATATATCGCTACCATCATTCAGGCATGGAGTATCTTCCCTTTCCTACCTCCTGTCTTTTTCATCTGTATTTTTAGTTTGTTTCAGTTTTTTCCACACTTTCTCAAGTCTTTCTAGAGTCTTCCAAATGGCTCCCTGGTTATATTCTGTTGCAGCTATACTACTGCTGTAATGGAAAGCCTACGACAGGTTTTTAACTGCTGCAACCTCCCCTTTCTCTCTTACCTATGTTTCTTTATTCCTACAGTATTTCTCACTTCATCTAACTTACACGTTCTCAGCTTTCTACTTTTCATTATCATTGCTAAGGCTGCTGTTTGAAACACGAATGAGAAATGTTGGTGTCTTCATGTATCTATCTATTTTTTTTTTTCCTCTCTCTCTCCCTCTCTCTCAGTCTTTCTTTTAGATGTAACTAAGGAACGGTTGAAACAGAACTTTTCCTCTCTGGTTTTTTTTTTCTTTCCTGGAGTGTTTCCCCCCCCCCCCCCCATTCATGACACATTGCTTCTGTAAAGGTCTAATTCTGCACTGGCAGAAGTCAAACCATCTCGGACTACCAGCAATAACTTCTTTTCCACATTTCTCCCAGTAACAGACCCAGCTCTTATGGAGGTTCCAGCATACAGCTCAGAACCTTTCTTAAAGCCATCCTGTCTGAAAACACATCACAGTGGGCAACATACAAAGGAAGAAAATCTGTAGATTTTTCACCAGAAAAAAAAAACAAAAGAAACAGTAAAATTAAAATGAAAATGTACAATCTATTTGTACGTAATGCAAAATTTTTGGTTAGGTGATGACACAATGAAAAATACCGTAACAAATTTCTTTTGTCTGAGAATCCTTATATTTTACACAGGAATTATAAGAAAAAGGGTTTAAAAGCTGAGACATTCTTTAGATGAATTAGGACTCATTAGTCACAGTATGCATTAGAACTGAGGCCTTTCATATCCTGTGTACACTGTAGAGGGAAAACAAATAACTACAGAAATATGTCCAGAGTGGCAATTATTGAGCATTACCATATTAGCACTGTGGTATCACAGGAGTCTCTGGGACCCATCAGTGAATTTTCCTGACTGTAATGGAGTTGCTTATTCACATTTTTATATCTGGAAAGGAAGAGAAAGTACAGAAAATTTTCAAAAAATTAAATCTAGAGCTCTGTGATTTAAAAATACAACTATACTCAAGAAGATAAAGAGGGGAAAAATACTAAATTGAGCTGAGCTCTCTTCATTAACTGCATACATTTGAAGAACTTCAAAGTGTGTAATATGGTTAAGTCAATACAAATATTCTTAAGGCATCCTCCTATTTTAAAGTGTCATATCTATTCCTCAAATCCAAGTATATCACAGTATACTCTTGCTCGCTGTTATAATTAATATTCAGGTTTTAGTGAAAAGGTATTACGTGGAAATCTAATGACTTTCATAATGGTCAGTTCTTTTTCTGCCTTTAATTTATAAACACCAGAAAGCTGGAGATATTTGGTGACTTGCCATTCATATCTGTCATCCATAGTGTATTACTTTTCTTGTTTTGCCATGTAAATACACTAGCTGAGTAACTGCTAGAGCTTAATATTTAATCTGAAAAGTTTTTCTCTCTTTCTTACAATTATATCTGTAAAATGAAGTCATTCTGACTACTGACAGGACTAGTTGCTAACCTGATATTTCAAACAGTACATTTTGTTTAAAATATTTCCCTAAGTGAATTTTATTTCAGTGATCATAAGCTTGGCATCGATGGTACACTTAATGCATTTTCCTAGCCAAAATCTCCAGTTCTAGGGTCAATTATGAGTAACAGTACAGTATAATATCACCACAAATTAATACCATCTGTCAACATGATAAGTATCAAGCTGGGTTTTTCAAACAGTCAGCTTTTCTCTCATTACAGTATGTGCAGAGAATAAGCTTTCTGAAAATGAAAGGAAGAGGCCAGTCTTAATAACAGAGTTATCAGGACACTGTGAATAAAAATATTAGAACAGGATTCTGCCCCCAGCAGATAACACAATATTCTAAATAAAATAATGCGCTAAGTCTGCCACTTAAGATTTTTTTCTTTCCTTTTAAAAAAAAAATTATTGCTTAGAACTCTCACAATGACTTTGTGTTTAGTAAAGGTCTGTTGTGCACCCATCCACTTCTGGCTCTTGCATGGCATTTCAGTGGTTGCATTTGGTGTCTTTCCAATTTTTTCTGAAAACAAAGGAAAGCTACCTATTGGTAACCAACTGTTTTATCTATTGTGCTACCTTATCAGAGGAGTGATTTTTCTCAGCTGTGATGATGTAAAGAGGAATGACCAGATATCTCCCTGTCAGTACATATGCTTGGCCTGGCTCTGGCAAATCACAGAATCACAGAATCACAGAATATGCTGACTTGGAAAGGACCCACAAGGATTATCTCCTATACAGAAGGAGCTATAAGGAGAAAATTTAGGTCTGAACTTAAATTATTACTGTGAACACAACAGTTTTCTTTTTAGTGTCTCTGTTTTACCGAACTCGATACTCGGATAGCAAAAGTAACATCTTTGTCTCTGGAACTTTAATCCATGCCCACCACTGTGGTGGGTAACTCTTCTATCCTGTGACACTGGGCTTAAACAGACTAACAGGCACGAAAATGAAGTCATTCTGCTTGAGAACTCAGCCAAGAACTCTTAAGTCATCCTTGTCCTCTGTACTTGAACAAACATCATCTGAGTTTTGCATTTTTCAGTTAGGGCTAGGATAGACCCTAAAGCTGTTGTATGATGCTGTGCTAAATGTTGTTTCTGAGTAATAAAATATACTAAATTTTCCTGCAACACTTTACTAACACTATAATGGCCAGCCTTCGTGAATGAAGAACCGGGGAAGGTCTTTCCACCTTCCAGCCTGCGCATTGGATTTTTTAGGTGAGACACAGTGTGCGCGGAACTGAGCCCACCCTTTAATCCTGAGGTTCATCTGCTGAGGCCAAGGGAGCTTGGATGGTGGCAGCGAGGTCCTCAGGACGTAGATGGATTGCCTTACAGGGCTAACGAGCTCCATCTGCCCGGGGAGTGGCCCCAACCGGGAATCAAACCCGGGCCTTGGCAGTGACAGAGCAGCGTCCTTAACCTCTAGACCACCAGGGGCTCCCACTAACACTATACTACCTTAAATAAATACGTACTAGAAAGAAAATAATTCTGTTATTCTTTCTAGAATTTTGGTAATAGTTAGGAAAGGTCAAACATAGCTTGCTTAGGCTGGTTAGTAATGGGAATGAAAATAACACTTGTCTTCACGTGGTGATAGAAAGCAAAAAAAATGAAGCACCTGGAGAAAGAAGAAGATTTCTTCAGAGTTCTGCTTTTGTCCCATAGGGAAAAACTAAAATAGAAGAGAAAATGCTGTAATATTCCTATCACGAGACGACATTTTGCATGTCTCTGAAATATGAAGGAGATTTTGCTTATTTGAAGTGAGAATGTTGCCAAAACAGGTACTGTCAAATTAATTGAGTACAATATTTGCCAGCTGTGATGTCCAGAGAGACCTCCAAAATTTATGTAAAAAAGTAATCACTGGGAAATTGCCAAGTTCTCAAAACATTTTTCTTCTTAACCTCATAAGCAATTGTCATCTCATGTCTTATTTTTTTAGCTACAGTTTGCCATTTCCCAGGCAAAATGATTAGTGATATCATGCATCATTAACTATGTGGCTGAAGTTTAAGCCCCAGACAGAGTGAGCCAAATTAATTTTTAGTGTAGAGCTCCAGACTCCAGCGTGTTACTTCTGGAGCCAGCAGAGGCTGAAATCACACAGCAAGTATTGATTTTAGATCCCCCAAGAATGGCGTGTCTCATGTAATTCTACTGTTATCACCTGCTGATTCATCAGAAATGGCTTTCAGGCATTTCAGCCTTTTTGGCAGAAGGCACTTTTTGATGTAGTAGTAATAACATATGTAGGTATTTATAGTATGTCCAGAACCATATTACCTTGATGCTTGAATTAAATCACTAGCTGGAATTTTGTTTTTCTTTTCTCATTTTGTAATACAAAGCAAATGAAGATATTTGGGAGCATTATCTGTGAAATCATTTGAGGTAAATATTACACTAACATTGAAAAAAAAAAAAACAACTTAGTGCTTTTTTAAAAAATACACTTTTTTCTAATCTGAAGTTAAAGGACGTCCTGCCAAAGGACAATGAATCTTCAAAATACTTTGGATTTGTCACTGTTCCAATTTCTCTGCTCTTCTTTGAACTTCTATTTTAAATTACAAACTTAAAACTGACTTGTTAGGTCACTGTTGGTTGAACCACAGTATTTATCATTGAGTGGAGTCAGATGAATAAAATAACCTGGAGATTCGATAGTTCCTGACTTCTGAGTGAAAAATCCTCAGACTACTGAGACTGTGTGTGCAAACCAGCTCCTGTGAATTGCTCATTTGACTTATGTTTATAGTGTAGGGAAAACAGGTTGAATCATTTATATGTGTGACCATGGTTACATTTTTCTTTTTGGCTGGACCCATTATTACTCACTTCCATAAATTAGCTCGGGGACGGTTCCCAACTGACTTCGGTTCTTTGAACAAAGCTCCTTTAAGCTCCTTGACATCATTGATGAAATAGCCATTTCTATGCTATAATGTCCTTGATTTTAATGATACTTTAATTGTACTTTCTCATTAATGATACCTCTATTACACCTCTCCATACTTTCTCCTTATTATCTTGTTATCCCCTTAAGTCACAGCTAATGTTAAGATAAGATCCCAAGGCTTCAATTGGAATAACACCTCTAAAACCAATTTCAGGAGACTCAGACAAGTCAGAAGACACTCACTCAATGCGTTCAGCTTTTTATAAGAAAGTGGTATTTATCACTTTAGTAATTAAATGTAAAGAATAAAACATAAGCAAATTCAAAATACAGCCTAAACAAAATTTTATTTGATTAAAACAAAACATTTCAGTATTACTGAATTAATAGTTTAATATATTCAATTTGTCTTCTTATAAATGTTAACTTTACCATGGAACTATCTGATAAGCTACACCTTGGCAAAATAAGTATTAAATTTATAATCAATTTTTAAGTTGATGTTCAAGTTTTAGACTAAATCCTACAAAATATTTCAGTCAAATATTATTAGAAGGGAACAGAATTAAATACATTTTTCATTAAATTCCAGTTTTTACATTTCATTTTTATCCTCAAACTATGCATTTATACAATTGTGTCAGAGATTATTAACTCCATGGTTGTTTTTTTCCTGTAACTTTATTTATGTTTCCCTATACAGAGATAAATTTATTTTAAATGTTTGAACACTCTAACTTTCTGTAAATTGTTCTGTTCACAGAACAGAATGAACTTCATCCACCCATGCTTCCTTTAATAAGCTACAAAACCCAAGTGCAATCAGAGTGTTTTACTAAAAAAAATTGTGCAATTTTACTCTCATCAGTGTTATGTCAAATATTACTTATATTGTACCTTCTGTCTAATAGCACCCACGACATCTTAGGTATTTTTCAAGACCCAAGTAAAGGTTTGGTCATTACACAGCAGAGACTACAATCAGAAGCAAATCTGAACAGCCCCAAGTGTGGAGTGAGAACAAGCTGAGGTGTAGAAGGGAAGTGAGATGATGTCTCTCAGCTCCTCAGCCTTTATGTAAGATCCTATTCACACTTGTTTTCCAAGCTGAAGTAGGAATTATCATTTGTAACATCCTGGGTTATGAATGCTTAAGAAAAAAAAACAGTTCATGGAATTAGAGTGGGATGAATTCAGGAGAAGCTGGGGTCTTTAATGGATTTGTAAACATTGGGAAAGCAAGGATGAAGAAGGGGGGAAAAAAGAGCCACTTGGAAAAGTAACTTTGTTAGCGGTGCTTTGTTAATTAACTCTTAAAAAGAACGTTCATTTGTCTGATATTTTATGTTGCACAGTGGAGATGACACATTGAAATTCTACTTTGGGAGCTTTAAAACTTGATAACCTTTATGTCACTGGAATGTTTTGGGATGATATGAGGATAAGGAGCTATAATGGGACTTTGGGAAGTGGATCACATGTTAGCTTTGCTTCTCTGTATCTGCAACTAAGAATTAGCCCTGAACTTACACATCTGCCAGGGCACACATCTTTAACATCTTCTAGGCCTCTTTCCTGTGCCCCGTGTTCCCTTGCTTTCCCAGAGGAACCAATCTAACCACTAACAGAATAATGAAGCAGAGACTCCATAAATGTAATTGAGATTTTAATTGGCCAGGGAGAAACCTGAGCAGAGGTAACAAATTTGTTCTTAACATAGTTGAAAGGGTTCAGTTGTGGAAGCTCCTCACTAATGCCCTGTGGATTTTGCAGTTGTTGATGAGATATATGTATCTTTATTTTGCTGAAAGCATACCTAACATTATTTAACTGGATTCTTTGTTTTCTTCCTATAAACCTTCCTAGCAGATCCTTGCTTCTTGGGGAGCTTTAAGAACTGAGATTTAAATGTGAGAATGAAGCCTTTCAAATATAAAAGTCTGTGGAGTATATTTGAAATGTAAATGCAAATGTGTTAGCAACTTTTTATAAAATTCCCATGTCTGATTTTGTGCCATTATGCTTGTCCAAACAGCCAGAGTATTCAACTGGACTAAGTGTACATTCTCAAAGAATTTTTCTGGTAAGTTATCATTTTGAGTTGGGTTCACTTGAAGTTATCACCACATTGGTTAGCAAATGGATATGGTGAGTTCAGGAAAAAGGAAACTGTGGTGTGGAGAAAAACAACCCAAATTTGAAAGTCTCAAGAGCTCTTTTACTGTGAAAACTCTCCAATACAATTATTTTAAAGCTACTTGGGAAGTGTCTGCGAACAGTTGCAGTGCAAAAGCTGCAGTTGTCACTTGTGTACCCAAATCCAGATAAACTTAGTAGCAGACTCCTGAAGAGGAATATCTAAGGACAGACTGTTTAAAACTGTCACAGCACAGATATTACGTTTTCAAACCCATTCTCCTTACAGGGCTGCTCGTGTCATGTGAATATTCAAGTTTCAGTTAATAATGGTCCATCATGACTTTTTCATCTGACTGTTTGCATGACATGGAGTTGTGCTGTTAGGTGCCTACAACAGTTAGTTAAAAAAAAAAAAAAAAAGACAATTTTTCTGGAAGGATTTTTATGTCTTTGGAACTTGTCTCCTTTTCCATATTTATAAACAACTGAAAATGCGTATTCATAACACTCATAATTCTGTTAAAGCCTAGCTAGGTCTGTGTAGTACAGGTTTAGAGTCTAGGTATATGTTATCCTTAGCAGTAGTTACTATGAAAAGAAACTGAATAACCATTTCCTCATTAATTCTGCTTTTTGGTGCTTTTCCTTGCCTCTCCCTGTACCCACCCACAGCCCACAGTTTATCTGGTCCTTTGCTGGAAAGCAAACAGATTGGGGGTGGGTGGGAACCAACATGCTCCTCCTCCATTGCTCCTTCTCACAGTCACAGCTCAGGTGAACTGGTCAAAAAAGAGAAAAAAAAAGGCCTGCAGTTGTCTAATCATTGTAAACTGAATGAATTTTCATAATAAAGAAATTTTTTTTCCTTTCTCAGATTTTCTTTCAGTCTTGCTGATTTACTTTTATGCATCTCTCATCCAGCTATTAAATGCCATAATAGATTTTCTTTTATTGTGAAGATGTATTACCAACTTTGGAGAGCAAGAGAATCCCTTTTTTCTAATTGATGTTGTAAAATATAGTAAACAGGATGATGAATAAAACTTTCTTTGTGAGAGAAAGATCTCCTTTATGAATAATGCATTACGTTTTATTTAAAGCATATAGATTTTATTTGCTTTTTATTAACTTACTACCTTTGACACTACTTCTGCATTTCCCCACCCCTTCTCCCCTGGGAAAGTCTTCTAATAAGGTATTTCATAAAATCTATGATTTCTTTTTTTTTTTTTTTCCTTAAGTAGCTCTATATGCAAGGCAAATGCTTTGTTATTGTAGAAGTAGTTTGTTTACATCCCCTGGGTGGGAACTGCTGCTATGAAATATTTTAAATTAATTTGTATCCACATCAAAACTCTTCCTATTTTTAAAACTTCAGGCCTAACTTGTAAAACTTATTACTGTATATCTTATTTTATGTTTTCTGGGCCCCCCCTCTGGAGTTTCTTTGGGTATATTTTTAGGTCAATTATGTACATGAGTGTAATGAAAGGGGCAAGGAGGGGGGGGATCCTTTGTCACACATGCACCTTTGAAAATAGCTATTGTTATTCACCTTTTTTATGTCCAGTAGTGCATTGGTGGCCCTTGACACTATTGAATTAACTCCTGTTACGCCTGTCTGTGCTTTTCATAAAATCACAGAATGGCCTAGGTTGGAAAGGACCTTAGAGATCATCTCATTCCAACCCCTTGCCATGGGCAAGGACACCTTCTACTAAACCACATTGCTCAGAGCTCCCTCCAACCTGGCCTTGAACACTGCCAGAGCTTCTGACGGAAACCTATTCCAGTGTCTGACAACTCTCACAGGAAAGAGTTTCTTCCCAAAATCTCATCTAAACTACTCTGTGTCAGTTTGAAGCCATTCCCCTTGTCCTGTCACTGCAGGCTCTTGTAAACAGTCTCTCTCCATGTTTCTTGTATGCTCCCTTCAGGTACTGGAAGGTCACAATTGGGTCACTCTGAAGCCTTCTCTTTTCCGGGGTGAACAATCCCAATTCTCTCAGCCATTTGTCTGTTTGTTACTGCCTGAAGAGTCCAGTCGTTGATGGATTTTACTGTTCCTATCTGTTGCGAAGTTGGGATATGCTCCCTCCGCTTTACAGATATAATTTTTTTTTTTTTATGAAGGTGGCAGAGGCATGTGATTGAGCCAGTTAGTAAAATTCTTCTCATTTATTTCCAATGGTACTGATGGTAGAAACACATCTGTTTAGCTATATGAACTACATATGGTAGAATGGTATCATAAGAATATATGGCAATTGTACGAACCATAGGAAACTTCCTTCTGTTCAGGTCATACAATTTACTGCTTGGAGGGAGCCAACTCGCCACCTGTCAGATGGGTATTATGTTTGCTTTCAAAGCATTATTGCCTGTTAGACTGTGATTCCCTTTATCACTGTTTTAACCCTTCTGACTTTCTTCATCAGAACATTCCTTCTTTAGCAGCTATAGTCTACCTGACAGACTCAGTCATCCCTGAATAAAGAGAACCCAAAAGCCCCAGTGATGACCATTGAACCAATTGTAACTGTTTACCAATATTTCAGACTTTTTCTCTTATTGACAATGTAAAGAACTAATCATGTGTCCGTCTATTCTGTCAAATACCAATTATATGACTTAGCTGGTTTGTTTGAATTCCTCAATATCTGGATCCTTCTATGTACTCTTTGCCAAATATTTTCATCACCAGGCCTGTAATGAAGATATGAATGTGGCAAATAAACAAATAAACACAACACAATTTAATGAAAAAACAGGAAAATCAAATCCCTGGGTCAG
>NW_020955369.1:461482-462676 GCF_003031625.1 Empidonax traillii | reverse complement strand
AATACCAATTATATGACTTAGCTGGTTTGTTTGAATTCCTCAATATCTGGATCCTTCTATGTACTCTTTGCCAAATATTTTCATCACCAGGCCTGTAATGAAGATATGAATGTGGCAAATAAACAAATAAACACAACACAATTTAATGAAAAAACAGGAAAATCAAATCCCTGGGTCAGGAAATAAATGAAGCACTAAATACATAATTGCACCAATTTCAATAACATATTTCAGGGACTAGAACAGTATTTGGGCATAGTGTTTTTCAATGAAGACTTGTGTTAGGTCCAACTCTGTGGCTATTGGAATGAGTGATTAAAATTGCATAGCTCATTGCATATGTCTGGCATACCACTCGCAGCTCAGCAGCATCGGTTGCAACATGGAAGTGAATTAGAAATGCCTTTCTGTGTTTTGCAGTGGCTCTGCAGCTGGCACACAACTCAGCTGACCTAAAGAAAATCACAAACATCTGTCTCTGAAGCCAGTTCATCTGTTTCTGAAGCCAATTCATCTGTCTCTGAAGCCAGTTCATCTGTCTCTGAAGCCAGTTGCCCTCAGTGTTCTTGTGCCCATGGAATAAACATGCACTTCTGGGACACAGCAGGTATTGTATCATGCTCTACCAGTGACTCCTTCATTCCACTGGTTAGCAAGACAGCCTTGAGGTGGTTAGCTCAGAGGTGGATGTCATAGAAGCCCAGAAGATAAGGGGCTAATGTACATGTCTCAAACACTGATAGCTGGATAGCCTAGAGCCAAACATGGACTGCTGGCAACAACAGCCAAGGATCCTTGGTAATAACATACTGTGAGAAAAAATTGTACATGCCTGGAGAAGGGGCCATACAGAGTTAGGGCACCATTTTTCTGGGGCAATGATCCTTGTTGTGGCTCCTGGAGATAAGCACAACACAGCACAGAGCAGGCACAGGATTGAGGTCTAGATATAGGCATGGACTGGAGGGGGGGAGCAAGACCACCCACAGCCGCTGAAGACTCTGACCCATTTGCATAAAGATCTAGGAGGACAGACCATGTATGATAACTAATTTGCATGAGAAGTGAGAAATTTGTCTCTGGGATGGGGAAAACTTATCCATAAAAAGGTATCTCCACTAAGCTCAGTGCACTTGCACTGTGTGTGTGCCCCAGGATCAGCTGGACTGACACTGAAGACAGGACTGGCGATTC
>NW_020955369.1:421400-460739 GCF_003031625.1 Empidonax traillii | reverse complement strand
CCCTTCCCTTCCCTTCCCTTCCCTTCCCTTCCCTTCCCTTCCCTTCCCTTCCCTTTCTTTTCTTCCAGCACACCATCTTAAAAATAGAATGGCAAATTGATTATATTTCTTTACTTGGTTTTGTGTTCTTCGTATTTTTTCCTTTTGTTTTAATTCAAATTATCTGCAACTCCGAACTTAATTTAAGTAATAAAATTTGTATTGTATATAGCCATCTTCCTACTGTTTTGTTTTGGGTTTTTTTTCCTAATTTTTGTTTACTGACAGTGACTTTTTCACCTCTAAACTTCATCTGTCTCTCTTTGGCTTCAAATATTGCTCTTTATGGTCTCTTCTTCATTTTTTGCCCTTTCAGGGAAGATTGGGCACTTAAGTATATCAATTTGATGAGCAATAGTGTAAGCCTGGAGAAAACTGGAGTATTGGATATCAGCCAAGGCTCTGTGGCAGTATATGATTTCTTGTCTTTCCAGCCAAGAAAATGTGCAAAGACAAATAAAATACACACTGATAATGAGCTTCCAAAACCAAACTATTAGAACAAGGACAACTCCACATTTTAGTTCTAGGGTTTGGTTTTTCTTCACTTCTAAGTTTTGGTTTCCTTCGTTACAGAGCAGAGTAAGAAGACATAAAAGGGGGGGGGGGGCGGGAAAATGAGGAAAAGGTAAAAAAAAGAGCAGGTAAGGGCAGGGGTAGGGGGTTTGTTTCCAGATAGCAAGAGATCTCAGTTAGTGGGAACTTTTCTCCTAAATTCATGTAGCTCTCAGACGATAAGAAGAGAGTTAGCAATGCTTAACCATTGTGTCTTAATAACCCAAACAAGCCAAAATACATTTTCAGTATTCCCTGAATTGGTTAACACACTGGCAGCTTGCTTTTTTTTTCCTTTTTAAAATCTCAAAATAGCAGGAGTTATGCATTTAATTCCCTAAATGCAGTCTTTAGAGAGGGCCTGAGGAAATGCATGTTTTGTATAATATATTAGTTAGAAAGCTGTCATTGCAATGATGAATTTGTTGTAGTTTTTATCACTGCAGAATATAGCTGTTTTGTGCATCTGTGCCCAGAGTGCACAGGCACAGCAGCACCTTACACACTATCTATATTATATTCTGACACACAGCAGTCAACAAAAAAAAAAAAGTCATTAACCTTGCAGTGATAGTTAGAAAAAGATAATACTTCTTGGTCTAACATTTGATAATTTAAACACATTTCCCGTACTTGTTTTAGAGGGCTGTTAGTGCTGAATAATTTGCTTATACAGAGAGTGATTTGCACCCTTAGACTTGTTTCAGCCAGCTATTACGGCTGCAAAATCCACCATCGGATCGACCCTAAAAGGTTTATAATTGTACCTATTTGAAAGCATATGAACCAAGATAAAGAAAGGTTATGACATGCCCAAAATTATGTAAGTCAGTCTGAAGAGCAGGAACAGAACCCAACTGGTAACACAGTCAGCCCTGTCTCTCATTTTCTTCCCTGCTGTGACCCAGCTGTCCAAATATTTTAGCTAAATTGGTGCCTGGAACAAACCCAGGGAGCTCAGGTTGAATATGAGTAAGTTGTGGTGGATATAGAGAAGGCATATAGTTTGAGGAGCAAGCTGAAATTATGGCTTTATTTTCAACAGAGTACAGTCACCTTCTGAATCTTGAGAAAATGTCTTTGTTTTTCATTGTTTCTTTAGAAAGCAAAAGAAGGCTTTTAGAGGAAGACTTTTCTCAGCTCTCAGTTGAGTGATGGAGCTTTGTCTTCTGTTTTTCTGATAAGTCCACTACTGGAACAACACAAAAAATGTCCCAAAAATTATCAAGAAAGGCAAAATATCTCTGTCTCACATTACATTCCCTCTTCTCAGAGGACAGAGCTCTTTAGTCATGCTTGGGAAATGGATGCTCCACTGCAGCTTCACAAGAAAGTTCTTATCATCTTTAGAAACAGCTGTGGATTCAGTAAATCAGTCCTACATCTGGTAAAGTGTCCTGGGAGATGCAGTTCTGAAAAGTTTTCTCTTTTGCAGGGGGAGTTGCTCTTTTCTTTTCTCTTAATCTACCTTTCCACCACTTTCTACCTCTGAGGGAAAGGAACTGGGTTTGTTTCTCCTTTTTTTTTCTGGGACCTCTGTAGCTGGAATCCTGCCCAGGACAGTGTTTGTCAGTGCACATTCTGAGCACTTTCTTGTCCAAAGAAAACTGCCATGCTGTTCAAAAAAGCTTTATCTATCCTTCCCGAGGTTAACAGAAATTTTGCAGTGATCTTCACCCGGACCAACACATGACTCCCGGCCCCCAAAAGATGTGAGGCAGGTGTGCACCCAGCAGTGTCTGTGATGCACCCAGCAGTCTCGCTTCCAGAGGGTGCATTGCTTGTCCATCCTCTCAGGAGTCTGCAGTTTGTCTCCAGCTGAAACAAAAATTGGGGGAGAAAAGGAGGATGGAGTGTCCTCAGGCAGGATAAAGTAAAGACACATCTCGATGTGTGCCTGGACTCAGCAAGTGTTCCCACGTGCTGCAGTTCAGACGTAAAACTAGTGAAGAATCTAAGGGAGATAGTTCACACAGAAATCTATAGTTTGAATTTATCAAGCAGCATATTTATGATTTAAGATGTGGACATGAATTTTGAATGTTGGAGAGTTGGTTTTCATGCCTTTTCGGTATCCATGAGGCCGCCTTCTTGCATGTTATGATTTGCTATTGATAAGATAAGATTAAACTAGTAGTCACTGCTGGTGGAGAGTGAGAAATGTTCCTGCTTCTGAGGCCTGGAATTAGACTTCATTTGATAATTTTGTAATTTAGATAATCTGATAAAATTCTGAATGCTCAAACTGGTATAAAGGAGGAATATACTGATGATGAATTAACAGTAATTTAGTTTTCTATGAAGATAATAGGTTTTAATGAAAATTAAGTATTATGAACTGCCATGGTAGGGTTAAAATAGCATTAATAAGGGTTACATAGAATAAGTAAAGACCTAATAGTGTGATTGTGACAATCAGGACAGTACTATAAATACAGAAATTCAAGACGTCAAAATGTTGATGGTAATAAATCAGGGCTCTATAAATTGTTCTATTCAATAAATAGATTGATTTGCTAAATAAAATACTATTGTTACATCATCCCTGTTTCATCTTTGTTTTCTCATCTTCCCTCTTAAAAATTATTTGTATCTTGGGTGAAGATTTGTAGTGTCACTGAAAAATGTAAAAAGTCACTGCAAAGCCTGAGGAGGTCTGGTAACAGGTGTTATGACCTAACTTTTATGAAATGTTTTCCTTCTTTGTTGCAAAACATCTCGCACAACTCTTTTTTGTGCGGGGACTCGGGCTTCTCATTCAACTTTGATGCCTACAAAATTATTGTTTTAAAGCTCCTGTCATGTTAGAAAATAGTTGTGTGTGAGGAAAGCAGTGATCAGTAGGCTGCAGATAAAAAGTGGTGATAGGTAGGTAATGACAATGTTAAGCAGCTGCGCTATCCTGTCAGACAGTCATACGACTGCAATTATTCTGGGAGTCCTATTGTGATATGCATTCGTTGCATATAGTTATTATAGGAGTTTAACATCCATACGAAGTCTGTATTGGGGCTCTTTGAATGCTACAGAAAACAAACCACAACGCAATAAACCGTGGACTGTAGAATTAAATCTTCAGAGAGGAGGAGAAGGAGGTTCATTGTCATTTCTGTTCATTTAGGTGACAGCTAGGAGAAAAAACACATATTGAAGGCTATAAGAAGCTATAACTACATGAGGGAATGGAGCTGTAGCTGGAAATTCAGGAGGAAGGTTTTTTATTTTCCCCCATCTTAGGCTTTGTGGGACAGGAGGTTATTGTCGGTTGGTTTTGTTAATTTTTTTCATTTCTCAAGCAGAAAAAAATCTAGCAGTTTGGCTTCCCATTCCAAGGCAGAATGAGTGACTGAATGAGACTGAATTTCATTTTCTATTTTACAAAAAAAACCCCATCATTGAGGTTCTTGCATTCATCAAAACAAATTATTTTACTGTTATTTATTACACTCCCAAACTGTAAAAGGTAAATCCTAGGTCTTATGATGTTGATTTAATTGGCGAATAAAATGGGGCTGTACAGCTTGTCACAGTAAGTTGTATTCTGGATTAACATTCCCTTGCACTGTTGCAGAATGCAGCAAGGCCTCAGTCTGCAGCATGGAAAAGAATGTAAATAAGAGGTGAACATCCAATCATACGTGAAAGCTAGTGGTAAATATAGATATTAGAGCTAAGAATAGAGTTAGTATGTAAGATTCTAGGAAACAGTGTGTGACTGCAGCTGACTGTTAAGGCTGTTAGCAATCGTAGAGTTAGGTTACAGAATATTAATTATCTCATTATGTATCCTATATAAGCTGTACTGTATAATGAATAAACGAAGCTTGCTTGACCCTCATATTGAGCGTCCCTGCCTCCCCTCACTGCGATATTGCACAATTGGGCGTTTGTATATTTGACATTTTTAAGGCTGAGTTTTCATAGAAGTCTACATGGTTTTTGGCATCTGAGCAGAAGTTGGGGTTTCACAAGGAGCTGGAATATACTTTTGGAAAGGAACTCAGTAAAGTATTGAAATCACAAGTTTTTTTTGAGGGCAGTGAGACAATTTTAACAATAGAGTTAACAAAGGAAATAAGTGTGATTTTCTAGCTCAGAACCTTATTAATAATAACAAATAATATATTATTATATTACTTTATGCTTGTATGAAAATAGATGTACCTAGTTTTTCAGATAGGCAGGGCTTGAGATATCAAGAAAACCTTCCCAATAGGAACAAAATATAGGAAATTAATATTAGGTGTTTGGGAAAATATCACTTTTAAAAATATTTGCAGAAAGTTCTATCAAGTTTTGAAATATACAAAGCCAAAAAACAAGGTAACAACTAAGAAGAGGCCTTGTGTTTTATGACCAAGCATGTAATTAATTGAGTTCACTTCCATTTTGCAATAAGGTTCAAAGAATTCTGAGTTATGTTTCTAATGGAAGGTACCACATCCTGATGTAAACAATAATTAGGTAGAACTGGTCATGGTGATCATTTAGTAATTTAAACAGACTTTCTAGTCACAAACCATTTATAAACAGTGTAATGATTTCAGAACTATCAGCCTAAGCGAAGTGTGGCTGGGAGAGAGGAGGTGATGAGCTGTCATTTGGCTATTCAGTGCTTGCTATTGGCACATCATTACATACTGTCAGTCACCTAAATCTCATGTTATTGTTCTGCTTACTAAATTATTGAGGCAAGAAATTCTGCAACTAAAGCATGATGACAACTCCTGCTGCCAAAGGGACAACGTGTTTCATTTGGTAGTATGCACAGTTTTACTTAATAGCAGGATCTTTTATTAAAACATGATACAAGTAATCCATTCACTCAAATGCTTTCAAATAGCAAGAAATAAAGCTCATAAATTAATCAAACTTCTATGTGGTTATCAAACAGCTTTTATTTTTCAGTGTTCTGTTCTTCTTGAGGGCTGCTAATCCAGATTTTGTAATTTATTTGTTCTCTGTCATTGCTATATTATTTATGACTCAAATTCCAGAAGTGCTGTACAAACCAAACTACAGATACTGATGACTTGGGAAGCTGTGTACACCTTTCTTCCCTGAACCTCCCCCATAACTAACTATATCTGTAAAATGAAGGTGATCATTCCTAACTTTCCAGAGGCTGATGTAATGAACAAGCTATTAATATTAGATGCAGATATGAGAATGTGTAAATCTGCCTAGATACCAGATTTTGCTAAGGGAAGGAATAAAAAACCTCCAATCTGGCATCTCTCTTTCTTATTCAGTAGATAAGACACTGCAAAAGGTACTTCAGAGATACAGCAGAATAATTGAGGTACAGAAGTTAAGTACTTTGGTTTTGATATACTGAAAGCGTTCCAAATAGTGATAGTAATGGTTTTGCTTGTCCCTTTTACTCTCTGTGCACGCTGTCAAAAGCTGAAGAAGATCATTTTTCTATGACAGAGAATTGGTTAAAGCTGAGCCAAATACATATTCTATACAGAACGTTTTTTGTGTTCTTTACTGTGTCTCTGGCTTCCAGTCCATGCTGGCTTCTAGTCTGTGCTGTGCTTGCAGAAGGGTTTCTCACACTATTTCACATGCAAATGCATCATGTATCAAGCACAATAAAACTCTGAAAATGCCATTAAACTTTTGCAAAATTGTTTTATTTTCTTAAATTTCAGCTTACACTTGAATTTTGTTAGGAAACTGGACTGTAGTGGGGTTTTTTTCTCAACCATACTTCACATTTTTCTTTTTCTCTAATTCACTGTTCAAGTCATTCTCCAAGCAACTGGGCAGAACTAGCACTACCTACAGGAAGATCTATTACTCCAAAGAAGAATGGATTGCAATTAAAAAGTATGTATTCTTAAGTGACGTAGCATGGTGCTATGAATTAATTATTGCACTTTCTGCTTCTGGTATTTTTCATTTTTTATTTTTTAAATTTAAGTCATTAAAGAATCACCTTGAATGGTGCTGGAGGTCTCTGTCAAGAGCTTGTGCTGTTTTGGTAGAGCTAAATCAAGGAAAAAAGACACACAGAGAATCACAGAATGAAGGCACCTTAAAACCATGAAGTTCCAACACCCTTCCATGGACAGGAACACCTTCCACTAGACCTGGTTGCTCAGAGCCCCATCCAGCCTGTCCTTGATATTTACTGAAGCTCTCACTGTCTTACTTTCACACTGGATACAAACTTCCATATGGATTTTTTTTCATATGAGCTTGTTGATAGATCCTTGAATATAACAGACTAAATTTTTTGGCTCCCTACAGACAACCCAACTACTTTCTGTAGGGGAGAACAGACTTCTTACTGAGGTAGAAATTAACATAACTCCTGAGTTTCAGTTCCCCATTTTGTAAGTTTTCTTGAAGCTGTTGTGTGAAAAAGTTAATAGATATATTTGTTTACTTATATGAAGGTGATAAGTAAGCCTGAGACTGTTTGTCTCCTTGGCCTGGTTTTCATAAGACAGGCAGTTCTGACAGGTTCTGGCATGAGCAGGAAGGAGAACAAGGAGTTCCCAAAAGAGTCCAGTCCCCTGCCCTCTTTTGTGACTGCTTTTTTGGTTTATCCCCTCCTGAGAACCATGGGATATGACCGTAGACATTGCTGATGCTGCACACTCCTAGGGAACTGATCACTTGACATCATCTGAGAATGGACCCTGTGACCACATCTTCCTAACATTTTCCTGCTGAAAATCAATCCCCCGTTTCCTAGCTCTCACACTGCAAACTCTGTTATGGGTAGAATGATGGATGACTTCTCGTTACACAGACAATTAAGTATTTTATCCCAAGGCAAATCTCGGTGTTGACATTCTTACTACAACTCAAGGTGTTTTCGTGACCTTTACAGCTCTGGCTGGACCACAACCCTGTTAGAGCAGCCCAGATAAGCTGGAAGAAAGCTCACATACACATCTCAGTTTGAACATGCCATTCAGAGTGCTGCTCCTGGAATCTGCCCCCTTTGGCAGTTTATCAGAACTCAAGTCTAGCGACCTTCAGATTAAAATAAATAAATAAATAAATAAAATGCTAAACATTTATAAGAAAGCAGCCATATCTGCCTTTTCTTCAGAAGTTTTTCGCTCAACTCTTCACTGCCATAACAAAGGCCAGAGCTGATATTCATGTAAATACAAAGGCCCTCTTCCCTCTGAATTAATTCTTTTGCATGCCTTTTCAAAACCTACACTGGTTGCACAGAACAAGGTACCATGAACTATTTTAGTTTATCTACACAAGATAGTGTTAATTAACTTGTTTTCCCAGCAGCTTTGTACTTTTTTTTCCAGTGACTGAACGTGTTTATTCTCCTGTTTTCCCAGTAGGAGAGTAACATGTGTATTTTAATATATTGTGTCATTAGTGCCAGTCAGAAGGTATGTCTTAAATAGCAACAGCGAGGACATTGTTCCTGCTTTCCTTGGGATTGGATTAGTGGGTACTGCATGCCAATAATTAGTGAAAGACCAAGTTACTTTATTACTTCTGGGAATTTTGACTATTTCATTTGTGTATTTTACTCCAAGTTTATCACAATTTATTGCTAGAGTTTTAGTGGTCATAAAGGTTTAAACACCAAAGGAAAAAAAAAATCCCCAAACCATGACACTATCACAGCAAAGCTTACAGTAAATATTTGTAACATATGCACTTTTGAAGATGTAGATCAAGTGCAAATAATATCATGTAAGTCTTGGGATCCAAATAAGTTCTAATTCAAACTGTTAAACTGTCAGCTGCTTTGCGGCCTGAAGTTGGTGTGCATGAAATGTTTTAAGGCTACTGGAAAAGGTCAGAGTCCTTAAAAAAGAAAACACAAGCAACACATCAGATTTATCTCCTTAGAAATGTACAAGGATGATAAAGGGAGGGGTTCTTCTGTCCTTAGAGCTTTGGAAAAATTCTAAGGATACAGCAAATTTATAGTAATAAGATCCTGGAGTATTTTATGCAGTCAGATCACCTCTTGCCTTTGACAATGGTCCCTGAAAAGCTACTTCAGCTTCCTCTGAGTCAGTGGAAAACCTTCTAGTGATTTCAAGAGAATTGGATGAGCTTTTAAATGCAGTTATCCAGCTGCACAATTAACAGCCAGAAAAGCACATTCTATAAATTATTTCGCTATTTAGGGATACATTTAGCATGTCCTAGCAATATCAATTAACCGGGAGAAGAATGACTCATCTAAGCCTTCTCCAAATCCATTAAGTCAATATCTGACTCACTTTTTGTGGTATGAAAAATGGTCTGTTCGCTAAATTCACTCTCAGTTTTTATCAGATCATCCAAACTGTATTAAACTGAACAGCAGTCAAGGCAACAAGAATTGTGTCCAGAAAGTGCCAAGTTACAGTAGAAAAAAATACAGGGGTTAATTTGCCACCCTGCCAGGTTTTGCCATTTGGCTGAAGACATCTTGGCCCTAAGCAGTGTAGGAAGCTTTAGAGGTTGGGTTTTTTGCTGTAATTTCTTAACTCGGTGCATGAAGAACTAACTACTCCCATCCTTGCAAAAGCAACCTTTGCTCATCTGAAAACAGATATAATGTTTCCCTTTTTTTTTTTCCTTCTCCTGTTAGTGAAACAATTCAGCTCCAGAAAGTACTTGTTAATTCCTTACTGGTTTTCTTCGAATAAATTCTAATGAGTCTACTCTTTCTTGGCCTTTGGAGTCCAAAAGCCAATAACGTTTTTATCTACTCCAATTCTACTTCATGTTCTGAGATCCTATCAATGCAAAATAAAGGAGTATTATTACAAGTTTACATATCTGATACCCTGTGCTTGTTCTTATTGTCCCTAGTTTTTCTTTTCCCAAGCAGCCTGAGATTGCTGATGATTAATTGCAACTATAAATCCTTAGCTTCTCTCCTCGAAAGAAGGTAGCTGACAGCTTGTACTCAAGTACCATATCCTTTCAGCTGACCACATTATTTTTTGTGTTTCCATTATCCTTTCTTTTATTTTCTTTAAGGAGTTTTTCTTCAGTCTGCCAAAATCATCTTGAATTCTAATCCCAGTCCTCAAAGTTTGCAACACCTGTGGTGGCATATGCTCTTCCACAGAAGAGCTGGTAATTTGAGATCACGTTCATTCCACCTTGGTATGGAAAGCAGCATCCTCTCAAAATGCCACATAATGCCCTGAAATTGAGGCCATGGTTTGTATAATATGAAGATGAGGAAATTCATTCTTTGCCTTCAGGCAGAGCAATTTGCATCCTGTCTGTCTAACAGCAGCAGCAGCAGCATTATTATTCTCAGTCTAGCCATTAGCTGATCTGTAATAATGTGTGGTTCTGCAGGCACTTCACTTCCATCAGAAGCACAACAGGTATGTGTGGAGCATTATATATTTTTATGTGTGTTAATATATCTGTACAAGTGTAGCTACATGTATTAATACACAGACTGATCTCCTGCCATGCATCAGATGCTCCCAGTTCTCTTCAGCTCATTAAAACTCCATAGAAGCCTGGAGCAAAGCATTTCCCTGGGAACCAGAATGAAGGTGGCACACGTCTCAGTCTGGCTACCACTTTATTATTTGGCAAGCAGAGAAATATGAATGTGAGCCATAAATTGGTCTGCTAACATTTCTATCAAAATAACCTCCAACTGTTCTGAAACAGATTCTGTTTATAAACAGGACTTGCTACTGTTTGGATGCAGATTATTTCTAGCCTATCCACTCTGCCCCTTTTTCTCTGTGCTGTGTTTGGTTGGTAAAGAACTGAGTGCTGAAACTCACAACCTGCTTCAGCAATATTTAAATGCCAGCCTTCCTGTATGTCATCTGTTTTCCCTTATAGAAAACAAACCATTAACACTGAAAATTCAGTGCTGCACCAGACACCTTGGCCTTTAGGTTTATAATAGTTATTGAGTAATGCATCAAACCAAAAGGAACTAATACTGTTTCACTACCTTTAACATACACATTCTATATTCACTGAAGAGACCATTAGCTCCTGAGTTCTGAATAGAAGTCACATTATAATCATTCTAATGTCTCACTTGCCTCACCAGGATTAAACATTAATATTTCCATTCTGGATCAGCCTCAGAATTAAAAGAAAACTTTCAGGCTTAAATTGAGAACACTCTCAGAATTTTTACTTAATGGAAAATCAAAATCTAAAATGCTTCCACTTAAGAAAATATAGGTTAAAAAAAAAGAATCCCTTTTCTTTAATCATCCTTGGTTCCAAAGTGGTGCTTTTCTGGAAAATAATAGAGAAAATTTTTTTTTTTTTAATATATTGTGATTATTGTAGACAAGGACATAAAAAATGCTCAAAAAAATGTCTTCAGCAAAGATGTTTTAATCTAGATGGAAAATAAATCTAGTGCTATGCTTAAGGATTTAAACTTTTTAAGTGTCTTAAAAGAAGGTAGAATTGGATTTCTGTGATTAATGTTTGTTCTGCCCCCTTGTGGTTATGGAGTCCAGTAGGGCTTAGGTATGACTGGGTTTTAAATATTTGTGACTAATAGAAAAATAAACACTCTGTATAGTTCAAGTGATGAACTTTATCCAGAAACTGTATAAACAAGAATGAAAGATAAAAAGATAAGGACCTTCAAATATGAAAAATAAACAAAGTAATGGTTATAATTTAAAGTAGTTTTCCAAAAGCATGTGTTTTTATATTGCGAAAGGAAGCTCAGAAATTTTAAATATATGCAATAATTTATTCAGAAAGGAATAAAGAACAATTTCAACTTTAAACACAGCTTTTCATTGTGGTTTTACTGATACAACTCAGTATCAGGGATGCTTTCCTTTCCCACTAGAAAAAAAACCCCAATAATTGCCTTTGCAGTTTAACTCACCCAAAGCCAAATTTTGTAATGTGATCCTATTATGTTTGTAAGAGTGCACTTCTATGTGCAAGATTTTCATTTATTAGACAAATCCTGAGACATTTTCTTAATTTTCAAAAGTTCCTAGAGTTAGTTTGTCACAGATTAATTCTTGAACAGGTCAGATTTTTAAATCAAGAGATCATCTAGTAGACAAAGTCAGTGGCTCTCCTGTCAATAATGACTTATTGTCACTTAAAGAATAGAGATTATCTGATCTTAAAGACAATTTTTTTTAGCCTTTTCTGCTTTCTGATACACAGAGAAGATAAGATGATATTACTCCTTAATTTACCTTCAAACTTACACTAGAAAATATGCTACAATGTTTTACTTTTATAGGGTACTAATTGTTCAATCCCAGTTTACAGAACTAATCATTAATGGTATTCTTCAAATTTTACTGGAAGTAATAAAGTGAATATTTTTATTAGTCTTCAATATTTACAAAAAAACTCTGTCCCATTGCCCCAAAATCCATGTTTTATTTCAAAACAGCTTCAAAATAACTAAGTTTAGGGTAGGTTGTTTGTGGTTTTTTTTCGGGGGGGGGGGGTGTTTGTTTGTTTGTTTTTAATGGAGTTGTAAATTATATGTATCTATGTAAAATTTATTTCAGTACACACAGAAAGTTAAGCCAAGCCTCTCTGACTCATAGCCACACATCCACAGGACATATAATATTAAAGTATATATAACTGATTTTTTTTTCATTGACACATATATATCTCTGTTTATTTTTTAATCTAAATCAAATCCTTAGTTGTAGAACTCTAAAAGGCACTGTAAAAAATAAACTTTACAAAAAAGCACTGGATGGACAGGTATCACACAATAGTCTGTTGGTAAAGAACTGAGTGCTGAAACTCACAACCTGCTTCAGCAATATTTAAATGCCAACCTTCCTGTATGTCATCTGTTTTCCCTTATAGAAAACAAACCATTAACAATGAGCTAGCTAAGCTCAAGCACCAACACAAACTGTCCACAAGCCATTTTGTTTTTGGCTGGATTGCCAAGACAAATGGCTCCTCTAGGATCAAACTCTTTCTCTCTGCTGTCCCCTTCAACCCAAGATATGAACTTATTGCTTAATACAGCTACAGTTGTCAGGAGCAAGAAGTTTCACAGGTAATCAAATGTGTTAAAAAATAGACAGTCTGAGTAAAGGAGAGATTTCTGTTGGTGCCACAACTATGAGAAAAGTTACCAGTTTCTCAAAAGTTATCCAGTCATGAGACTGTATAGTCAAAGTCTTGTTCGGAATGGAGCAGGATGTGAGATGCTGAGTTTTAATCACAGAATATTGCCAGGATCTTTCATACAGAACAGAACTCCTCAAGGTCTTTATTGCAGAAATGGTTGCATATGGTGACAGAACCTCTAAATAGACTGATTTGCAAAAAATTCCACTGTAATAACCCAAGCAGACAGCATTTGACAGTGTGAGCCATCAAGGCTTTGCAGAGACTTGAGAACGTGTCTTTGTGTTTCCTACAACTTTTTAATACGCTGTCTAATGTTAGTGAACTTTCATAAAGAAAGATAGCAGGCCAGCAGGATAAACACAACTTGAAGAGTCACAAGTTCACTGTTAATAGCTTTTATTAGCCCAAATGCTAACAAGATATTTTGCATAACATCAAAGGAAGTCTGCTGCTAATGGAAATAACACTCATACTGGCACCAAAGTACTCCGTGGGAGGTTATAAAGTACATGCAGAAACAGCAGAAAATGTTAGACTGCCCCAGATAAAAAAGTTAATTGTTTAGGAAATGTGAATCTGGTGGAAATGAGACGTCAACTTTTCCTTATCTCACATAGACTGTAATTTCTTATTCCAGAGTCACCAGTGTTTAAGGTTGGAGAGATCATTGGAGACCATCTAGTCCGAAATCCCTGCTCAGGCAGGGTTCCCTAGAGCACTGTACTCAGGACTGTGTCCAGGTATATCCATCATCTACACCTCAGATAATTCACATCTCTTAAAATACTGTTCCTTGAAACAGCTCTACAGATAAACCACATTTTTGGGCAACTCACAAAGTGTCTGGAATAAGGAGATTGGGGACTTTTGGAAACGAGCGGGGTCTCGAGAAATTTGTGTAACACAACTACCTTTATAATACGAACTGCTGATGAATTGGTGGTGGGGGGAGCAATTTCTGGGTTGTACATGTTACAATATGGTACTTTTCTCACTTTTTCACAGAAAGTGAGCTGAGGTTACGAGGTTTCACAGGCACTGCAACTATTAGGATTCTGTGAGGCTCATGCATCAGCTGTACAGCTTTCTCTTCTAACTGCTCATCTGCCACCATAGAGAGAATGGTGCCAGGCTTTCTACAGAGCATGTAGTTATTTGTACAGTTTCGTATTCATCTGATCTAATGCATTTCTAATGAACTCTTCACTGTAAAATTGGTGCTTTCTTGAATATGAAAAGAGTAAATCCTTGGAATCCCTGCCTGCTTTTCAGACTAAACGGAGACCATGTGCATTAAACATTTGTATTCATGAATATTTAACCATATTTGGTTTTGTATTGATTTTGTATAATGCCTTTGGGTGTTCCCTAGCAGGACTCCCTATATAAACTTAAGTGAGTGATTTATGGGGGGGCAGGGCTTCAGAAATACATAAATATGTGTTTACATAAGTAAAGGGTATAGTCAGCGTGTTAACATTTCATTTCCTTGCTTTGTTTTCATTCTTTTTCAAAATCTTAATGTTAAACGAATACTAGAGTTCTCTTTCTCATGTTCTTGTACAGTGTGATCTACTCTTAAAGACATTTAATGTTCTACACTGCATAAAATACACATTCTTCTTACTATTTTAAATCCTCTTTTTCAGTGATCAGTGGTTTTGAGGAGGGTTGATTTTTTTAGTTTTGTTTCTGATTTATTCCTCTGATCTTTTTATTGAGCATTAATCTCGTAAGATGCTTTAAGAACTGTCTGTACATTAGCACGTACCATGGACTCTCAATTTATTGGCTAGAATGGGGATTGAACACCAGCTTCTTCCACTCCAGTGTTAAGATAAAGTTATGTAGCTTGCTCTGTGTTATGCTTTCATCTAGAATTAATAGCTTATACTCATATCTTCTTCATTTTTACACGATAACTTTATTACATTCCTGTTCATGAAAAATTTTGGTGAAACATCTTTATGGGTGTAAGATCACGAGATATTCCAAGTCCTTCATGCTACGTACATACTGTAAGTGAACTAATTTGCAAGCATTTTGTTTCCTTTGGTTAACACAGGGTGTCTATTGATGTGCTGGGTGGATTCAGAAAATCATTTTAACAGATGGTAAAATGGAGGTTTGTGCTCTGGTGTCACTGTATGTGATGAGTGCTTAGCTGTGTCTCAGCATCACATAACAGATGCTCTAGAAACAGCTGGCAAGGAAGAATCAGTGGAACAAACACTGCAGTGCTATACAGCACTTTCTTCATTAGCAGGGGCCATTGGCATCCAATAAATGTGCCCAGCGGGCTCAGGACGGTGACTGTCCCCCTGTACTGGGCACTGGTGAGGCTGCCCCTCAAATCCTGGGTTCAGTTCGGGGCCACTCACTGCAAGAAAGGCACTGAGGTGCTGGAGCATGTCCAGAGAAGGGCAACAGAGCTGGGGAAGAGTCTGAAGCACAAGTCTGGTGAGGATCAGCTGAGGGAGCTGGGGGTGCTTAGCCTGGAGAAAAAGGGGGTCAGGGGAGACCTTATCGCTCTCTACAACTGCCTGAAAGGAGTGAGTAGCCAGGTGGGGGGCAATCTCTTCTCCTGGGAAACAAGTGACAGGAGGAAAGGACACAGCTTTAAGGGGAGGTTCAGGTGGGACATCAGGAACAATTTCTTCACTGCAAGGGTTGTTAAACATTGGACTGGACTGCCCAGGGAAGTGGTTGAATCACCATCCCTGGCACAGTTCAAGAAATGACTGGACATGGCAGTGTTCTGGTTCAGTTGGCAAGGTGGTGTTCGGTCAAAAGTTGGACTTGATGATCTCAGAGGTCTTTTCCAACCTAAATAATTCTGTGATTGAGTAATTTCCAGATGATTATATGTATTTAAGCACATCATTCCCAAAGTCTCTGAGGCATAAACTCAGATAAGAGTCAAAGATAGCTCCTCCAGCTCCATTGCTTGATAACAGAAGTGATGGAAATTATTTTTAGAACTGCCAGTGGTGTCACCAGCTACCATATACAATCCCTCCCCAAGCAGCATACCTGAAAATCTCTGAATTAACTTTCACAGCAAAGGTCTTCTCTGCTGTCTTACTTTGTGGAAAGATAACAGCTTACTTTATCTTCTTGGGATGACAGATAACTGTGTTCACTACTGAAGGAGAATATAGAATATTTGGAAAAGCATAAGATTGTTTAATTTTGTATCTTGCCTAGACTAGTATTACTGAGATGTTTTTCATAAGAAAGATGAAGAGAATCAGAATTGCTTTCTAAAAATTTAGGAAATATGTTCAACTATTCAAAATATTCTATTTGCTAGAATAACCTGTTGAGAAACACCACATGATCTCTCCTACAGAGAAGTAGGAAATGATTCAGTGTAAGGTACACGAGTTTAAACAGTAATAAGCAAATATTATCTTCATTCCCAAATACTTTTAGACCTTCCTTATTCTTGAAATCTATGTTTCCTAACTAAAGTTTTAAGAAGCAGAGTTTGATGTTACAGTATTTTCTACTGAAGTGTCACTTTTATTGAAATTTCTGGACCTAGTGCTGTATTTATGTCTAACAGTTGATGATGAACCGTAGAGAAGCTCAAATTTTCTTAGCCAGCCATGAGAACCATAATCCTTGTTTGAAATCCTTTTTTTTTCAGGGCTGTGTATGGAATGAGCTATCTTTGGACTGCCACTTCACACTATCCACATTACACTGTCACTAGAAGGTTAATCAAGAGTCATAACTTATGACTTACACCCACCACCTCTCTCCAGGCTCAGTTACGATCCCTGAACATCCAGTCGCCTCCTACTGAACTGTGATGATTTCCACGTATGAGGTTACCTAGTGCACAGCTAAAGCATCTGGTGGTTATTTTAATCCTATATGCAGGGAGGACAAAAATATTCCTCACCTCCTTAGATGCACATCATCTCTACATTTACTTAATGAAATTTCATTACAGAATTCGAGTCATTCCTCTTATTTCTTTTTCTTTCTTAATTCTTTCTCTCATGACAGCACATTCTCCTTACTCAGATCATGAATGTATTGTCATTTACCATAGCAAAACTGCATTTTTATTTTGAACTTTCAATGTTTAAACCACCCATAAAAGCTGGGAAGACTGTTCCTTATGTACTATACTCAGCACTAAATCCAGTGGGCACAGATTGTCATCAGCTGATCTTAGTGAATGACTTTGTACCTAAAAATTGACTCAATGCATAACATTTGCAAAGTCAGGACCTTACATTTGAAAGGCTCCTGCAGATGCAGGATTGTGAAACTCTACTCATTAGTTTCCTGAGAGGTTGAAACATGTTCACCTTTTATAATGTATTTTAAACTCCATTAAAACTACAGTGTTGCGGGCAACTAGCAAAATAATCTACTAGGCTTTCTTCATCAGTAATTTCTGTGATCCTGTTAACTGAGATAATCATAGAATAGAATTGTGGCTAATTATATAATTTTAAACTAATTATACCTGTAAACATTCCCTTCTCAAAGTGCTTATATACTCTCTGACAAATTAAACAGTCTACTGATAATAGAAAATGTAAGTAAAATCTACTGTTATATGTTTTGCTCAACCGTTGTATCAGCATTTCTTGAATCAGATCAACATTTACATGAAAATTTCAGGTTTGGAAAAGAAGCACAGTTTAGAAGGAGTTTTTATGCTTCTGAAGTTCAAGAGGGTTTTGCTAGTATTGTTGCCTTAGAGAAAAAAAAATACATTTTTAGGATAGATGTTTGCACAGTATCTCAGAATCTAACACAGTATATCATAATCTAGAGACCTGAGCAGATTATTTCCCTAGGAATTACAACTAGATAGAGAGCAAAGTTCCTTCCTAGAGAAATAATTGCAAATGAACTTCATCTGAGATGGATTTAGATAGACTTTATCATCCAGAAAATTCCTATCTTTAGCCCCTTAGGGAGAATTATCTGTTCATATCTGCCCATAGTCCATAGCCTTCTCAATGCTGAAAGACACAGAGGATAAATGGGGTGCTTTAAGAAGCCCATACGATTTTCTTTACAATTTACACTACCTTCAAGACAGTTCTAATTTAGGTTAAATGTGATGAGAGTTAAAATCCAGATGGTTTGTAAGTCAATTTCCCAAAGCTGACTGTATTTTGTATATTTGTTTATTATTTTATGTTTTAGTTTGGTTGCTTATTTATTGTTTATCCTCTTTTGATACTTATACTGATCAAAGATTATTATTATTCAGTTCAGCATCACTTCTTGATATTGAATATCATACATCTGATTATTTTAAAGATTCAAAGGCTCTCTCAGAATGTGTTTGAAGTGAATTCACAATGATTATCAGTATTAAACATTTAAAACAGAGAATCACAGGATGACTGAGGCAGGCAGTCATCACATACCGCAACCCCATGCTCAAGGCAAGGTCACACAGAGCAGGTTGCTTTTAATTGTGTCCAGTCAGGTTGTGAATACCTAAAGACGGAGCCTCAAGAAGTATTCTGGGCAACCTGTTACAGTGTTCGACCACCCTACAATAACAGCTGCTCTTAATTTTAAATGGAATTTAAAACTTCCTGCTAGAAGTTTACCAACCTGTACTGTTTTTACCTCCCCAGGTGCAGGACATTGTGCTTCCCTCTGCTGAATATCACAAGGCTTCCATCAGACCATTTCTCCAGCCTATCAAAGTCCCTCTGGATTGAAACACAACCTGTTGTTGTATCAGCCACTCCTCCCAGTTTTATATCACCTGAAAACTTGCCAAGGACCTGCTCTCTCTCCTTATCTGGTTTAGCAAAGATGTTAAATAGGATTGACCTTGGTATTAACCCTTGGAGTGCACCACTAGGGATCACCTTCCAGATTGACTCTGTGCTGCTCATCAAGGCCAATTTTTACTCCACCTTGCTATCCACTCCTCTAGCCCATGCTTCATCAGCTTGCCTATGAGGACATTATGGAAGACAATATCAAAAGCCTTACTAATGTGAAGATAAATAACACTCATTCTCTCCCCTCATCCACCAAACCAGTCATCTCATTATAGAAACCCATCAGGTTTGATATGCATGAAATACCCTTCATAAATCCATGCTGACTTCCCCCAGTCACCTTCTTGTCCTTTGTGTATTTGCGAATGGTTACCAGGATTATTTGCTACATCACCTTCCTGGGGACTGAGGTGAGCTTGAGTAGCCTGCAGTAGCCTGGCCCTGCCCTTCTTGAAGGCAAAGGTGATTTGCTTTCTTCCAGTCTTCAGCAACTTCCCCAGATTACCACAGTCTTTCACAGATAACTGAGAATGGCCTCACAGTGTCATTGGGTAATTCCCTCAGCACTTGTGAGTGTATCCCAGTAGGATTGGGAGGCTTGGATATGTTCAGTCAGTTCAAATGTTCACTAACTTTCTTCTTTCACAGGCAGTAAGTTGTCTTTGTTCCAGGTTTCCCCATTAATCAGCAGTGGGAGCAACTGGACGAGGACTGGATAAGCTCCCGCAGCCTCTCTGTGACATCCCAGCTCCAAGACCCTGGCAAGCAGCAAACCCCCCATGGACAGCAAGCTGCTTTAGCAGGTAGGGCACCTCTGTCCCCTCCAGAAGTGAGCCCTATCACAATCCTTCAGTGCATCCCCTGGGGGTGCTGTCTCAGATGCTCTGCTGGACGCAGTTCCCAGTCCCTAATCCGTAACCCAGGTAGGACTGGAACTATCCTGGTGCTAAAGCCTCTCACCTTCTGCAGTCAGCAGATCTCCATCTCCAACCTCATGAGCACAAGCGTACCCCACTCGATGGCTGAGACTCACCTCCCACTTCCATGTTCTCAGAGAAGAAGGACATCACACAGAGGTCCATCTTCTCTGTGCCACTCCTGGTGCTGTGCAGGCCCTCCTCCTGTAGCACCTCCACCCAGGGACACAGACCCCCCCACCAGCAATTGCCTCTGGGAGGCAAGGACACACCTTTTACAGGCTCAGGAAGGGAGGGATGTCCAGTTTGAGAGTGTCTGTGTCCCTGTCCACATTCTTTATTTCCTGATAACCACTAGCAGCAGTTGTAATAGATGTGTCTGGTCACTCCATGTGGATTTGGGGAAGATAGATAACAGCACAATAGCCAAGGGCTAATTTGAGCAATGCCCCCACTAACCATGGTGCTGGTCAAGGTCTGACTCGTTAAGTTTGGAATACACAATTTCTGTAGTCATTATGCAAGTATGACCATGAGCCAATTACCTTACTCCAGAAATAGTGGAAAGCCCAGGGCATGCTGAGCTCCCCTGTAAGGCAGTGGGCTGCATGCCAGGATCCAGCCTCGATCCAGCTTCTCAAGGGTACTTAAGGTTTAGAGATTCCTTATCGAATCAGATGCTCAGTGAGTGAACTGGGAATTAGCACACTGAAACTTTGAAATCTTAGCTAAGTGATGCAAAGGCTTGACTGTGCATATATAGTCCTTTAGACATAAACCATTGACCAAATCTTAGACTAAGTAAGTACTGCTGCTTCTCTCTTGCTAGCGGAGTGCATCACTCCATCCTCAACGTTCCCACTGTCCCGAATCTGCAGAGATGTATCTTCTCTCAGAGTTGGACTGAGCTGAGTCTTCCAACACTTCGTGTGGCCAGGGTACAGGGTGCTGGGGCTGTGCCCCTCAGGGATTCACCACCCCTGCTGTATGCAGGGACGTGGGGACACTGTCCTCTGCAGAGCTTCATCCTCATTTCCATGCCCCCTCCAGAGCACCCTGCACCAGAAAACGCTGCACCTTTTGGCTCCCTCTGCTAGCAACACAAAGCGTTTTAAAGAACTGTAAGGTTTGCTTGGCTGTGGTGTAAAAATCTTCTTCAGGTGCTGGTGTAATTTACTTCTTCACATGAGTTCCAGCTATCTTGGAGTCCTTATCTTAGCCATAATTTTACAAGGCTTCAGCAATGTGGCTTCACATCTAATTCTGGCCATTTTTCATTCTAGTTCTCCACTAACATGTTTTATTAGAAATATTTCAAAAGTGGAAGTAGAAAGGGATTCTGAGGGTCTCTTAGTAAAGTAGGAAGTAAAACAAAACAAAAAAAAAGGGAGTAAAACAAAATAATTCCCAAGTGCATCACAGAATTGGGTATATATTCAATTTGTAAATGTTTCTGAAAAAAAATAATTCCTTTATCACGTGTTTTGAACTTGCCAAAATTATGTGATTCCGAAAAAAGTTAATTGAGAAATAAATACTATAAAATAGTATTTATAATAAATATTATAAATATTATAAAAAGAAAAATAAATACAAACTATAAAAAATAATAAAAAATAAATAAAAATATAAAGTCTGCTTACTATTCCTCGATATGACTGTGGTTGAATCTTATGATATGTGGCAGCATATTTTCACAATTTGCAAAATGCAAATAATCTAATTAGGAAAAAAATCTGCAAAATCAATTAATGCAGATAAGGGAAAAATACTTTCAAAATAATAGATTCCCCACCTTTTCATTTTTTCATTCCACCTAAAAAACCATATAAATTTTTTTCATAATCATTTGTTAGCACAGATCAAGGGAATGCTTACTTTCTACCTTTGCAAGATACAGGAAAGGTGCAATAATTATTAACTTACTGTCTTGAATTAGCAAAATATCTACAATATTTTGGACCACAATACAGTCTTTATTATAAAATTTGCATTATTTGCCCATTAATTTCCTGTTAAATAACTTTTCCTTGTCCTGATAGAAATTTTCTTTACACAACAATTTCTTTAACTATTTCCACGCTCTGATTTAATCTTTTGATCATGCATGAAATTACTTTGTCATCATTCACTACTAGAAAAAGTATGGTGCTCAAACCACTATAAACCTTAAAGAAAGGTGAATATTTTTTCTAAAAATTTAGATTTAAAATTTTATTATGATACATATTTCTTCATGTTTGTTGGTGGACTATATTTTAATAATATTTTCTGAGTAGCTATGGGATGTAAAAAAAAGGGCATTTTAACTGCATTTAAGTTGTTTTACTACTCAAGCTATTTTAAGTATGATTGCTTTGCAAGCTTTTTTAATTCCTGTCTTCCGCCACTATTCATTTTTGCTTCCTTTTAATATTTTGTGATTGAATAGAGCATCCTTCTCTTGCCAAGCATAGTGAAAAGATCAGGACCCAATACTGATGTTTGCAGTATCACACTTGTCACATACATCCATTTTTGCTGTTTCTTCTCACTTATGCTATTTGTCTTTACTCCTCAAGATAGCTCTTTATCCTCATAAAGTGCTTATATTTCCTGCAGTACCAGATGACCTTGCTAAAAGTCATCTCTGGGTGGCCATGTAATAAGAGAGATTTTCTAACATTTTCTTTTAAGGCTGCACATTCTGCCCAAAATTCTTCTGACAAATCCTGTGTATTACTTTCTCGCATATAACTGTTATGTTTGTCACCAAGATCTTTTGTGAAACCACCCTGATAAGCCTTAAACAATGTTGCTGTTCATTCTTCTCTGTTTTGTCTTTACTCAGCATCATCTTGTTTTCTTTATGTAACTCCAGACTTGGATGTGTGTTGTTTGGTGTTCTTTCAATGATTATTTCTGATTAGGAAGGCTCACATCATTTTATATGTTGGTTTTCCCCCACTTTATATTAGGTCCTGTTGATTTTTGTGTCTTTCTTAAATATGTTTCCTTTTCCAAATGGTTCTGTTCTTTTCCTCATGTAATGCTATGCTCCTTCAGGTTTTTTCTCGTGTTCTGATTTGGTGTGTTTCCCTGTTGTTAGTTCTCTCTCCAGTCTTTTTTTTTTTCCTTTGAAAATGCTGAAGTAACAGCTCATGTAAATGGCCTGTTCTGACAGTCACCTGTACCAATAAATTAACCCTACTGTCTCTTAAAGGGTTACTCACCGCAAGAGATCTCCTTTCTTCCTAATGTTGCTGAAGTAATATTATTTCATTCTCAGCTTCACAGTTCCTTAAAATTGTTTTTTCATTCCTTTGGCCACATTCTATAAACTCCCCATCCTTTTTTTGTGCTTGAAGTGTTTTGTGCTTTATGTTCCACACTTTATTCTTTTTGTATTAAAATGGTACCCTTGCAATTCAGTAATACCTTTTATGTGAAGACCTATGTGCTTTATAATAACTAATGAGTTAAGCTCTGTTATGGAAATTGCACATGCCAGCCACTGTAACGGGGTTTTGACTCTAGGTTTCTGCATAAGGCAAAAGACAGAATCTTTTATGAAGGTACTTTTTATTAATTGTGCTACAGCTTGATCTAGGTGCTTCCAAAGTAGGAGCCCATACAAAAAAATCCCTGGGTAATAATACCCTCTCAATTTGAGTTTGTCACCCCAATTGTGATAGTTCAGACCAACAGTAATATTAAGGTCTAGGGTCTCCTTGCTTTTTATTGATTTGATTTGTTTGCTATTTGGTTACTCAGCAGTTGCTAAGCGGTCATCTTCTTACACAATATCCCATCATCTCAGGTCAGGGTCTGTAGTCAGCCCTTCAGCGTGCTGTAATACTGGTGTTACAGCTCATATACCACAACCTACAGGCTTTGGCTACTCTAGCTATTGATGTTTAAAAGCTGCTAGCTTTGTCTGCTCTAGCTATTATTAATCTTTAAGCTGCTGGCTCTGAGTTTCAATTAACGTTTTCTATAACAGCTCTCAATATGTTCTAGGAAGTAATGCCTGTCATTTCTATATCAGTAAAAGGAAACTGAGGCACGAGAGCAAGACAATTGACTTCTTGGACATAAATACTACATCTCAGTCAAGATGTAAGAAATGTAATTTTGTTCTCTAGAGTTTTCTGGGGGTTAGTTCCTTGGGGATTTTTACGGATCTGTTTATCACAATATCCTTCTCTCACAAATAAGGTTTGACTATAATCATTACTTACTCTTCATTCACTGATAGTACTGCCTATGACTAACATATGCCTTGCCATTTAACCTTGCAAACCTATCAGAAAAAAAGGAGAACACTATTAAAAGCTCTTTCAAGCTCTATATGTTGAGACTTTTCTCATATCCATCACAACAGCACATCAGGACAAGATATTCTTCTGGGTATATATTGTTTCTCTATATTTTTTCAGAAATTTAAACCTCAAAATCTAGAAATAGCAATTGATATTGTACTCCTTTCTGTGCATGTATATGTTACATTTGAATTTTTAATTTTGTGATGGCAGTTACATTTCAAGTTTGTAATTTAGGCATCTGCATCACTGTCAGACTGACATTCAGCTGGTTACCCCCTAAAATGTTTGTTTGGTGATGTCTCCAATATAAAAGTTTGTGAGTAAAAACCACCTAACTAAAAAATTAATTCAGTTTACAGCCTTAGATTAATATGTATGTTTTAGCCTTGCAGTAGTATGTAAGTCTTTTGTTCAGTGTTGTTTAAGGTCATTTTGTGCTTCTATGTGTCTGTGCTGGTTTTGATGGGGATAAAGGTATTTTTTTCCAAATTAACTTGTATGGGACTGATTTTGATTTGTGGTCAAAACTGCTGACAGGGGTATTTTGGCTACTATTGAGTAGTTGCCCAGCCTCAAGATTAGCTGACTAGGAGCTGGGTGGGGACACAGCCAGGACAGCTGACCTCAATGACAAGTGGGTATCCCAGACCGTAGGATGTCATGCTCAGCATTAAAGTTGTGGAAGATGGAGAAAGAGGAGAATATTTGTAGTGATGATGATTTGTCTTCCCAAGTCACAATTAAGCATGATGGGGCCCTGGGGATGTCTGAACATCTGCCCACCCATTGGAAGTCGAGAATGAATTCCCTGTTTTGCCTCGCTTGTGCATGCACAACCTTTGCTTTCCCTATTAAACTGTCTTCATCTCAACCCACAAGTTTTCTCATTGTTGCTTTTCTGATTCTGCCCCCCCTCCCATCAGGGGGAAAGTGTGCAGGAGACAGTGTGGGGCTTAGTTGCTGGCTGGGGTTATACCAAGACAGTCCTTTTTGGCACCCAACATGAAGCTCAAAGACCTTGAGATAACAACAGATTTGACTGGAATGTGCCTGATCAAATATACAGCTGTCACTGCTGTTTAGCTTTTAATTGACAGGCTTCTGTGCTTGCCATGGGGCTTTCTTGCCTTACTGTACATCACAGTCTAGTGCTCATTACTGGCTGTGCTCAGATTTTGCTGCTCGCTGTAGTGCTCTACTGCTTATCATCTTATTCTGCTGTGCCTGGGAACATTTGGGTGGGAGCAGTGGCCGTGCATCTGGGCTGGCAGATGGCCAGGGCCTCGCTGCTGTCTCTGTGCTGCTGCACTGGGCAGGCTGGGATTCCTGTGTGAACCCGAGTCAAGAGCACTGTGACCTGTGGATGAGCAGAGGGTTCATCCACCCCGAAGCATCTGTGGCTGTGAATGAGAACACACTAAAGCAGGTACATCTCGAAGTGACTGTGCCACAGCAGCTACACCTCCGAAAGGACTGGGGCCCAAGGATGAGTTCACACTGGAGAAGGTACAGATTGAAGCATCTGTGGCTGTGCATGAAGTCACGTTGGAGCATCTCAAAAGTGGCTATGGGTACACCCATGACAGAGCAGGTACACCCCTGAAGGGCTTGTAGCCATGGGGAGGGCCATGTTGGAGCAAGTATATATATATATATAAATTTATATATTTAAATATTCATATATATATATATATATGAACATCATGGTCCATGAATAAGGTCTGGCTGGAACAGATGTACCTCCAAGTGCCTGTGGTTGTGGATAAGCTGATGCTGCTGCAGCTGTATCTCTGCAGAGACTGTGGTTCACAAATGAGGCTCCACTGTGAGCAGCTGTACCCTTAGAGGGCTGCAGTCTGTGGGCAAGTCCAAGCCGAAGCAGGGGCAAAGGGAAGAGTTCATTGCAATGTTAAACCCTGTAGTCTGGCCCAAAAGGAGCAAGGGTGGAGATTGTAATGGAAATACCTTTCGATTGCTACAATCCGGGTTTAGAGCTGCATGTTATGGAAATTACAGTTATGCAGGAAGCCCTTGTTGCACTCAGGCTGGGAGTAAGGCGAGGAGTTCATTGCAGTGTTAAACTCCATGGCTTGACCCAAAGGGGCTAAGGGTGGAGATCGTAATGGAGATACCTTTAAATTTGTGTAACACGTGTTCTGAGTGTTTTTTTTTTTTTTGTAGGAATTACTCTAGCAGGAACCACCAAAGCAAATGAAGGACAAGTTTTAAAAAAAGCAGTGCAAGTACAGTAGAGACCTGACCTATCCTTGTTGCCTTATAGCAAATTGGTCCTGTGGTATCTAGAACAAACTTTGCACCACTACCCAGCTCTCTTTATTATCACTTGTTGAGTCGTGGAGATTTTACCCAACATGTACTTTTCTTCCCAAGATCCTCCCGGTCTCTGTATGCTTTCACAAATGCCAGTTCTACCCAATTATGAAACATGATTCTATTTTCTGCCAATTCAGTGATGTCTTTGGAGAGCCATACTTCCACACTCTTAATACAGTCAGCGCCTGTCTCCACATCAGAAATGATACAGGGAACAAACACAATTTTCTGCATTGTAAAACTTGAACTGGTCTTCTCAGTAATAGTTTATTTTCTTATTTGCCTGAGAAAAATGCCCTTCATTTTTGGCAACAAATATGACTCTCTCAAAATTGTTTTTATTAGAGTGTTTCCTTTGGAGACACAAGTACGAGGGAAAGGAAAGAAAAACAAGTTATGTTGTTGTTTGTGTAAGTTCTCACAACCAGCGCCTCACTGTGCCATATCATGACATAAAACACCAAACAGAGTAACAACCCCTGACCCAAGGTGTTTATGATTATTAAATATCATAGAGGCTTGATTCTGTCATTGCTTTCACTTTCCTGCATTAGGAGTCTAATCAAAACCCACATAAGTACAACTCTACTTCAGGATGAATCAGAGCAGCAAAATCTAACTCAGTTCTTTCATTTCTAGACAAAAACTTTCTGAAAAGACGACAAGAAGAGATAAAGCAAATACTGTTGTGGAGATATATCTAATTTTAGTGGCATACCTGGCTGAATAGTCATCTCTAACTACTAATTGAATAGTTAGATTCAGCTGAAGTAAAAGGGAGGGACTGGGGTTCTCAATGCAGGATTATGGTATCTGCAGTATAGCTGCTTAGTTGTTGATGAAGAGAGAGGATGTGAATTGCACACAGTTAATACATGTTATTGATGCAGGCCCAAACATGTGCAAGCACATTAAAACTTAAATGTGAAGTTTGCAAAAAGAAGGGGAGAAAAGTTTGCAAAAAGAAGTTGCGAGGCTTAGTCCTCATGTTCCCACCTATATTGGCTTGCAATATTCCCTTAAGATTGGAAGGTAAATTGTAATAAACAGTATCTGCTATAAAACCAGAGAAAAATACAATATCCTATAGAACAGAAAAAGAAATATGAGCTATAAAAAATAAAAGAACTTATTAATGTTTAATAATGTCCATTCTGAAAGAGTCAATACTTCTTCCAGATGCTGGAGTCTTTTTTCTTGTCCACTAAACCTATTAACAACTTTCCTGAAGACAACATAGCAGATCAAAACCCAGGGAAGGCCTCTAGTCCACAGCTAAGTTTTAATGTGAGTACAGACTTCATATACTAAGGATAAATCTGATTGTGACCCATGCAGAATAAATTAGTTCAAGTTGTCCTATTGTGCCTGAGTTTGTTTCTTGAGCAAGAATCTCATGCCATTGAATTCTCTGCCAGACCAGGGCAGACGTTCCCCAAGGCCACTGATCTTGACAATCTTTTCCCAGTGAGCTCTTACTCTTGAATTATAAATGGGTTTTTTGGACTGTGCCTCTTTGAGGATGGCTCTTTTTTTCTTCTCCTGCAGCTGGTTTGCACCAGTGTCTCTCCTGTTATGTTTACCTTTACTGATTAAAAAAAATGCAGGCCAAAATCCCCCAGCTTCTCTACATGCATCTTTGATCAAAACAGACTGTTCCTGAAAATCCCTTTCCCTTTTAGTAAGGGTACAACAACCTTAGTAAAAATGCTTGATCTGTGTTCTTCCCTCTGAAAATGAGGAGGGTAGTGCAGAAGAAATATTTCTATTAAAATATGTACTTAAAATGAATCATCCTGTCCTGTAGCAGATAAACACAAAATAATATCTAAACATCTCTTGTCTTTTTTCCTCCTCACTACTCTTCCACTTTTTCTCGAACCAGCTTCAATTCAGACTTTTACTGCCAAGAGGAACTTTAAGAAAATGTGATCTTCATGGAGCGCAGTTTTTCTTTCACTCAGTGAACACTTTGCAGCTTTTAATATTTTTGTGCCTTTGGCAACCACCTGCTTTGTTTGTGTGTTAAAGCCTAAGATAATTCTAAGAAATAAACATTCAGCACGTAGTTCAGGGAATTCAACAGATCATTCCTATAACTGATAATTGAAGAGTGGCCTTAAAGCAGAGCATGAGTATTATGTGTGATGGAAAACAACACTGGACTGAACGACCAGGGAATCTTCCTGGACATGACCCTGTAGTTACAGATCCACTTTTCTGATCGGGGTCTTTAATACCAAACATTTTGAAGCAGTTTCTTTTTCTCCTTCTTGCCCCCAGTAATCTGGGATTTGATTAAATTTATTGCTTTATGTTTCATTACTCTCTAGGATTAGAGGAATTTAGCAGAGCAGTTGAGTTCCTCACATATGTGCTGGTATGGGTAGTTAACTTCAATTACAGGGCACGCAGTTCCTGGTGAGCAGGTCAGGCACAAACAAAAGAATTTGGTTTTAATGGTCTATTTTATGCTTTCTTCTTGTTTCTTTCATTTCAGAGAATAAAACTATCCTTGCAAATTTAACAACAGTGCCTAGGCTGGAAGTTGAAGCTAGAAAAAACCACTTTTATTAGAGTATTCCTCAGCATAAAGGTAGTAAGGTACAAATTACAGTCCGCCACACACAAACAGAATTCTCCTGAACCTACTCATTGCACAAATGTGTCCATTTTTTATTCCAACATTCATTTTTTCTCTTGATATTATTTAATATTCTGGGAACTTGATAAGCACCCATTTGCACAAATCTCAGTGGAGTAACAGGCCATTTGCCAAGTCAGATATAAACACTGTAGTCATGTAGGGTTAATTTCATCTTTTCCAAAGGCCTATCCAATTTTTTTTTTGGTCAATGTGTATGTGTTATAATTTTTTTACAGGTATGAAATTTTTAATTTAAATGAACTATCCATTAGTCAAAATGAACTTAAGTCAATTTTTTGGACAAAGCTAATCCAACATAAAACATTTACAAATATATTTATTTTCACCCTTATAATTTCTCAGCTATAAGAACTGTTTTCCTTCTTTAAAGTAAAAAATACTCTGGCTAAGTCTTAGTTGCATTTTAACAAAAAAAATCAGATTCTTATTGTATAACTGAACAAAGTAATTTTTGGTAATGGTAGATCTTCATATCATTAGAGAATTCATTCATAAAGGTACCAAAAACTTATCATAAAAAAAAAAGCATCTTTCCTTAAGTGAGGCAGAAAGAAAATGGTAGTTTTAGAATGACAGCAAGAATTAGAAATTTACAGATGAAGACAGAAATCAAGCTTAAGTCTTAAAATTATGAGAGAAAAAAAACTGACATAATAATATACAAGTACTTCAAATATTTCAAGTTTGATCCAGCTGAAGCTACTGTCAAAATATATCTCAAGAATTCTTCACAGTGGATATGAACATGGATGAGAATGCACTGCTGTCCTGTGAGCTTCTTCTTTTACTTTGTTTTTCAGCAGAAATAGTGCCCAGTGTCCTGGTGCAGTACATGAAAGCAGAAACAGGCTATAACAGACTATTTGACCTTATGATATTTGAAACTGGGAAGATAGATCTGTATTATAGCAGTCAAGGGGACAGGAGGTAGCAATTTCTTCTTTGACCAGAGCTCTGGAGTCTTTGGTTGTTCTGTTTTTCAAACTATTGCTCCTCCAGATACCCTCTAAATAACCATAATTTAATCATGAAGTAATCATTTCTTAACATAATGTTTTCTGGTGTGGATCTGACTATTTTATCATTAAGCATATCTTTCATTTTTCATAGGTCTTTTTGCAGCTGCCGATACTTTCAGAGAGGAGGAAGTATATAGTCCTTGCACTGGCTATTATATATGTTAGGAAGGCAGTATAAGTGATACTATGATGTCATTTAACTGTTGTAGAATAAATAATACACAAATTCAGAATGAATAAAGAGAATTCTTTCTTATACAGCTTTGTCAAACCAGTTGGCATAAAGTTTTGCTAAAGATGGAAACTGAACAGGACTTTTTAAATTACTGAATATTTCCTATAAAGAAGAATATCTGTAATTATCAGCTATTGTTTTCGAAAATTATTAGATGTATGTTAGACTCTCTGCTGCTGGTTGGGAAGTTTTTTTGAGCCATCATTGAGTTAGCCACTGGTGTATAAATGAAAAACCTGAAAGGGTCAAAATTTTTATTTAACTGTAATGATTCTGATGTTCTTCCGTCAAACAATCTTTAGATGTCTCTAAAAAAATTCAAACTATTTTCACCTAATGCAGAGCACATCAGCTGTCACTGATTCTCTATTGAATAAAATACAAATTCATTGTACACCTCTTGTTTTTGCTACTCATGAGAATGGCAGGCCTTCTGCAGCCTTCACAAAGCTCTGAGTAATCCAATGTAATTTTGAAATTATCCCTTTTTAAGTAGAAAAGGGAAGACTACATGACCCCCAGAGATCCTTTTCAACCTACTTAATTTATGACTTCCATGATTTACAATTGTATTTCAGGCGAATCACAGTCAAAGTTGTCCGAGCTAGAAATGATTGAAAATGCTTTAAGTGGAACTATCTAAAAGGCCAGGTCTGGATTATGGCACTCTGTATTCCAGGAATCAAACTCATAAAAAGATAGAAAACAATTAGAGTCAAATGCAAAACCCATTTCCTTGGTTAGGAGTTCAAGGATGCCTCCTTTCTAAGTGCAAACATACCCCTTCCTCGGTTAGTCTTCAAGGAGAAGTGTATTTCTTCCCCCAGCAAAGGCTTTTCAGACACTAAGTACTTACACTGGGTCATTTAAGAGCTGTTGGCCTCAGCGTATAACTCACAGTACACACAGGGAAGTGAAACACTTGCTTCACTTGAATTGTAGTCTCTTCAGTGAAAATATTGCAGCTGTTCTGAACACATATAAAACCCTAATTTTCTAGAGGCCTTGACTCTCTGTTTTCGGATCTTTGTGAAAATCCTCTCTTCTCTAGATTAGTGTTTTTTTCTCATTTTTTGAATGCTGATATTCTATCATTTTGGTATTTAATGCAGTAGAGCTATAAAAGTATAGATATAAAACTTCCCCTTTCAGCAGATTAAATATTTTCAACACTAAAGTAAAAAAAAAAAAAAAAAAAAAAAAAAAAAAAAAAAAAAAAAAAAAAAAAAAAAAAAAAAATTCTGCTTGGGTTTCTTCCCCCCACTTTTATTTTAATGAAAAAGTGTATAGACAAGGAAAAAAACAAGCACACTACCAGTACCTAGAAAAAAAGGTATACAATAAAAGAAAGATAAAAGTCTACTAGAAAATGTCCAGAGGAGAGAAATGAAGATGGTGAAGGGCTTTGAGGAGAAGCTGTGTGAGGAGTGGCTGAGGACACGGGGTGTGTTCAGCCTGGAGAAGAGAAGACCTCACTGCAGTTACAACTTCCTTGAGAGGGGAAGAGGAGGGGCAGGCACTGATCTCTTCTCTGGGGTGACCAGTGACAGAACCCAAGGAAATGGCCTGAAGTTGTGTCAGGTGAGGTTTAGGTTGGATATTAGGAAAAGATTCTTCCCCCAGAGAGTGGTTGGGCACTGGAACAGGCTCCCCAGGGAAGGGGTCAGAGAATGGCTGCTCTGTTAACTTTCATGGAAGGGTTATCTAGCAAAAGGCACCCTCTGGGCCATGCAAATCTTAAATTCACTGAGAATAAGGAAAAGGTTTGAAATCACATTGAACATCACAGGATGTTTTGCTTGATCACAGAAACAAAAATGCAGATCTTCATTTCTAAGTCCCTCTTAGACAGCAATTAAAACAGTGATGTAAAATATTTTCATCAAATAGTGTCAGGACAAGGGGAAACAGCTTCAAACTGAAAGAGTAGATTTAGATTAGATATTAGATAAAAAAGTCCTTACTGTGAGGGTGGTGAGGCTCTGGAACATATTGCCCAGAGAAACTGTGGTTGCTCCATCCCCAGAAGTGTCCAAGGCCAGGATGGATGGAACTCTGAGCAAGCTGGTCTCTAAGGAGTGGTGTCCCTGTCAATGCCAGGAGTGTGAAAATGAGATGATCTTTAAGATCACTTCCAACCCAAACCATTCTGTGATTCTGTGATTCAATGGATCCCAGGTAGAAATGTTGCAAGAAAGGGCAATAAATAATAAGGAAAGGTCCGGTGTCACTGGACCATATATTACTGTCTGTCAGGTTTGTCATTTTTGAGACAGTATAAATAAATGACATGTGAGAAATAGAAAATTTGGCTTCAAGACATATGCACTGTTAATGAGATTCTGGCAAATGTAGTTGAAATATTTATTAAAACAACTTGACAGATGTTAGCATTGTGGCCAATTAAGATTTCTAGAATTCTCTTTGCCTTTTCTTATGCTAAGGATCTGCCCCACCATGTGAACTGGAGCTGTGCAGTGCATCACCATGCCATCTCCTATACATATCAGTTCAGCAAGCTGACTGTGTTCTTGTAAAGAAGAGTAAGAACATATTTCTTGCATCCTCAGGCCATCAGAAAGTTTTTTGAAAGAGCATGCTCCAGTTCCATAGTCATGTTAGCAACTGTGGATTGTAAATTGAGGCAGAAAAGTATTTTGAGTACACAGCTTATGTGAAGGTCTGGCCAAAACTTGATCTGCAGAAGTATAAAAATAAAGAGCAATCGTAGACTTCAATCATAAATAGTAGGCAAATTATATTTTTATAGGTATCAAAGGATGCTAAGGCAACAGAAATAGATCAGGATTATTAAAGGAGAATACCAAGAGAACTATTAGCAACTCCTAGGATGATGAGGGAGCTGGCGGATGAGCTTGTCAAGCCGTTCTCCATCATTTACCAACAGTCCTGGCTCTCTGGGGAGGTCCCAGACAATTGGAAGTTGGTAAATGTCACTCTGATCCACAAAAAGGGCTGAAAGGAGGACCCAGGAAACTACAGACCTGTCAGCCTGACCTCATTGCCTGGCAAGGTTATGGAGCAGATCATCCTGAGTGTAATCACACAGCAGCTACAGGATGGACAAGGGATCAGACCCAGTCAGTACAGGTTTAAGAAGGGCAGGTCCACTCTGGCCAACCTGATCTCCTTTTATGGAGATTGCCTGGTGGATGAGGGGAAGGCTGTGGATGCGTCTGTCTGGACTTCAGCAAAGCCTTTGACACCATCTCCCACAGCACACCCCTGGAAAAGCTGGCAGCCCATGGCTTGGACAGGGGCACTCTGTGCTGGGTCAGGAACTGGCTGGAGGGCCGGGCCCAGAGAGTGCTGGTGAACGGGGCTGATCCAGCTGGAGGCTGGCCACTAGTGGTGTCCCCCAGGATTGACGATTTAGATGAGGGGATTGAGTGTACCACTGACAAATTTGCAGATGATACCAATCTGGGGGGGAGCGTTGATCTGCTGGAAGGCAGGAGGGCTCTGCAGAGGGACCTGGACAAGCTGGAGAGCTGGGCTGATTCCAGCGGGATGAGGTTCAATAAGGCCAAGTGCCGAGTCCTGCACTTTGGCCACAACAACCCCTGCAGCGCTACAGGCTGGGCACAGAGTGACTGGAGAGCAGCCAGGCAGAAAGGGACCTGGGGGTGCTGATCGACAGGAGGCTGAACATGAGCCAGCAGTGTGCCCAGGTGGCCAAGAAGGCCAATGGCATCCTGGCCTGCATCAAGAACAGTGTGGCCAGCAGGAGCAGGGAAGTGATCCTTCCCCTGTACTCTGCATTGGTGAGGCCACACCTTGAGTATTGTGTTCAGCTCTGGGCCCCTCAGTTCAGGAAGGATATTGAGGTGCTGGAGCGGGTCCAGAGAAGAGCAACGAGGCTGGTGAAGGGACTCGAACACAAGCCCTGTGAGGAGAGGCTGAGGGAGCTGGGGTTGTTTAGTCTGGAGAAGAGAAGGCTCAGGAGAGACCTCATCACTCTCTACAACTCCCTGAAAGGAGATTGTAGCCAGGTGGGGGTCAGGCTCTTCTCCCAGGCAACCAACAGTAGGGCAAGAGGATACGGGCTCAAGCTCTGCCAGGGGAGGTTTAGGTTGGATATTAGGAAGAAATTTTTTACAGAGAATCAGATATTGGAATGGGCTGTCTGGGGACAGTCTTACGCTGTGTCAGGGGAGGTTTAGGTTGGATATTAGGAAGAAGTTTTTTACAGAAAATCAGATATTGGAATGGGACATGCCTGGAGGTTTTTAAGATGAGACTGGATGTGGCACTTAGTGCCATGGTCTAGTAATCATGGTAGTGTTGGATCAAGGGTTGGACTTGATGATCTCAGAGGTCTTTTCTGATCCAGTTGATTCTGTGATTCTATGAACTCATTTAAAGAGCATCAAAAAAGAAAGAAAAAAAAAAGAAAAAAAAAAGAAAAGAGAGAAAATGGAAGGATAACACATAGAATACATGAAAATAGATAGAGATATGAGCATCAAGGGTCAAAACTGAGTGTATTAGCTCTTATAAAAGAATTATTCTGAAAAGAGCTTTATTTTGTAGTAGCATATATAGTACAGGAGAAAGCTGATTGCCCTACTCCTAAAATTGGGCTTAACCATTTCTTTGGTTGGAAACATCTGATAAGAGCAAACAAAAGTAATGAATAGTGATTCTACTATCTCATAATTCTCTATAAGACTCTCCAAAATTATTTTACTACTGCAGACAGCCTAAGCTGTTAAGGATAACGTTTTTTAAGTGACATTTTCAACATATAGTACGATTTTCCTGAATCAAAGAGTACAAGAGTACTTGTTCTCCTTTATTAGTTCTTTTTTTTTTTTTTTTAATGATTATGAGTTTTCCTGGAGCTTATAATAATTACTATTATTATTTAAATTCATCACGCATATAAAATGCAACTCAGGAGTTCATACTAATCATTATTTATGACTGCTTGAAATTTCACAACAAGGAAGCTATTAAGAAGAAAAAAAGGAAGCAATACTTTCATGTTTCCATTGCTTAAATGTTTTCGAGTAGAGATTTAGTTGACAATTAATGTAAATGAAAAACCATGAGCACCTCTTAACACCCTCTCTGGCTGCTCTCTGTGACATCATAGAAGTCATTCAGTAGGAGGAAAGGTTCTTGAGGGCAACCAAGACACTGAGAGAAAGGAAAATACTACAGAATAATTTAAAGAATTCTTTCTCTTCCAACTTGGGAGTCATTAAACTACGTCACATAAATACAATAGGGCTGAGACAGGAAGGTGCCTCTTCAGCCCCTCTAGTCCAACACCCCTGCTCAGGCAGGGTCAGCCAAAGCAGGTTGATTCTTCAGTCAAGTCTTGAGTTTCCCCAGGGATAGATACTCAACAACCTGTGTGGGAAACCATCCCCAAGTAAGAGATTTATCTTAATTTTAGATGATAATTCCTGCATTTCAGTTTGTGCCTGTTGTTTCTTGCCCCATCACTGGGCAGCACTGAGAAGAGTCTGGCTTCATCTTCTTTCCTGTGCTTCATCACATATTTTTTACACGTTGATAAAATCCCACTCACACCCCCAAATTCCCTTTCCAGGCTGAATATTCCCATTTCTCTCAGCCTCACCTCGTGTATTGGATGCTCCAAGCCCTTAATCATCCTCATGGCCCTGTGCTGGACTCACTCCAGTACATCTCTTTCTCTGGATCCCCTATAATTCTGTGAACAAAGGGAACAGTCCAGTCCTAAACCAGTTTTGGATTCTTTCTACAGGTTTTGGTTATGTTCTGCTGAGTGCCCGAGTTTAACAAACAAACAGAAACTCCTGAAGAAAAAAAAAATTAAAAATAATATTTTTATTTATCCCTTATGTAATATTTTCCTTTCTAACTCTTCTTCTGACAAATATTGATCTTTCCCAACCCTCTACCCTTTCTTTTTCCTATGAAGTACAAGTCAGCACAACAATATATACAGTACACTGATTTCTCTTGCTTGTCAAAAGCATAACTGATGATTTCATCAGCGTTATTGGCACAGTTGCTGCAAAAAAAAAAAAAAAAAGGATTTCTTAGCTTGTTTTCCCCAACGATCTTACTTCTTCTGCAGTAATGTAAATATTCTGCAGCATCGTGCTTTATCTGTGACAACTGTGAGATTTTAAAATGTTTTGTTTTCAAAAAATGTACATAGACCTCGTAGGCTCCTGTTTATGAAGTTGTAAGAGAGATTTCTTATAATTTTGCAAATATTGTTAAATGCTGGGCCTAAGTTACAACAGAAACTGCCAGAGGGATGACCTGAGCTTCATTCTGTGCTTCCAGCTCTTCTGGGGTGTAAATAAACTAAAAATGTTGAATGGTCCAAGTTTAAAGGGCCTGAAGATATGCATAGACATCATGTATGCCTGAAAACAGGAACTGAATCATCTGGAAACTCGGTCTTTGAGGACCTCATTTTACCAGTATTTCAGTACAAAGAGATCCTTATGCTTTCTTGGGCTCTGAGAAGGTCGAGGTCTGCTCATATATTTTAAAGATTTTTTTTTTCCCCAGCTTGATTTTTCCCAAGTTTTCAGCTTGTTATATACAGATACAAGGAACAGGTTTCCCTATGTGATAAAATTCCCAAGTGCAACCACTCCCAAACAAACATTTTAAATTAATTATTCATGTAATTTTAAAAATGCATTCAAATTTTCACTCTGTTGAAGTTAATATGAAAATTGTCTTTCAAAATGTATTTTCACCCCTCATTCCTTATTATTTAATTATAAATATATCTACACAGAAGAAAATTAAAATTAAAAAGGCAAAAGCAAATGTGTTGCAAACCCAACCCTTTATATTTTAGATAAGTTTAATATCAGTATGTTTCTCATGAATGTATATAAGTATTTTTGGTTGTTTGCTTCCCTATTATAAGTTAGATATCTTTTCAAGTGAGCTTTTCCTTGTCTGAAGAATTTTTAGTGCCCTACAAGATTTACTGCTCCATAACTATTATCAGACCAGTTCAAACCAGTTCAAACTGCTTCAGACCGTTTCAAACCAGTTTAAACCAGTTCAGACCAGTTCAAACCGGTTCAGACCCAGTTCAAACCAGTCAAACCAGTTTAGACCAGTTGAAACCGGTTTAGACCATCTCAATTTGGTTGAAACTGGTTTAGACTGGTTTAGACCAGTTCAAAACGGTTTAGACAGGTTCAAACTGGTACAGACCGGTTTAAACCAATTCAATCTGGTTCAGACCGCTTCAAACCAGTTCAGACCTTTTCAGACCGGTTTGAACCAGTTTTGACCGGTTTAAACCAGTTCAAACTCGTTTAGACCGGTTTAAACCGGATCAAACCAACTCAGACTGGTTCAGACACGTTCAAACCAACTCAGACCGGTTTAAACCAGTTCAGAACAGTTCAGACTGGTTCATACCAGTTCAAACTGGTTTAGCCTGATTCAGACCAGTTTAAACCGGTTCAGACCAGTTCTGACCAGTTCAAACAAGTTCAGACCGGTTCAAACAAGTTCAAACCAGTTAAAACAGCTTCAGATGGGTTCAAACTGGTTCAGACTGGTTCAGACCGGTTCAAACCAGTTCAGACTGGGTCAATCCAGTTCAGACCGGTCTGAACCGGTTTAGACCACTTTAAGCCAGTTCAAAGCGGTTTAGACCAGTTCAAAGTGGTTCAGATTGGTTTAAACCAGTTCAAACGGGTTGAAACCGGTTCAGACTGGTTCAAACCAGTTGAAGCCGGTTCAGATCAGTCTAAACCAGTTCAGACCAGTTTCATCTGGTTCAGACCTTTTCAGATTGTTTGAAACAAATTCAAACCAGTTTAGGCTGGTTCAAACCGGTACAAACCAGTTCAATCCAGTTCAGACTGAGTAAAACCAGTTCAAACCAGTTTGGACTTGTTTAGACCGTCTCAAACCGGTTACGACCAGTGCACACCGGTTTAAACTGGTTTAGACCGGTTGAAACCAGTTTAAACTCGTTAAGACCAGTTTAAACCAGTTCAGACTGGGTAAAACTGGTTCAAACTGGTTTAGGCCAGTTCAGACCGGTTCAAACCGGTTCAAACCAAAAGCAGGTGTTTACACTTGTCAGGCCCACAGTGATAGTTCCAATGACTTACGGAAATGCATTAATTTATGAATCCGTGTTTGGTAACATCCATAATACTCTCAGGGGAAGAAACAAAACAAACCAAACCAAAACAAAAAACCCCACACACGAAAAATGCATGTTTGTTTTGGAAATTATATGAAACAACCAATAGGAAGGAAGGTTGGCACACTTTGTAAGTACCCACAAAAGGGGTCAAGTGCACCACTGCTATGTGATTGAATGTGTAGGCAGTTATGTTTGGGTCAGCTGCAGCATCTCAGCACTGGCAGTATCATCCTCAGGTAAAATAATGAATGTGTCTATAATCCTGCCCAAACATCTGCAGCTGATAATGATGGGATAACAACTGTTGAGAGTTCCTGTTTTTTGAATGACTGAGTTGAGAAGAAGCATATCTAGAAATGTGGCCACCTGGACCATATGGAAATCTGTCTCTAGAATTCAGACAAGTTAACTTGTCTCATCTCTCTGGTGCTACTTTTGCTGCACCAGACACAGGGGTGTACAACGCTTCCTTCAGACATATAAATTCAGCTTATCGATTTCTTTTGTCAGCACAATGTTTTATATTGTAACCAAATTAGCACACTGTACTTCAAGCAACCTTGCTATCTTCAAAAATTAGGCAGTCATCTTTACCTGGACAAAATTATTTTACACTTGCCCTTGCCATTATTCAGTTCCAGAAATGATATGGAGAATTATCCTCATTACAGAAAATCCGTGAGTGTCTTCTTAGAAGATGAATAATTTCAAGATTGCTTTAAGTTTCTCTAGCAGAAAGGAGACATCTTATTTAAAGTGACTTGAAACAGAGTGGCATCAATGGCTTTCCCTCTTTCTCATAAAATGTTTATCCGAAAAGATAGTAATTTGAGATCTTTATGAAAGTCTCTACGAGATGTTAAGAACTTGAAACGTAATAGTGGTGTAAACATTTATGAAACTCTTTTGTTTATTGTGCATCATTTCCTCACCACAATAATGCTGTTGTTCACTGTTGTATAATTTATCTTAGTGCCACTTTAATTGTGTTTTCTGTTTTCATAGGAAAGCATCCTATTTGGGATAATTACTCACTTTGGAGATGATCAGCAATTTGGTCCATGAGCACCTCTGGAAATTACACTGTCTGCAGAAGGCATTTTCCTGCATGGGCAACATACTGTGCTGGAAAGAAGGGGTATTTTGTCTTTTCCTTTCATCTCTCATTTCCTGACCCCCAAAATATTTGATAATTATTCTAGGACATGTCAATTTCCTTACAGCTCCTCACCAGTTATTTCCAGACATACGATCTCTCTGG